>NW_017732380.1:9789-39821 GCF_001890085.2 Hipposideros armiger | reverse complement strand
TCCTCCTCTTCTTCTCCTTCTCCTTGTCCTTCTATCAGGTATACAAAGCAATGTAATAGTTAAACATTACACCCTCACAAAGTGATAATCACCCCCCCAATCTACTACCCCTCTGACATTGTATCTAGCTGTTACTATACCATTGACTGTATTCCCTATATATATAATTATAGTTGACACTCAATATTGTTCAACTTCAGCTTCAGGAGTATAGCACAGTGGTCAGCATCTACACAGTCTATGAAGTGATCTCCCTGATAAGTCCATTGCCCATCTGGCATCCCACATAATCTTTATAACATTATTGATTATATTCCCTATACTGTATGTCATATCCCCATGACTATATTGTGGCTACTAATTTGTACTTTCTAATCCCTTCACCTTCTTTCCTATCCCCATCCCCCTCCCATCTAGCAACCATCAGTTGTTGTTTTTTCCCCTCTCCTATATCGTTGAGTCTATTTCTGGTGGGACACTTTTAGTTTCTTACTGTAGCAGACTAGAGCTAAATAGAGGAGTAACATGATGAGACATTTTTTGGAAAAAGTCATTGTGGCTCCAGTGTGGAGAACAGATTGGAGGAGATAAGACTGGAACAGGTGAGTCAGGAGGTTCTTGTGTAACTGCAGGTGAGAGATGATGGTGTGGACTAAAGTGGTGGCATAGCATATATGGGGAGAAGTGGGTGGATTTGAGAGGTACTTAGGTAGATTTGACAGAATGTGGTGATTGACTGACTGTGAGGATGACTCAGTGAGTGATGTTAGTCAAGGAGAAAGAAATAGGTGGAGGTGTCGATTTGAAGAAGTTGGATGCTGTCTGAGAGACCTTCTTGTGGAACTGCCTAATGAACAATTGTTTATACAGTTTGGTGGTTAGGAGAGAAACATGATATACAAGAGATTTAAACACATGTCTCTTGACTTCTAACGTGTTTGTCCTTCCATTCCTCCGTGCCCAGGATTCCAGTAGACATTGAAGTCCTCATTTGGAGGCATCTCTTTGTTTTTCTCATTTCATTAAGCTGGCAGGACTCTGACCTTACTGCTAAGACCTGCTGACCCAAGATCTTATCTTCAGGAGAAGGAAGCCACGAAGGGAACGCAGAGTACTTGGGCTTTCCGTGCATTCTACTCTTTATTTGCAGAGCAGGGAATGTTGGCAGGTGGGCTGTGGATGGAAGCTGCCTGGGGAAGTTCATAGGTCAAAGAGTGCTGGGGCTCAGAGGTTAAGAGAGGTACCTCCTGTTCCAATGAAAATAGAGTCAGGCTCCTCTGAGGAAGGCTACTGGGACCCGCTTGTATGCGTTTGGTGGTTGAAACCCTTTGGTGCACTGGAGAAGCCAAGGTTAATAGGGACAGCACATACCTTGCTCATTCACTTTGTCTTTTACAAGTGCCTAAGTCAAATATTGAGGCTCCACTGAAGGTAAGTCAACTTCTAAAAAAAAAATCATCATTATGGTTAAGGATTTATTCATTATTCTTTGAGGCGAGAATCTGGCAACCAAGATGTTTACGTTTAGCAACTTACATAACTTTGGGCAAGTCATTTGACCTCTCTGAGCGTGAATTTTACTTATTTATAAAATGTGCCTGATAACACATTCCTCACAAAAGTCTTGAGAGAATTCAGTAAAGCAATGGATGTGAAAATACATCATCAACTTTAAGAATTACATATTTATTAATGTTTATTTGTGCATATTTATTTATTCTACACGTGTTTACTGAACATTTGCTTTATGCCACACCTTGTGCTAAGAATAAGAGCTATGTGAAAGATTCAGTCCTGAGCAGGTGCTCAGACATTAAAATCATATATAAATGTAAGAGACCATACTTTCCATTGTGTACTTACTAAAACCTGTAGTGCTGAGGGGAAGCTGTGTTAAAATAATGAGGAAGGAAGGATGATACCATTGTGCCAATTTTAAATGTGGTGAATTGGATGCAGAGATAGAAAAGAGGAGGTTATACCAATCCTAAAAAGAACCCAATGAGGTAGGTAATGTCATTTCCTTTTTACTGATGAGGAATTTGGGGCTCAGGGAGTTTAAATAACCTTTGCAGGGTTGTACAGTTAACAAGCATTGAGTTGGAAACGTTTGATTCTAAAAGCTAAACCTGTATTTTCTGGGCTGCAAGGCCACAGCAGGGCTAGGGTGAGGCACTAGGGCTCCTCATCATGTTTCTGGCCTCTGGGGCCCTCCAGCCTTTGAGGTGAGGCAGGCTGGTGATGGGCAGCTCCTGGAAGGCCAGGAGGCTGCGTGTGTGAGAAGCTGCCCACAGGAAACAGAAACTGGACTTCACTATGTGCTGCCTCGTGGTTACCAAACTATGAATGGAAGCGGGTCCATTAGGGTGGCTAATGCAGTGTGGTCAGGAAGGCTGCATTTCCTGCCCCAGGGAGTATAAATCTTTAGTGGAGCTGGCAGATGCTCTTAGTCTTTGTGAGTGATGCTTATGGGGAGTTATTCAGGTAGGTAGCACAGAGCTGTCGTGTGCCCCATATAGGAAGGTTAGCATGATAGTGCTCGGAAGTCTTCCAGTTACAGATCCAACATTATTTTTTAAGCCCATTTTTGGAAGGAATGTGTGTAATAGAATAGACTGGAAGAGGCTTTGGAGTCACATATGGACCTGTGAGCATTCATTATGACCTTGGGCAATTTTCTTGCAAGTCTTAAGCCTCAATTTCCTTACCTAAAGATGCAGATAATGATTTTTACTTGGCAGGGTTGTTGTTAGGTTTTACTGAGATAATGTAAGTAGAGCGCCTAACGCAGCACGTGGCACACAGTAGGCATTCAGTAAATAGTGGTGGTGGGAGGGTGCCTGGTTTTTGCTATTTTTCCTGCTGATGTTGTCATTCTTGGGGCTCTGTGTCAGGTACTCATCAAATGCAGTTATTACTAGGATTAGCATTTTCATTGTTGCCTTACTTTATTATTAAATTTCTTTTGTATATGAGTAACACATTGGCCACTGTCTCAGTTAGTCCTCAAAACAATCCTATGAGGAAGGGAATCAAGGTTGGTGTTATTATCCTCAGTGCATTAATGAAGAGACCGAGGCTTAGAGAGCTGGTGATTGGTCAAGGTCAGTAAGTGACAAACTCAGCCCCAGGGCTTAGGTCCTCAGAGTTTCAAGTCCAGCTCTTTTTTTGTTATAAGAGTGCTATCTGCTGGCCTGAACAGGAGGGACCTGATTAGGTGACAGGTATTGAACTAGGCCATAGTTAGTAGCTACTAGTTAGTAGAAAAGGTCCCCTGGTGTCCTGCCACCACCTCTGCTATCCTCTGCCTGCCTCTCTTCTTCCTTTCTGCGGCTAGCAGTGACCTCTGTGAGGTTCATAAGCACTGTTCTATCCTCCAAGATGGCCTGGGGAATGCCAAAGGCGCTCCTTTGGCTCCAGATCTTCACATGTGTTACAAGGGCTTACTATACTTAATGTAATGTCTTTAGGTCAATGTGTTGCCCTTCAGACATTAGAAAAAGCTAAACATCTATTAGTAGAAAGCTGCAGCCAGACCAGAAGCCTAACATGATAGGAGACCCCGCTCTAAATCAATTTTTTCTCACTTGGGGTAGGGAATGGAGGTGGTCAAAATGTTTAAAAGAATCATTTCTGTTGTTATTGATGAACTGGATCTCTGCAGAAAACTGTCCATATTTGACTGGAAGAAATAATAAAGTCAGGGTTTTTTTCATATAAAATTTTGAATTATTCATCCTTTACACTTCTTGCTGCTTCTGGAAAGACTAACTGAGTTGTTCTATTAGGCGTTCATGGTTTTGTCTGTTAAGCAATGAAAGAGAATAAACTAGTCTCTAGAGAATAAACATTCATCAAATCATTTAAAGTCTACTTTTATGGGGTAGAGTAACCTATTGCTCATGCTGTTTGTGTTTTAAAAATAAAGTACTTACGTCAACCTACTGAATTCTCTTTCCCTCTTCATTTGCACATATTATTTGTTGAGCACCCATTGTGTGTCAGGCCCTGTGCTTGGCACCAGGGGTTCAGAGCTTTCAAATGAACTCCCAAGTTTCTAGACATACACATCCTAGCTAATCATACAAGGCAGAATGTGGTAAGTTTCATAAGAGAGGCATAAATATGATCTTATGGGATTTCAAAGAAGGGAAAAGCCTACCTGGCTTGGAGAATGAAGTTTCTTATGGCCTGATTCAAAGTGTAAGTAGCTTTTGAACATGTGAAAATGATGCAAGATATTCCAAATGGAGAGAAGCTCAGATCATGGAGAATATGAAGGAATATAGTGGGCAGTAAGCTATGGTCAGATCATGAGAACTTTGAATGTTAGGCTGAGGAGCCCTTCAAGGCAAACAGGAACCATCTATGTTTTTTAGCAGGGGAAGTTATCAAATATATACCATGGGGGAAGATTAATTTGGTCAGGTGTGCAGAATAAACTGGCATCACTTTTGAGGGTTCTAACTCTGACTTTCCTAACTGAATAGCTGTGTATGCAAGTCACATATACTGTCCGAATCACAATTTCTTTATCTGTCAACAGGGGTCAGTAGTAATGCTTAACTCATAGGGTATCTCTGAGAAGTAAATGGAATACACTTGAGAATACCTTACATAGTACCTGACACACACAAGAAATGCATGTACAAGTACTTTGGAAACTAATGTATACCTTATATTTTTATTATGTGGAAATTTATTTATTTCTATAGACAAAAAGCCTACCAAGATCTTTTTCATACATAAATATTATAGGGATCTCATCCCCTTTTTCTCTTCTCTTTTAACCTGGTCAACTCTGATCTATCTTTTCATACCAAGTTCAAAAAAGTCATTTCCCCCTTTATGAAGCCTCTCTACATTTCCAATTAAAAGAATTCTTGCTGTATTTTGTGTTTCTGTAGTACTGTGTATGGACTTTTGTTATAGCGTATCTCTTTAATATTGTGATTTCTAGAAAGTATTTTCCTAATATAAAGATTTTATTGAGTTTGATCCTCAGACTTTGGTACATATCAGGATCACCTGGAAGGTTTATTAAAACACAGAGTTTCTGATTTAATTGGTGTGGGTTGGGCCTGAAAATTTTCATTTCCAACAAGTTTACCAGATGATGTTGATATTGGAGACCTCACGTTGAGTACCACTGGTCTGTGTTAATAAACTGTGAATTCCTCAAGGGTAAGGCCATATTTTACTCATCTCTGTCTCCTTAGTGTTTAAGGTCTGGTACTTATGAGTTGCTCAGTAAGCGTTGAGTAACTGGTTGCATATTGAATGTACTTTGATTTCAGGTGGCCATTAAGCAGATGAACCTTCAGCAGCAGCCGAAGAAAGAGCTGATTATTAATGAGATCCTGGTCATGAGGGAAAATAAGAATCCAAATATCGTGAACTACTTGGACAGGTATGGAGTGATAGGTACTGTCAGAGAGATAGGGCTCTTGGGACTGATGGATGGAAGAGCTTTTAAGGGGAAGGAAACACCAGCACTCAGAACTGCCGCTATTTAAGAATCTTGCATGATGCTTAACTCTCTGCCTCCGACCCTGCGTACTATTGGATATGACACCTCTGATTGCTGTACAGTCTTTCTGGGCTAGGCTGAACCCTACCACCCTGTAACTTCTAATAGCAGGTCCTAGTACTGTTTGCTCTGTCTCAGGGAAGTTATCCAGTCCCTCTGCCTGAGTCAAACATGTAGGTCTTTAAATCATTCTGTATCCGAAATTTTTCCTTATCCTGTTCACCCTCCTGAATAACTTCTAGTTTGTTTGTATTCTCATAAAATGTGACACTCAGTATTTTCATTTGAGATTTGACCAGTATGGAGAGAGTGGGAGTTCCCCGTTGTTCTAAACTCAACACAGCATAATGATTTCATTCATTGTTTTTTTTTTTTTTAGGAGACCTATTTCATTGTTGACCCCTAGTAAGTTTGTAGTCAGTTAAAATCCCTGATCCTTTTCTTTACATGAATTTGCCTTACACTGGTAATGTAGAACTTTTTAGTTATCTTATTAAATCCTGTGTTGATTATTTCAGCCCATTGTTCCAGCCCATCACAATTCTGTTTTTCAATATAGTAATAGTGGTTGTAGCTAGCATTGTGTTATGCTTTACTTCTTTTTTTTTTTAAAGATTTTATTGGGGAATTGGGGGAGGGGAACAGTGTTGGGGAATTGGGGAAGGGAACCAGCCAAATTGTTGTTCTTCAGTCTTCCTTGTGGAGGGTGCCAGTCGCCATCTAGCTTCCTGTCAGCAGCTCGTGGCCTCTAAGCTCAAGGTGCTGTGTTCTGTCTTAGTTGTGAGTGGGTGTAGCCACCATCACGTGCGGGAGTTTAACCAGCAGCCTCGTTGTTAAGAGTGCGCGCCCTATCCACTGAGCCATCCAGACGGCAGCTCAGCTCAAGGTGCCGAGTTTAGTCTTAGTTGTGGGTGGGCGTGGCCCACCATTGAACAGGCAATCTTGTTGTTACACCAGCTGAGCCATCCTGCTACCTGTTGGCAGCACAGCAAAAGCTCAGCTCTGGTGCAGCATCACTGGCCCATGTGGGAATTGAACCGTCGGCCCTGTTGCTCAGAACTCGCACTCTTGAGCGAGCTCTTAACCAACTGAGCCACTCAGTCGGCCTGGCTTTACTTTTTATTAAGGGCTTTCATGAATAGTATCTCATTGTGAGGTGGGATTTATTATCTATGTTTAACAGATGAAGAACCTGAGGTTGATAGATGTTAATAACTAGTCAAGACCAGTAAGTAGCAATGAGGGTTTTGAATTTGAATATTCCTAGCACCAACATCCATGTCCTTTCCATCACATCATGTTTCCTCCCATCTCTGAAAGAAGAAAGCGAGCTTCTTGCCCAGGTTTCAGAGACATCACAGATGGAGGTGATATTGAAAACTAAATCTTGGACTCTAATTCTGTTACTATTTACATCTCATTGCCAACTAGATTTCATTTCTGCCGGATTTCTTGGTCTGCATCCAAAAAATTGGTAAGCTCCAGTTTCTTTAAAGAGGAAAGGAGTTGGACTTTGACCTTCTCAACGTGTGAAGTTGATAGCTGTAGAGAATAAAGCCTTCTTTTTGGGGATGATTGTCTGTGATGTGGGTCATGAATGGCTTCTGAAGAATTCTCTGGAAGCTATTACCTTTCCATCTCTTTTAAGAACTTATTACACAGAGAATATAGCTTGGACAAACTACTGAAGACTATAAAGTTACCAGATTTGTATCTATAAGGAACTCAGGATAAAGAAAAATGAAAGCTGTCCGATAAGGATATGGCATGTCTCATAAAACAATGATTTCCTCATTACTGGAGGTATCGAAACAGTAAAATGCATGACCATGTTGTTGAAGGAATTTGTGTTCTGGAAGTGAGAACCTTGCCCTCAAATAGCTCCCAGCCTGCTGTAGAAAAAAAGTATGTGGGCGCTGTTATGGGAGGACCGAAGTGGGTGGCCTTAAGCTGAGCATTTAGTGAAGGTATTGCAATTGAGAGTCTGGTTTTTGTGAGTTGTCCTAGTGGAGAATTCCATCCATATATGTCCTTCTCCAATATGTGATGCTCTGAGGCTTTACCTGGAGATGTGATTTTTGAAGGTACCTGGCACAGTGTGTAGCTGCAAAGTGTTTGAGACAACCTGCATGTGGACTTGCACTGTCTTAGCTCTGACAGTGACGTATTGGGCCCAGGTAAATGGGCTCTGCCTTGGCAGTGTCCAGAGATAGCCTCTTGGCCCCTCATATTTCTTCCCTCTATCAGTCCAAGTTGACAGATGTCTTTTTTTTTTTCCCCTGGTTTTTTTTTTGCTGTTGTTCTTTTTTTTTTTTTTTAATTTACTTTTTTTATTGTTCGTTTCAGGTGTACAGAACAATGCAATAGTTACCCTTTTCACCCTCACAAAGTAACAACCCCCCTCCCCCCACCTATTGCCCTCCCACACCCAATATCATGCTTATCTATTACAATTCCATTGAATCCGTTCCCGCTCTCTACTCCATGTCCCGAGACTATATGTATATATAATTATAGTTGACATACTATATTATTCAACATCAGCTTCAGAAATACAATGCGGTGGTCAGGCCTCTACATTGACTATGAAGTGGACTCCCCAACAGGACATGGGTCCATCTGGCTCCCTAAGAAATATTTACAACATTATTGATTATATTCCTCGGACTGTCTTTTTCTATCCCTGAGGCCATATTGCAATTACCAATTTGTATTGTCTCATCCCTTCCCCTCTCCTTCATCCCTACCCCCTCCCAACTAACAACCCTCAGTTCTTCCTCTGTGTCTCTGAGACTATCTCCATCCACTTCTCCCATCCATTCAGTTCCTTAGAATCCACGTATAAGTGAGATCATATGATATTTGTCTTTCTCTGACTGACTTATTTCACTTAGCATAATGTTCTCTAGTTCCATCCATATTGTTGCAAAAGGTACTACTTCCTTCTTCTTTATAGCTGAATAATGCTCCATTGTGTAAATGTACCAAAGTTTCTTAATCCAGTCAGACAGATTTCTTCTTGATATGCTGCGTAAGAGACCATAAATGTGCTATTTTGTTTGTTTGTTTGTTTGTTTTTTGGTCAGGGAAGAAGTAGGCTCATGCCAGTGGAGGGCTTTTGACCTAGTCCTGAATTCTGTTTTGGTGCAAGTCCCCGTAATCTTCTTGGTCAAAATAGATTATTGAACAAAGACTTAATTTGTCATATTTATTCTTTATGGAAATAAAAAACCTACAAGACTTTTAATTATAAAGAATACAGACTCTTATGGAAGGGGTACTAGATTCATAGTAAAGAGAATATGACTCAAATGTTACCCTTTGCTTGAGACCATTTGTATTTTTCCAGTAGTCTCCCCATCTACCCAGCAGTAGTCCCAATATCAGGATGAAGATGAGGTGACATACCACACAGCTCAAACCATTCCAGTCTAGCTTCTTTGTCTGAAGCTAGCAGAATAGTCTGTGGGGATCTGGGCTATTCTTGTTTATATTTGTCTTATTCTACAGCTGAGGATACTAACCAGACAGGCTAATTGATCTTTTTATTTATCACATAACAGGACTGAGTGGTCCAATCCCTGAATCAAACTATTGGTTCTCATTCATGTGTCAGCCCCATAATCTCTTTAGGGATACAGTACTAAAAGGCAGCCCTTGGCTTACCAGAAGAGGCTTTGGCTTTGCAGCCCTTGCTGGATTCATGCCATTCCTAGAATCAGAGGCACTCAAAATGGAGATCATTGTCAGCATATTGACTATGAGTAACACTTTATAGCTTTTAAATAGCTTTTATAGCCATTATTTAATATCTGGAGTTATATTTTATTTTACTCATTGCTTTATTCAGTAAATATTGGCATCCACTGTGCTGGACTCTGGGGCTAGAGTCTTGAACAAGACCCAGTACTTGGTCTCATGGATCTCAGATCTAGTAGAACTTTCAAGGTTTAGTGACTCTCCCTAACGCTGGTGCCATGGACTTCAAATCCCATCTTTGTCAAATGGTTGGGTGCTCTCTGCTTTGATGCTTCTAGAGGTGTGGGAATCATGCCTAATTTTAGGAAACATTACTTTGTGTTGCAATGAAATATAATTTTATATTTTATATCTTTAACCTAGTTGAAGATGTTTAGTTGTGCCCTTTGGGGCTTCACAGAACAGTCGGCTTTGTTTTCTCCAGGTGAATCCTTAGGAGATATCAAGTTAGTAATTCCGTCCCCCAGATTCTGCTTTTCCCTAGAAAAAAGAACCCTAGACTCTTTCAGAGCTGATGGAAATGTAGGTTTATTCTGCGTAAATGCTTATTGTTTGAAATCCAGTGCTATGGCTCAGTGGACTCTGTTCCTTCTCAACCTTTATGTGTACTCCTACAGTTACCTCGTGGGAGATGAACTGTGGGTTGTCATGGAATACTTGGCTGGAGGTTCTTTGACAGATGTGGTGACAGAAACCTGCATGGATGAAGGCCAGATTGCAGCTGTGTGCCGTGAGGTAAGCCCAATGGCTAACCAGCCTTGAGTTAGGTGGCCCCATATCTATGTCTATCAAAGCTCTGCATCTGATGGGATCTCAGCCTGGGCAGTGTGGAGCTGGGAGACATTAGTTAGACTCTCCCATCATTCTCTCATTATACCTGTTTTGCAATTTCTATCACCACGATTTTTTTCTTTAAAAATAACTTTATTCTGATTAAAAATCATATACCCATTGTAGAAAAATTAGAAAGTACCAAATATACAATATATAGTTGTGTGTGTGTGTGTGTATGTATGTATGTATGTATATGTATGTGTAGTCACTTATAGTTTCAATCCTTAAAGATAATTGCTGTAAGCACTTTGTAATATTTTCCTCCCCTTTTATATGGATATCTATTTTAATCATATTTTTATTCTGCTTTCTTGCTCTCTTCATGTGCTATGAAGTTTCCTATGATGTGGAGTAAGAAAGTAGTGGCAGAGGAAGTACTATTTTAGTCGTCAGGGAAGGTTTTGCATAGATTTGTATAAAGATGTGAATAATATAAAAAAGCAAGCCAAGCAAAAATGTAGGGTGAAATATTTCCAGGCAAAAGGAATAGAAAACAGAGCTTAAATAGGTATTCTGCTTTCTTCTCATTGCTATTAAATGTCTACAGTCTGTATATATGCTGGTGTAAGAAGGGGGAAAAAATCCCCTCCACAAGGGCTCTATGAGAAGCAGTGTCCTCAGGGGATAACCACATTTTCATTAGAGCAAGAAGATGAAATGAATATTCAGAGAAGTTGAGGATATTGGGTTTTTGCTGATATGCGATTGGAACTTTCCCATAGCCCAATCATAGAAAAGTTTGGGACTCGGGGAAAGACTAGAAGATTGATTACATTAAGTTCAGAGTTTTATGGGGATGTGTCTAATAGTATGATTGGGGTTTGATGATGAAAGATCTGGATGCATACAGATGAAATTATATATTTGTATGTTTAATCAATATCAGGAAACATAAAATCATGTGAAATCAATACTGTCCTAGAAAATATGATCACCTTTGCATTACAAACCCTGGGATCTAGAACAAACACAATAAGTTAATGGAATTAATACAGGCTTGGGATTCTTAGGAGATCTGACTTTCTTTCTGTACCACTAATGCAGTATTTCTCAACTTTTTTTTTCAGTATCACCACCACCCTCCTAGGAGCCTTTGAAGCCTTTTTTTTTTCTAATCATCTTCTCCCTATGAAATTTTAATATACTATACTATATATCTGTTTATGTACTGTGGCCCTTTGGAATTCCACAAACCATTGTAATATCTAAGATGTTCTTCACTCACCCCAGGAACCGACTTTTCACTGGTTGAGAATACATGCATGTATGCTTGGGGAAATCAAAATTGGCTCAAATTATTTATCTTTAAAATGGGAATTGCAACATTCATATACCTTAGGGGTGCCATATGGATCAAAAAGCACTTGAAAGAATTTTTAAATGTTACATAAATCAGTGGCATTACTATTATCTTTAAGTTCTAATAGAGATCGTACCCCTTTTAAAGAATATCTTTATTAAGATATAATTCCCACACCATATAATTCACCCACTTAACATGCAGACGATTCCTGACTTATGATTGTACAACTTAATGACGTTTTGACTTTATGATGGTGTGAAAGCAATATGCATTCAATAGAAACTGTACTTTGAATTTCAAAATTTGAATCACCTAATCAAAGTACATAATTTTATTGTTTTTATTTAGTTGCACAACCAGTTGTACATCATAATAAAACTTAGAACCTTTTTATCACCCCCAAAAGAAAATCCATACCCATTAGCAGTCACTCCTTACCCACCCCACTTTCTGACCCTCCCAGCCATATGCAGCCACTAATCTATTTCCTGTCTTTGTAGATTTGCTTATTTGGGACATTTCATATAAATGGAATCATACAATATTTGCTTATTTGTGACTGGCTTCTTTTACTCAGCATAATGGTTTGAAGGTTTATCTGTGTTGTAGCATATAGCAGGATTTTATTCCTTTTATTAGCAAATCAGATTCCATTTATTTATCTGATTATCCATTGATGAACATTGGGTTATTTCCACTTTGGGGCTATTACGAATAATACTATGAACATTCATGTACAAGTTTTTGGTTGGATGTATGTTTTCATTTCTCCTGGGAATATGCCTAGGAGTGAGAGCATATAGCAACTCCAGGCTTAACATTTTGAGAAATGGCCAAACTGCTTTCCAAAGTAGCTGTACCATTTATATTTCTATCAGCAGTGTCTCAGGGTTCCAATTTCTCAAAATTATCTTTTTTTAAATCACAATTTGTGACATCCAGAGGCCAGAGTCTCCAGCCTCTTAAGGAAAGCAACTCTTACAGGGAATAGCCACTTTTGGATATTGATTTGTTTTTAATTTAGCCATTGGTATATTTTTAGAAATGAAGTATTAATTTGAGAACATTTAAATAGTATATTCCAATTGGTTTCCATCTTGAGTGTTTTTCAGTTGATAGAAGCTTCTAAAATTTTAGCTTTGGGTTCTGGACTTAAACTAGTGAATTTAGTAGCAATCCTGAAGTTATCTTTTCTGATCCCCACATTTTACAAATGGAAAAATAGAAACCCAGAGAAAATAAGTGATTTTTCTAGAATGATTTTGTCCCATCAGGCAAGTGGCAAAACTAGGCACTTTCATTGTTCAATTCAATCTCTGTGTGACTCATTCTGCCTGCTAAGCATAGGTGTTTTCCAAGGTTCTTTTCTTTCTCCTCTTCTATAACATTTGCCAGTTCTAACCATTTCTATAACTTAAAAAAACAAACAAACAAAAACATCTCTTCACAAATGACTTGTGAATATTTATCTCAAGTCCAGACCTCTATATAGAGCTTAAGACTCATATGTTCAGTTGCCTAGTAGACATTTGTCTGTAAGTGTTCATAGGTATATAAAATTTAGCATACTCAAAATGGTATAAAGTATCTCCTCACCAAAATAAGATTATCCTCCTAACTTTACTGTTTCTGATAGCACTTCCATATGCCTAGTTTCTCAAATATGATTCTTATTTGTCACTTTGCTCCAGTTTTATCATTACAAAATCCTTTCCTTTCTAACAAAGTAGTTTTTCTTGGGCCTCAGGTTCTTTGCCAAGTATCTAATGCTCTGTACAAGAAACCTCCAAAATATATTGCAGGAACTCATGTACTTAAAGAAAACTATTATGAGGTATATCATAATAAGGTATAATAACTAAGGTATATTACAAGAAAGGTGTATGGCAGCATGGAACATTGAAAGAATGCTGAGCCTGGAGAGAGAAGACCAGGCTCTAGACCTGTCTGTGCCACTGGTTCGGAGCAAGTCTTTTTACTCACTGGGGCCTCACTTTCTTTTTCATAGAATAAGGAGGTTGGATTAGTTGATTTTCCCTAAATTATATACCTTTTCTTTCTCCCTCTGCCCATATCACCTCAATAGTGCCTGCAGGCTTTGGAGTTTCTGCATTCCAACCAGGTCATCCACAGAGACATCAAGAGTGACAACATCCTGTTGGGAATGGATGGCTCTGTCAAGCTAAGTGAGTAGGAGTGATGATACTTCTCTTTTCTGTGGGACCCTGTCCCCTATGGGGTGGTACTCATGTAATAGTGGCTACAAGACTCATCAGAGTCTTTATTTATTTCCTGGGATATGTAGGATCTTTATATTACTCAGCACTATATAAGGTGTCATTTTTTTTCATTAATTTATACATTCAGCCAAAAAAGTTTACTGAATGCCCACTGTGTGCTAGGTCTTCTGATGGGCACTGAGGATACTTTTGCCTGTCTTCAAGTAGTTCTCAGTCTAATACATGAGACATTAAATACATAATTACAAAAGAGTTTAGTGTAATTTCTGTCGTTCAGTCATTCATTCAGCAAACTTTTATTAAATGTCTATTACATGCCAGACCCTCTGGGAATAAAAAAAAAAATGAATACAAAGACACAGTACTTCCTATCAAAGGCTTCATAATTTAAATAAACATACAATTGCAATGTAATGTAAATGAACTTCAGGCAGAACATTTTGTTCCAAAAAGTGTAAGGACCAGTAATGCAGACAAACAGGTTGGGCAGCTTATGGGAAGACTGTTAGCAGTCCCTCTCTTGGGCACAATGTGAGGAATTAACAAAAGCAGGGCCATGCCTAATTGTAGGTGGTTAGGGTTTAAGTCTGGGGCTCATATCCAGGAAATAAAGCAAGGACCTAGTTGCCAAATTTTGGGGTTTGGTTTGGTTTTCAAGAAGAAAGCAGAATTGGGGCAAGGAATCAAGGCCAAAATGGCAGCTTAGATTTTAATGCCTAGTCCTTCTGACTTGAGGAGAGCTTAGAGGCAGGAGGTGATGTTTCTTACGTTCCTCCTACTTGTGCAAGGTTGAACAGGGGACAGGCTAGGAGCTGGACATGAAGGTGGCAGATGTGTGACTCCAGCTTTGGAGAGACAGGAAGTGCAACAGGTGGGAGTGAGACAGAGCTTGACACCTAGGGGTAGGCACACATTCAGTACTGTGGAAAGACAACCCTAAATATAAATCCTTCTTCTCTTTTCTTTTTCTAGCTGATTTTGGATTCTGTGCCCAAATTACCCCAGAGCAGAGCAAACGGAGCACCATGGTGGGAACCCCGTACTGGATGGCGCCAGAGGTTGTGACGCGGAAGGCCTATGGACCCAAGGTTGACATCTGGTCCCTGGGCATCATGGCCATCGAAATGATTGAAGGGGAGCCCCCATACCTCAATGAAAATCCTCTGAGAGTGAGTGTTACTAGTCCCATTTCAAGATATTTGGGCTGTTGTCTTTAGTCCCAGGAAATGGGACTCAGGCTATTCTCTGTGGCTTTCAACCCAAATCTCTCTTTTCTGGATAAAGCTGGGCTCTGTTAAATTTAAAGTATAAATGCCCAAATAAAAAAGATATTAGCAGTCACTCATTCATTTACAGCATTCAACGGTTGAGTTTCTATCCTGTGTAAGAAACTGTTCTAACAATAATAAAACAAATTATTGTATGGTAACAGAAAGTAAGTTCTGTGAAAAAAGCAGAGTAAAGGGTTTAAAAGAGAAATTTGGGAAAGAGAGAAGTGTGCTACTTTATTTAGAACAGAGAAGGAAGTCCTCTCTTATAAGTTATTTGTGCAGAAATGTAAGAAAGTAAAGGAGGAAGCCATGAGATTAATCTAACCCAATAGTTTTCCAGGAATCCAGTATACAGAGGACTTGATTTGAGGACAACCGCGAGGTCACTATCCCTGAAGGAAATAAGTGACCAGGGTGGAGAATGGTAGACAAAGTCATAGAACTAGCAGGGAGCCAGATCAGGTAAGACCTTGTGGCCATTGTGAGAACTTGGATTTTATTCTCCAAGAGATTGGAAGCCAATGGAAGATTTTGAGCTAAGGCATAGAAGAATCATTATGGAAAATAGACTATAAGATACTGTTGTAATTGTTCAGGTAAGAGTGGTGGCTTGAACTGTATTGGTAGGAGTAGAAGGGAAGAGTGGTTGAACTAAGGAAATATCTTGACTGTACAGCTGACAAGATGAATTGGATATCAGAGAAAGGGGAATCCACAATGACTACAAGATTTTGGAACTTAATTGCAGAAAAAATTGAGTAGTCATTTCCTGAGGAGATTGAAGAGCAGGTAAAGTGGGATGATAGTTGGTTTTGAATGTGTTAATTTGAAATCTTTATTAGGTATTCAAGTGGACATATTGAGTAGAGTTGGGCATATGAGTCTCAAGTTCAAGGGTGAGAGGTCAGGACTATAAATATGAATTTATTAGTTGGTAGTATTGTGTTGTCGGAAAAGTCATGACGTATTTTTTTATGTTTTTTGTTGCAAAAATGTGTCATGACTTTTCTGACAACCCAATATATAGGAGGCTTTTTTAGAAATCAGAACTAGATTATAGATGAGATCACTCACCTAGGGAGTGAGGTTTGAGTACTGAGCCCTGGGGTACTCTTGTGTTTACAGGTTAAAGAAACAAGCAACGTAGACCAAGGAGTTGCCTTCCTAGTCGGAGGAGAATTGAAAAATGTGTGTCCTGGAGGCCGAGAGAACAAAGAGTTTTGGGAGGATGTATCAGATGTGATTGATAGGTTGCATATGATGAGACTGAGAAATAAACATTAAATTTGCCAATGTCAAGGTTATTGATGACCTTTATAATTAGTATCAGTAGAGTGATGGGAATGAAAGACTAATTAGAGTAAATTCATAAGAGTGGGTGAAGTAGAGATGGCATGTATAAGCAGTTGTTCTTTTAATGCAAGCGGTCTGTCTGACTGACTCCAGACCTTCTCTCTCTCTCTTTTTTTTTTTTTTTTTTAAGCTGAGCCATCCTGCCACCTATTGGCAGCTCAGCGGCAGCTCAGCTCGGGCCGGGAATTGAACCGCTGTTGCTCAGAGCTCAAACTCTTGAGCAAGCTCTTAACCAACTGAGCCATTCAGCCGGCCCTAAGCAGTTGTTTTTTAAGGAGTTTAACTATTAAGGGAACAGAGAAATAGGCAATATCTTGAAGTGGAGTTGAGGGAGGGGTGGTTTTTGGTTTTTTTAAAAGATGATATTATATTATGTTTGTGTGGTAATGGGAATCACCTAGTGGAGAGAAGGAAAATGGCCATGTACAGAGAGAAGTGACATCTGTAAGAGTGATGTCCTTAAGTAGATGAGATGAGTTAGATCAAGTACTGAAATAAAGAGTGTTAGATTATTGTGGAGACAATTTATCCATTGTAATAGGAGAGGGAAAGCAAAGTGTATGAATACAGATGCAAGTAGGTTGGTAATTTTGGTCATGGGTAAATGTGAGAGTTTATCTGATAGGTTTTGTTTTTTTCATTTATTCCAACATTCTGTCCATCCAGTGTAGGAATCCCCTGTGTGTTGTTGCTACTAGGTGGCCATCTAAACTTAATTGGATACCTCTTACTATTGGAAAGTGCTTCAGTGTACCAAACTGAAACCACCTTCTGTAGTTTCTACCCTTTGGTCCCAACTTTGTCCCTGAATCCACACACCACTCATCTTCCCCACCTTAGCTTAGAATCTCCTTGAAAATGATGATCAGTAGGTGTGACGGAAATAAGACTGGGATTTGAGTCAGAGCACATGAGCTTATATGAACCGCATGATCACAGGCACATCTCTTCAGATTTCTGGACTTTATCTGTGAAATGGGGATGATAATTTCTGTCATGTCTATTACCCACAGTTATTGTGGTCATTAAATGTAGTAGTATTTTTGTAAGCACTCAGTGAATTAAAGTGCTGAATGCTTGAAAGATTTAGTATTATTCTATTTTTCTGTACCTTGTCCTGGAAATGATTCATGGTAGGGGAACAAGGAGGCACCAGTGAAACAGGTTGCTGTTTTACAAAATACTTCCTTTTCATATTCCTCTCCTTCTGGAAGAGATCAGTTCTTACATGACTGAGGTGAAGGCACCGGGAATAATTTCCTCTAGCAAATGGGCAGATGTTTACCTCATCAGGCTAAATGACTAATAAACCCTGTAGACTGTAATCAAGAATAATAATAAACCTTTGGGTCTGCAACACCTTTCTAAGTTTACAAGGTGCTTTCCAATATACTGTCTTGTGTTATTTTTACATATGTGGGGGATAGTCACTACTCTCATTCCTGCTTTACAGGTGAGGAAGTTGGAAGTTCACTGGCTTGCACATAGTCACATGGCTTTTAAATGTTAAACCTAAACCTTAGGTCATATTCTTTCCAGTATACCAGAGCTGCCTCTTTGTGTCCTAGAGGCGTAAAGCCGCTGGCCATATTTCTAGAGGGCATGTCTTGGACCAAGAGAGAACGTCAGCTGGACCCTAAGGTGATTCTCCATTTGTGTTGCCAGGCCTTGTACCTCATTGCCACCAATGGGACCCCGGAGCTTCAGAACCCAGAGAAGCTGTCCGCTATCTTCCGAGACTTTCTGAACCGCTGTCTTGAGATGGATGTGGAGAAGAGAGGTTCTGCTAAAGAGCTGCTGCAGGTAACTGCCCCTATATGCATGGAAGCGCCTGATTCATGAAATCGCTAAACCAAGCCTCTTTTGCTTCATTTTTGTCTGTGAGGTACTGGTTATTATAGAACTAGGTGTCTCTCCTACCACTTTCCACACTCAGCCTGTAGACCTGAGTCCCTAACCTTCTTTCTTCATCCTGGGCCTTTGCTCCTGTTATTCCCTTAGGCTCTGCCTCAGCCTATTAAAACTCATCATACATTCTGCTAGGCTCAGCTTGAAAATCTTTCTGAACTCCAGTTGAACTTTGCCTGTATCCTTCTTTATTTAGCCCTTGTTTTGTTCTGCCTGATTTAGTCTAGCAGAATTTGAGTCTTGGGGAGAAGAAGCTCTCTGACATGCAAATATTACACAAATTATAGTTTATGGGGAGATAAGCTTAAAAGGTACATTCTCAGTAAAGGACATAAGTTTAGGGGATAGTTACTGAGTGCAGCTTTTCAAGTCTTCCCAGTTTTTTCCTTGGAAACCCTCTCAGATGGTGGCAGTGATTTCTGCCAGCTTGGGGAAGCCTAAAGTCAGGGTGTTACCACTTCTTTTGTACTACCATCTGCTTAACCTGGAACATGTTAGCACAATTATTCCATATGGTTGCAAAAACTACCTTTAGCAGGGCCACATTACTTGTATTTAACGTTTATGTTTTAGGTATAATTTCTTATTACTAGTGTTATTTTACTACATTGCTTATGGTGATTTAATAAGTATCACATGCAGCTTTTTGGCAGTGATGAACCTGTAGGCATGCACAGTCCATTACCTTTGTATTATGAGGATCAAGAACCTCCGAGCAGGGCAGGGCAGGACCTAACCACACTGCTCTGCATTCAAGTTAGTAATGAACATCCTTATCTTTCCTGCTAGAATATAACCTCTATTTTATTAATCTCTGGGTCTCCTCTTATCCCTAGGACCTAATTCAGAGTAGTATTCAGAAAATATTTGTTGAATTGAATGAAATTGCTTATTTACCTTCATTGACATATTACCCTCTGGAACATATTTAGCATTTCTTTGTGATTGGGGTTACTGGTTACAGAGCACTGGTCTATTAGATATGAAATCGGGGTTCTGCCAAGTATAATCCTTTCGTCTCTAGAATCCTTCGGGACTGAAAACCCCTTATAATAGGATCCCTTTGCCTTTCATATGAGGTTTGTTCTGGAAACCCTAGGCATTTGGAAATGTGCAAATACTATGCTAAGCCTGTGATCGGTGACTTATGTTGTTGTTAATTAGGTACCAAATTATAGTTATTGAAAGATTATTGCCCTTTAGGGTTTTCTTCCTGATATAATAATAAATGTATTATATTGAATCTTTACCACACTCTAGGCACTAAGCACTTTATTTATTTTTCATCTATTTTTTTATAATAACCCTGTGAGTTACAGCTTCTGTTATTTCCATTTTTACACACAAGGAAACTGAGGTTTCAAGTGTTAGTAACTTTTCTATGATTACATAGCCGATAAGCGGTGGATCCAGGATTTCAACCTGTTTCTTTAGCTTTCAAGTTTGTGTGCTGTTGGCTACTGCTGTTTTGGTTCAGAGTGTTAAAACTGGAAGGTCCTTAGGGCTTATGTAATCTACTTTGTTTATTATACAGAGAGGAAAACTGAGGCTTCCCTGTTGGGTATTTATTTGATCATGCTGCTTTCTCATCTTAGAGGGGAGTTGCAGCAACATGTGACCTAAGGACATTGGCTCTTTAACTTGTTACTATACATTGTAAATACTCAAAACTATGACTTTCGGAATCTTAAATCATGAAAGCGTCCCATCTATTTCTCCTGTACAAACACATACATGGACAGACATACATAGGATGTTATGTTGGAATTCATATCTTCATGATTTAGCCAAGATCTTTTATTCCTTTTATAGTAATGGTAAATTCTTGTTCTTAGTACCTGTTTATGTCCTATCTCTGCCCAAAAAGAAGTTGAAGGAACTTGTAGCAAAGAATATGTGTATATATGTCTATATGTATGTGTGTTTATACACACGTACAATATGATTAAAAAGGGACTTATAAGGATGGCAAAATAATCAGATATGCAAATCATTTGAGTTAAATAGTTTGTTTAAACATAAAATTTGGTTCTCAGTTTCCTAATAGCCAGGACAGAAAAGGAAATGCAATAGTTCTGGTATATCAAATGGAAGAAACATCCCACATCCTCAGTGGACAAAGTTTTTTCACTACTAAATATAAAATCAGTTTTAGTTAAGAAGCTCTGAGTTACATAAAGAATTGTTTTCCATAACAGTTTTACTGAAAATGTACATGTAGTTTTCATATGGTGTTTTCTCCAAACTGGTCTTCTTTAATAGATGTGGGTGTGGCTCCAAGTATAGCCCAGTTAAAGGAATTAATCCTTACTGGATTAATTAGCCTTACAGAATTTAAGGATAGCACAACAAATTCCAAGATCAGCTCCTGAAATGGATACCATTGGGTTATGATTAGTCAGTATCTTCCTCCAGAGGTAACTATTATTCTGATTATCACCATAGTTTAGTCTTACCTAATATAAAATGGAATCATACAATATGAACTCTCTTGTATCTGGCTTCTTTTCACTCAGTATAATGTTTGTGAGATTCATCCTGTTGTCAGTGTATCAACTGTAATTTTGTGATTGCTGTGTAATTTTCTGTATAGTATTATATGAATATAACATTATTCATTCTTCCCTTCTCTTAGACGTTTGGGTTCTTTTTAGTTCTGACTATTATGAGAAAGCTGCGGTGGACATTCTTGTGTATGTCATTTGGTGGATACACAAACTCATTTCTCTTGCAAATATATGTAGGAGTGGAATTGCTGGGATATAGGATACATGTGTGTTTAGCTGTAGGTAGATACTGCCAAACAGTTTTCCAAAGTGGTTTATTATCTTTTAAAGATGTCCTTCAAGTGGGGATGATCTGAGCTCTCTAGGTAGCACCTTTATAAAACATGAAGGCCCTTAACATCTTGTAATGGTTCTGAGAAAGAATGGTAAATATTCATGTGTCTTTTGCTTTTTTCTTTCCTTCCTAGCATCAGTTCCTGAAGATTGCCAAGCCCCTCTCCAGCCTCACTCCACTGATTGCTGCAGCAAAGGAGGCAGCCAAGAACAATCACTAAAGCCACGCTCACCCCAGCTGCATTGTGCCAAGCCTTCTGTGACATTAATGCTCGTTTCAGAAATTCCAGCTCCTGAAGCCCTCTCTTCCTTGCCTTGCTCCTCCCATTTCTTGGTTTAGCGCTCTCAAGAGTTTGATCCTTGAAAACCGTGTGTCCAGCATTAAAGAGAACTGCAACCAACTAATCAAATGATGGCCATTGCTAAATAAGGAATTTCTTCCCAATCGGTGGATGTGAGGGTGGTTCATGACCAAGGGCTTATATAAATAAGATAAGCCCTTGGACTCTTATTTCTACACAGCAAAATCTTCTCCATACACCACCTCCCCTTCCCCCGTAACCAGTCTCTCCTTGGCTATATAAACTGTGGGCTCTATAACATTATCAATTTGTTATCAGTTGAGGTTTCTTTAGTGTTTGATTTTCTGTGACTGAACTGCCCAGATACCTTATTGTACTTGAAAATTGGAACAGCTTGAAGAATGCCATGGTGGTTGATAATCTACCAGGAACATGAAAGGGCTCACCTGCCTGGACCATGACTTTGGCACAGCTGATTCTGATATGGGAGAGCGAGCTTCCACGTTTTTCTTTGTGTGTGCTTCTAGCAGCTGTTTGGGAGGATCTTGACCCAGTAGTGTTCCCCATGCTATTTCTTGTGAAATGGTCTTGGCTACGTAGCAGCTTTTGACTCCCTACATCCCCTAGGCTGCTGCCCCCACTCTGTCCTTGTTTAGAACATTGAAAAGTTTCCTAGGGCACATGCTGGGTGAGAGCAGTGTGAGTAGTCAGGAAAAAAAATTTAGCTGCTTTTAGAACAAGGCTGGACATCAGCACCTGTCCTATTATACTGATGCAATGTTTCAAGAACTGTCTCTTTTTCCATTTGTGATAAGGAGCTGAAAGATGGACTCAGATCTTCTAATGGCCTGAATCTTTGGGTCAAAGGGAAGGATCTCCAAACCTGAGACTACATGTTATTTTGGATGGATTTGGTGGCTTGAGATAATATTCCGCCAGCTGTGAGGGGACCCTGTTTTTACAATGCATGGCCAAGCTCTCTGCAAATGGAAATGCTTGCACTGGGCGTTGGGGATGTTTGCTACCTCCTGCTATCTTTGTGGTTTTGGTCCTCCCACTGTGGTAGGACCCCCGGCCAGCATTGTGGCTTGTCATGTCAGCCCCATTGGCTACCTTGTGCTCAGAGGTACCTACCTGCCTCTGCAGCACAACTTATTTCCTGCAATAAAAGGAGATGAAAATACTATCCTTGGAGTTTATGGCTTCCTTTCTTCCTCTCCTTTTTTCCTTCCTTTCTTTTCTAATTTTTGAAATAATCTCAAACTTAAGAAAATTTAAGAAAACAATATTATAAAATAAATATGTATTTTTTTCTTCCCAAATAATTTGAGATTAAGTTGCAGATAAAATACCCCTTTGCCCCTATATACTTCAATGTGTATTCTTACTTCTTAGCACTTTTAAATATGAATTAATTAAGAGAAGTGGGCCACAATGTTTGTATATGATGAGGTATTGGCTTAAGTAGTTATGGAGGCTGAGAAGTTGGAGACCCAGGTAAGACAGTGGTATAGTTCGAAAGTCTGACAGCCAGAGAGCCAATGGTATAGCGTTTAGTCAAAGTCTGATTCTGAGAAACAGGAGCACCAATGGCAACAGAAGATTGGTGCCCCAGCTCTGCAATCAAGCAGCCTTCCTCCACCTTTTTGTTCTATTCAGGCCCTCAACTAATTGGATGATGGCCACCTACACTGGGGAGGGCCATCTATTTTACTCAGTCCACCAATTTAAAGGCAATCTCTTCTGGAAACACCCTCACAGACATACCCAGAAATAGTGTTTAATCACACCCTAGGCGTCCCAATCAAGTTGACACATAAAGTTAACCAGAACACTCCTCATCCCCACTTCCAGGTGAAGGAGGTAACTCCAGGGGGTACTAAGGGAGCTGACAGCCCTTATAATGCTATGTGGTTATGGCTTTTAGATCAAGGGGTCAAAAGTAATAAAATTTGATGACCCTCAATTTAGTGTTTTGGAAAAAAAAATACAAAGGCACAGGAGACCCTCCATGAAGTTACTTAAAAGACAAGTACAATTGGATTTCTTATTTGTAAGACAGAAGTATGTTAGATGATGGTACAGCCCATCAGAAGACGGGAGTCTCTGGTACAGACCCAAAGACTGTACCTCCTTACTTTGAGATTGCAGTGGTAAACTGGTTAGTCTGATGAGGCCTGAGGAATTATTAGCTGATTATCCCTCTGGCATCTTAGAATTGTCTGATTAGTTGAATGTTAAAACAGAAGCATTTGCTAACCAAACTCAATTTAAGCATTATAGGGATGACTGGTTATTACTGGGATATCTAGACAGCCACTCAGATAGTCGAACCTTCTTCCCACCCAGGCAGCTTAACACATCATGTTTCCATGCCTTTACTGCTTGCAGATGATGGAGGCAAAAGAATCCTGAAACTCTACTCATAGACAATTGCTGCTTGTCTAATTCTGTACCGGTACTGAATACATCTATTCCCTTTGTGTTATTTTTCTATTGCTGTATAACAAATTACCACAAACATTGTGGTTAAAACAACACAAAATATCTCACAGTTTCTACACGTCAGAGCTCTGGACACAACATGGCTGGATTTTCTACTCAGGATCTCATTAGGCTGAACTCAAGGTGCTATCTTAGAATTCTGCCCAGCACACCCCACAAAGGCCTGTCTGCTCTCAGCCATCTGTTAAGGACCCAGGAGATAAACAATGGGGAAATAACTGGACTAATACAACTGTGTGCAATAACCTAAACCTAGATATTCCTTCCCATACCTCTAGATTTTTTCCCCTACTCTGATTCTCTTTGGTAGTTGGGAAGTCTGCACAATACCCTGTACCAAGAGTGGGCAGACACCAACCCAAAGGCACTGCTTGAGCTATGAGGCTGGCTAGTGGTGACTCATGAAACTGAGGTCTCACGAATATCTTTATCCTGCGTTTGATGGTATTGTATACCTTGCCACATGGGCACTGTGTTAGGTGTCTTCACCCTTGGGTATAAGTAAATGCAGTCCAACTACTATGAGACCGTGGAGGAAGGAGATTGGTGGTGAAGGAGCTGCTCCTGGGTTCCTATTAAGGTGATTGTGCTAGGCAAAAGTTACAGACATTTTCAGAAGAAACCTCTCACCAGAAATAAGGACTTACCTGAAGCCATGGGAGTCATTTGGAGGAAGTACATACTATCTTATATGTGGATCCTTTCGGAGATTGTCACCCAGGCCATCCCATCCTTCCAGGCTTCTCTTATTGACAATTTCCCTTCCTAATCTGTTACAAAACTGGAACAATCATCAGTTACTGGATGCAGCAAGGGGAAGCAGAAAGCACTCCAGTGTTTCCTAACATTGATCTACTTTCATTACACTGCCCACTACCTGCCTATGAATCTGTCAACAGTGGGCTTTTAGGTTCTGTGTCTAGTTTGTCCTCTATCTCCTGGGATGACACAGGATTCTTGGTCATTGCTAAAGGCATGGAAGCAATCCTACAGGCCTTGGTTAGCCTTTCTTCAAGCCCTTAACAATGAATGTTGGCCTTAAGCTTGCACAGTGCACACATACAGGACTCTGAACTGGATAACATTGGATAACATGCCCCTCCTAGGCTGTTTTCCTTTTTGGTCAAATAGCCTTCACCTGTTCGCCTCTAGTGACCATGACCTATAATCCTGAGGTGATTACTCAGCTGTTTCATGTTTTCTGGGCTTCTTAAGCCTCCATAGCCACCTCCTAGCCTACATGTAAAGGAGAAAATATCCCAGATGGCAGTGGAGAGGAAAGACTAGTAGACACTACATAGTCTTATTTTTGGGTGGGGCTAATTAAGGCTGAAGACAACAATAGGAAATCTTCCAGTTAGGCTAAATAGCTAATGAGACCACTAGCCACCCAGCCAATTAGCCTGAATCCCTTAGCCAGGGTGCTTTTATTTTTGTTATTGTTGTTACTGTTATTTTAATCAGGGTGGATTTAGATCACAGAATTGATCTTCATAATCTGACAGCCAAAGGGCTGTCTGTGCCCTAATCTACATATCCTATTGTTTATGGATCATGATTAATGGCAAGTAGAATGATCTATTCTGCACATGGAAAAGGGGAGTAAGGTTATTTAATGTACCTGAACATCAGAACTGTTGCCTCTTTTCTTGTCTGACTCTGAGCTCCCTCCATCTCTGGTTTAGGGAAGGGCTATTCATGGCTTTCCCTATTCTAGTGATTTTCAAAGTGTGGTTCCTGTACCAGCAGCATGAACATCACCCGAGAAGTCTTCAGAAATGCAAATTCTTGGGTTTCTCCATGGACCTTCAATCTGCAGATAAGTCCTCCTGGTGATTCTGATACAGCTCAAGTTTAAGAACCACTACCCTAGTTGCAGTATTGACCATTTTCCAGAGTTCCCTATAGACTGAAATGGTATACGTGTGTATTACCGATGGAATCAGGTATGATGCATAGAGGCCACATTGGAAGTGAAGAACTACAGTGGTTGAGAAATAAGGGTTAACTTGCCCAAGATTCTCTGCAGGCTGGCCTCTGGAAAAAGAGTTGGCCTTTGAGTTCCATGGAAACTAGCCATAAGCACATGCTTAAGAAAATCAATTTTACTAGACTGCTGATCAGGCCACTTGTCTGCCATATCAAGTCATGGGCTTTTGCCTCTGGTTTTATCAGGAGAGAGCCTTTCACTCCTAACTGATGTATGATGCTGAAGTGGTGGAACAAAGCTAGAAGCCATGGTTCTGCCATGCCATGCAGGTATTGGATCATAGCCTTTGTCAGGCCAGTCACTTTTTTTTGGGTCTAAAAACAAAGTTTTCAGACTTCTTTGTGAAGAAACAACCTTTCTCATTGGCAGTGAGCAGGGAGGGAGTTGATTAGGAGACATTATTAAGTTACATTCATACAAGAACCAGCGTCCCTCTCATTCCTGTGTGCTGAACTCCACACGGAATAAGTAACATGGGATGTCCAAACCTGGTACTGCCCCTATATTAATTGGTTTTCTCCAATAAATGGTATTCTAAAGGCCTGGTGTGTGTACTGTCTGGTCATTTTCCTTTGTTTCCTCTGTTATTCAAGTTTATAAATATGCTGATACTATTTATTCATTCTGTTGATGAGCATTTGGGTTGTTCACTATTTGAGGCTATGAAAAGCAATGCTGCTATTAACATTGTATATTTACCCTAGTGCCATAAGCACAAGTTTATCTAGGAGATATCCTAGGTGTCCCAGAATGGAAGAGAGGAGCTAGATGGTAAATACCTTAAAAATCAGTACAGTATCATCGCCTGGATCCATCAGCCCTATGAATAAGAGGGCTACCATTCTCCCTTAGAGATTAGTGTTAAATACTCCCAACTGGTTAGTGGGAGGGTTCTCCAGGGAATTCAGCAGGGTCAGAAAAAAATGCAGCCTAACTGCCTTATTCAGCTTAAGGGTTCATGGGTCTGTAGCTTCTGACTATTTATTTAACCGACCAAATTGTGCCAAGCATTGTAGTGAGCACTGGGATCAAGAGATGAGTTAGATATGGTGTCACCCTCACATAGATTACAATTAGAGGGGGGAAGCAGAAATTAAAACCTCAGCAAAACAAAATAGATCATTATAATCAATGTGAGTAATACAGTAGTAAGAGGTTTATTTGGAGGGATATATTTGACACAGGAGGAAGTACTTAACCCAGTCTGGTGGTGAGACCATAGAAGGCCTCCTGTGCTGCGTCTTACACCAATAAAAGGATTTAGCCTGGTAAAAGTTGGGGTGAAAAGTGGGTAAACCTGGCATTAGGGACAATATGAACAGATACACAATGATGTAGGGGAGCAGTACAACAGATTTGGTTTTGTTGAAGTTTCAATATGAGTGGGGCTGAAGGAGAGACGGGGGAAGTCGAAGCTGGAGAGAAAGGCAGCATTTAATTTAAAGAGCTTAAACTTTCACTTTAAGAATGAATTTTAGGGGCCGCTGGTCGGCTCAGGTGGTTAGAAAGTGGGCTCATAACACCAAGGTTGCCGGTTCGATTCCCACATGGGCCAGTGAGCTGTGCCCTCCACAACTAGATTGAAAACAGTGACTTGACTTGGAGCTGATGGGTCCTGGAAAAACACACTGTTCCCCAATAAAGTTTAAAAAAAAATGAATTTCAAACATGGTCAGAGATGCAGTTTTTTCCAAATCAGTAGCTGCTCTTTAAAAGGTCGATTATGGGAAAAGTAAACCGGAAGTAGTGAGATTCTCTGGGAGTCTACTGCAGTAACTACCTGAACCCTTACCATAGAGCCCTAAGCAGTTGGTACCCACTGAGATGATGAGGTATCTTGGTGGGCATTAAAATGCAACAAGACAATGACTAGAGAAAATGGATAGGAAGTATTACAATAAAAAGAAGTTGGTCGGGGGTGGGGTGGGAGTGTCGCAAAGGAAGACAGGTGTCAAGAATGAGGCATTGATTTCCCATCTCACCATTTACTGATTTGGAGGCACAAGAGATCCAGCAGATCTGAAGGGAAAGATAATTAACCTATGTTAGAGTTGACTGAGTTTGAGGTGTCTGCATTAGGACATTCAGATGAAGATGACCAGCAGACAGCTGGGTATAAGAGTGTAGAGCTCAGAACTGAGGTCAGAGTTAGAGAGATAACCAGAGGAATCAAAGGTTAAACAAAGCTAAAACAGGTCCATTGTTTGAAGCAAGTTAGAAAATTAATATAAGAAAAAATAATACAAAAATGAGACAATCTATGAATAAGAGGGCTACCAAAAATAGTTAATGCCTGAATTGAATGGCTAACAAGAACTAAGTTTATGTTTAAGTTATTTCTATAAGAGCCCAAACAGAACAAAGCAGAGAGCATAGTTGAGCAGGCACCTTACAAAAGCAGTGCTAGGAGCTAAGGTTAGGGGTGGGCCTTAAATTCCTTCTCGTGGGCCTGAAGGAGCGTCTGAGGCCACGCCCTGGCCACGCCCACCCACCCCACCGCCGCCTGGGACGCCTTCTTTAGTCGGGCCTCCATCTTGAGAGACGCTGGTCCTGTCCAGCACGAAATCCAGTTTGGGGCTTGGGCTGTGAAGTCACCGTAAGTAGCGTGTCCAGCCCCGTGCTTCTCACTCCCGAAATAAGAGCTACGTTAATATTATCAAGTTTGCAGCCAAACCCCAGTCACCTGGACCCAGTCAGCTCGCTAGGTCGGGTGAACCTGGAGCTGCCATTATCCTCAAGGCTCAAGGGAGGAAGCTGAGACCAAAGGGCTTCCACCTGTGCATGTCCCCGTGGGGGCAAAGTCACCAGGCCCTGCAGACCCAGGGCAGGCCCGGGACTCGGCTGGGTGTCCAGGGCTGGCCTGCGGTCGGCCTATCTGGAAGTCCCTGCAGGTGTGAAGGACTCGGCTCCTTCGTCTTGTCTGGAGGATCACAGCCCAGAGCTGCCTGTTGTTCAACGTCTGAAAATAGTTGTTTCATGTATTTTGTCCAGTTTTCTGGTTGTTTATGGCGGGAGGGTAAGTCTTGTTCTAGTCCTTCCATCCTGACGGTCACGCCCTGGTTTTTGACAAGCATCTGTGTGAACAGTGGTGCCCTTTACTGAGATGGGACAGACTTCAGGAGGACTAGGTCTTGGAGGGAAAAACAAGGATTGAGTTTTGGACCTATTCAGCTTGAGATGCCTGTGAGAAATGCAAGTGGAGATTTCAGCAGGCTATTGGATATATGGGTTTGGAAATCAGAGAAGAGGACTGGAAGGGAAACAGTGTTTATTGATTTTTCCCTAAATGTTACTGAATTTTCACTGTGGACTTGGCTACCCTGTCTCATACATGCAAAGCTGAAGGACTTGTCGATATGTGGAAAATGGCTGTGGTAATGATTCTGGTTAAAATGTTGCCATTTATGCAGTATTCAAGCAATTTACCATCCTCCTAGGCACAGAGCATTTGTGCAAATATTTGCAACATACATACCAACTTTGTGTAGCTTCCTCATAGTTTCATTATCAACAATTTAAACTTTTTTCTCATTTGCATTATGGTCATTTTCCTGTGACCCATTGTTTTATTTGCTTGTTTTGTTGTTTTTCATTGAGGGAGGGGAGAGTCAGTCCTGTGTCTTTGTTAAAGAGAGTCAGAAAGAGACTACACCTGGCAACCAGGGGGTCAGATACTGTCCAGAAAGGTGGGGTGGGCTCAGGCCCTGGGGATTCAAGGGCAGACTGACAGCCTCGCAGGGGCCAAGGAGGCCAGGTCCTGACGGCAGCTGAGGCGGTGCCTGAGGGTGAGTTTTCATGCACTGGGGCGATCAGCTGGTTCTGCAGAGGGTACAGGGTAGGCTGGGCCGGCCTGGAATCTCCCTGGGGCCACCCTGCCTTGTCTTCCTAGATCATCCACTGGTCCTGATCCTGTTCGTTGCCTTCCATGTTCACCTCATCGACCTATCATCAGGTGACTCATTGTAGTCATTCATCTTGTCCATGTTCTGCATGTCTTCATTTTCTGAGTCCTCTTCACTATCCTCGTCACCGTCTTTATTCTCCTTGTCCTCATAGTGCTCTGAGGCTGGCTTGCCAGTAGGTCCTAGTTTGTTGTCTTTCTCTGTGATGCTCTGGAGCCAGGCCTGATGCCGCGGTGCTTGCCGCTGCCACTCTGTCTCTCCCGGACAAGGTCGATCCAGATTAAACCACAGTGTC
>NW_017732380.1:7939-8949 GCF_001890085.2 Hipposideros armiger | reverse complement strand
TGGAATTTTCTAGTTATCTTTTTTTTTTAATGGATTTCGGGTATAATTGAAATGTAGTAGAAAATATACTCTTAAGATTTTATTTCTTAGAAGTTTATGAAACCTGTTGTATGGCTCATTACATGATCATTTTTGATAAATACTCCATTTCCACTTAAAAATAAGGGCTAGAGGGATGGGATAAAAAATGGCACCCGCCGACTCCATTACCAGCAAGTTAGAATAAGATTGCAAAAATAGCTCCTGCCAGTGTTTCTGATCCTGGAGAAAGTCAGTGAAGGTTCCTGTGTTTTTGGCAGCCACTTTAGGGTTAGTAAACTGGTCTCTGTCACATAATGATCTAGGCACTTTTCAAACTGTTGCTTTTACGCTATATCTCAGGGTGAGTAGGTCTATGCATGAGCACTTTAATAGCGAGTTTTCCATTTCATACAGCTCTGTGGTTTCCCTGGTCTTAATCCCTATTGATTTGCAAGACTAGACATATTGGGAGCTTGTCCTTACAGAGCTGGACACGGGTCAGGGTGCCTGATTTGGGGGCACAGTGCCTTCACTCCGCCAAAGAAAGTTCCATATTTTTGGGGTCCTTCCCAATTGGGGGAACAGCACACTTGGGGTGGCATCCTAGGCAAGATGGAGTTCCTGCCTCTCATACCTGCCTGATGCATCTCTTTTACTTTTTTATTGGCGTGCTGTTAATCTAGTACTCAAGGTCCTTTTCGGAGGAAAATCGTTCCATATGTAGCTGTAAATTTGTGTATCCATGGGAGGACGTGAGTTCAGGGTCTTCCTACACTGCCTTTGTGAACTCTTCACGACTTGGTAATTTTAATTGGATGCTAGGCTTTGTGAATTTTGCTTTGTTGGCCGCTTCTTGTATTAAAAAACTATGCATTCTTGATCTTTGTTGCAGAACACAGTCATTATTTGGAAGCATTTTGATTTTTTTGAAGCTCACTTTAAGCTTCGTTAGGTCAGACCATAGCAGCCTTTAATGTAGGCCTAATTTT
>NW_017732380.1:2114-4542 GCF_001890085.2 Hipposideros armiger | reverse complement strand
GATTAGAGCAGTGATGGTGAAGGCAGAGAAGAGTGAACTAATTCAAACAGGGTTCGTTGTGAAGACAGAGGAGGTGATATGTGGAAAACACTTAGAATTGGGCTTGGCACACAGTTAGCACTCAATAAATGTTAGCTAATGTTATCATGGTCCTGGAGTCACTGACTTGTGGAAGTATTTTCCACATATGGAAATGGTGGTGCATGGGATTCTGAGTAGAGGGTATAAGGTGGTCAGAAGTCCAGAGATAGAGAAGCACAGCGGTGTGTTTAGGGAAAAATGAGTTTCCAGCGTTGAATTTAGTGACTTGTAATGAGTGGCAAGTGGTGGGGTTGGAGAAGAATATTTTAATTAAATTATGAAGAATTTTTATGTCAAACTAAAGTATTTGAACTTTATTCTGTAAACAGTAGGGGGGAGCCTTTAAAATTTTTGGGCAAGAATGGCAACAATGAGAATCAAAATAAGGAAATGGGTTTATTCAACAAAAACAATTTACTGAATACTTCCTGTGTATTAAGTGATTAAGATGCCACAGTGATTAGTACAAACAACTGAGGCCTCTGGCCCTCCTGCGTCTTACAGTCTAGTGGGATGAGTTATGTAATAATAAACAAAGAAAGATGATTTCAGATAGTGGTAAGGACTTTGAAGGTAATAAATAGAAAAATGTGTTAGAAACTGGGCTGGGAGAGTGGTTAGAGAAGACTTCTTTGAACAAGTGTAATGTGAGGTATCTCCTAAATGAAGAGGCAGAGCCAGCCATGTGTACACGGGGCAAAAGGATTCCAGGCAGAAGAACCAAGAAGGACAAAGCTCCTGGGGCAGAAACACATTTGGCCACGTGCTAGAAACAAGGCTGGTGTGGCTGGAGTTCAGTAATGGGAGTCGGTGTGTAGCATGAGATGAGGTCAGGGATAGGCCAAGGCTGATCATATGGGACCTTACGGGCCGTGGAAAGCAGTTTGGATGATACTCTAGTATAATAGGAAGCTCTGCGAGGGATTTGATCAGCGGAGGGACATCTGATACATATTTTTAAAAACCCACCCAAGTTTTATGTAGAGAAAAGCTGAGTCAAATCCTGTGCCCTTCATCCTCCTGTACTCAGAAGTGGTAGTTTAGTGCCTTGATATCTGTAATGTCTCATCTTTTTGGAATACCCTTTTTATGTTTTCCATTTCATTTCTTTATTCTTACTCTTCACAATAACCTCATGATTCAGGCAGGGCAGGTATTATTCTATCCATTTTAAACAGATTAAAAGCAGTATCCCTAAGAGATGGATTTCTAATTTATGCGATAGTGGAGTGTTAGGATTATAACTCAGGTAAGCAACCCAAACCTAATGTTCCTGGGAAGAGTTTGGCAACCTTTGGCATGGCTGGTTTGTGATGTGGTTTTCAGTGTGTAGGGGGTTGCCTTCAAGGCTCAGTTTGAACACCTCCTCTGCAATGATACCCTCCATCCTGGCTTTGGGCTCACAGCACCCCTGCCAGTTTCTTGTGTGTGTGACTTGAATCAATTACTTTACCTCTCTGAGCTTTAGTTTTTGTTTTTGTTTTGCAAAGTGAGGTTAAAGATGGCTATACTGATAAGTGAATCAAACTAAAGGAGTCCTTAGCATTGTACTGGCACAAAATAGCTACTCAAACACAGGTTTATTCCCTAACCCATTTACCCTCCCTCCACAAATGTTAGTAGATAAATGACTAAATGAACTGATGAACAATGAATGAATTAATGAGTCACTGAACAAACATTGGTAGATGGAGAGGTGGATGAATTCAACAGATGATTTTTGAGAGCTAGCTGCATTTAAGGAACTATGCTAGATATGGCAACACAGAAAAGTGTAACATAAGTTCCTTTTCCTCAGAGAATAAACTGTCACAATAGATACAAACGTGTAAAAGTATAATTGCAGTTCAGTGTTATAAATAGGCTTATACAAAATTCTGTTGGGGTAAAAAGAATACAGCGGTTACTCCAGCCTGGGGAGAGTAATGTACTGTAACTATGCAGACCTCTGGCCAGTATATACAGCTATTGCTGACATAACGTGGATAAATGGAGCTCAATTAGACTTCTTTCTTTCTCTTCCCAGAGAGAGCAATTATTTTACCCATTTCTGGTTATTTCATCTTGCCTGTCTGTGATTTTGCTGTATGTGTGGATAGAAACCTCAAATGAATACTTCAGCTTTGACTGGTAAGTTATACTTTTTGTATTTTCATTTGTGAAAGGGATTTTTTTTTTTTTTAGATTTTTTTTTTTTAATTGGGGAATTGGGGAAGGGGAACAGACAAATTGCTATCCTTTTTGTTCTTCAGTCTAGTTGTGGAGGACGTTGCTTCACTGGCCCAAGCTGGCACCATCATTGCACAATTCCAGGGCGAGTCAGATCAGTCGCTGGCTTCTGGACGGC
>NW_017732380.1:0-1449 GCF_001890085.2 Hipposideros armiger | reverse complement strand
TTTTAAATCTTACCCATTATTTGGATTTGGGGAAGAATGGGGTATATTTGAGCATGAGGCTTTTTTTTTAATGAAATAGTTTATTTTTTCCCTTTACAGAAGAAAAATTGGTTTGTTTTAAATGTAAAAATGAAGAGAATTAGAAAATATAAAATTCTCTTAGTCTTATTCCATAGTAACAGTCACTTGTTGGCATCTTTTCCAGCCTTTTTTTCTATGTTTATTTTTATATTATTCATACCATATATATAATATATAATTTTGCTTTTCTTTTTCACCTAAAACAATTAAAAACATTTTGATAAATTATTTAAAGTCTTAATGAATATTATTTAAAATAGTTTCAAAATATTTTATGACATGAAGATGCTATAGTATACTTACTTAGCCACTTTTTATTGTTAGGCCTTTTGAGTGTTCCTAATTTTCTTGTTTTTGTAAAATAAGAGTGCAGAGAAATGCTTCTGTTCTGACTAATGTTCTTAGAATAGATTCCCACAAGTGATGTTACTGAGTTAGGGAGAATAAAAACTTGTAAAACTCATTATGTCTATTGCCAAAGTACTTTCTCAAAAGATTGTAGCAATTTCCGTTCACAACGGAGGTATATGAGAGTTTTAAGCTGTCTTTGACAGCATTATCTATTCTAATTTTGAATAATTTTAATTAATTTTCAGGATGGCATTAGTTAAGATTTTAATTAAATCATTGATTAAGTTTCAAAACTAGTTTATTTAACTAATTTACTTTCTTTTTAATTTTCTTCCTTTACCCATTTATCTTGTTAGATCTCTAGTACATTTTCTCATCAGTTAATATGTAATCATTATTTATGGATCAGCTTATTATTCTATGGTATTTGAAATACAAGAATATTTTATTTCTTCATATTTGTAAATACCCCTCCCCCCAGTTATAAGAAAACTTTTCATTTAGATATAATTGACATATGACATATTACATAAGTTTCAGGTGTACAACATAATGATTCGATATTTATATATATTGTGAAATGATCACAATAGTGTAGTTAACATCTATCATCCCACATGGTTACAATTTTTTTCTTGTGATGAGAACTTTTAAGATCTCTTTTTTTAGTAACTTTCAAATACATAATATAATATTAATAACTATAGTCACTATGCTCTACTTACATCCCCATGACTTATCTATCTACTTTGTAACTGGAAGTGTGTACCTTTTTTTCCCAACTTTACCCATTTTGCCCATCACACAGCCTCTGTCTCTTGCAACCACCAATCTGTTTTTTTGTTTTGTTTTTGTTTTGTTTTTTTTTAAAGATTTTTATTGGGGAATTGGAGGATGGGAACAGTGCTGGGGAATTGGAGTTAGGGGAACAGACAAGTTGCTGTCCTTTTGTTCTTCAGTCTAGTTGTGGAGGACGTTGCTTCACTGGCCCAAGTTGGCACCATCATTGTGCTCTTC
>NW_017731453.1:3795792-3800088 GCF_001890085.2 Hipposideros armiger | reverse complement strand
TCCACCTATCCCTCTACCTCCTCCTCCCCTCCTAACTCTCCTGTGATCCCTGGCATCCCAGAGGAGAAGGTAGAAAAAAAGGAAGAGAAGGAGAAGAAGGGAAAGGAGGAGGAGCAGGAGAAGGAAAAGGAGGGGAAGGAGCAGGAGGAAGAGGAGATGGAGGTAGAAAAGGAGCAAGAGAAAGAGGAAAAGCAGAAGGACGAGGGGGAAGATGAGCAATGGTGTGCTGCTGACACACCAAATCCAACCCAGAGTCCTGAGATACTCCACATCTTGCATTCCGTATTCGCCTCATCAAGCAGCTCATCTAATGGAGGCTATGGCAGCCAAGAAGATGAGCAAAGAAGCTCTTCAGTGGTCCCAGTAGATGTTGAATACTATCATAATGATCCACTAGATGACAAGGTGGCTGATTTGTTGCATTTCATGATCCTCAAGTATCGATTGAGGAAGCTTATTACAAAGGCAGAAATGCTACAGGTTGTTACCGAAAGCTGCGAGTGTAATTTCCCTGTGATTTTCCAGAAAGCTTGTAAATACTTGGAGGTGATCTCTGGCATTGATGTGAAGGAAGTGTACCTCGCCACCGACACCTATGTCCTTGCCAACTCACTGGATCTCACATATGATCAGATGCTTAGTGATGACCGGAGCCTGCCTAAAACTGGTCTCCTGATGACTATCCTGGGTGCGATCATCACAGAGGGCAATTTTTCCATTGAGAAAGAAATAAGGGATATCCTGAAAGTCATGGGAGTGCATCCTGGGAGGGAGCACTTCATTTGTGGGGATCTTAATAAGCTCCTCACCAAAGATTGGGTGCAGGAGAATTACCTGGAGTACCAGCAGGTGCCTTATACTTGTCCTCCACGCTATCACATCGTGTGGGGTCCAAGGGCCCATGCTGAAACCACCAAGTTGAAAGCTCTGGAATTTTTGGTCAAGATCAAAGCGACTGACCTCATTTCCTTCCCCTACTTTTATAATACAGCTTTAATGGAGGAGCGTGAGAGTGAGCGAGCCCAGGCGAGAAATGGCTCCATGGATCGTGCTACTGCCATGTTCGTTGCACACTCCCCTTCCCCAACTGNCCGTTCTGCTCACGCTTCTACTTGCTGCCCCCAACAAGAATCATCATGTCTAATGCGCCAAAGCGTCCACGCCTCACATTTGAGCCAAACTTTCAGACCCAAAGTGAGACACAAGATCTGGACTTAGTACAGGGTCCCATAGATGAAGAGCAGGATGAGAATAGGTCCGCCATTTCCCCTTGCTTTTTCACCTTCACCTATCCCTCCACCTCCTCCTCCCCTACTTCCTCTCCTGTGATCCCTGGCTCCCCAGAGGAGGAGGCAGAAAATGAGGAAGTGAAGGAGAAGAAGGGAAAGGAGGAGGAGCAGGAGGATGAAAAGGAGGGGAAGGAACAGGAGGAAGAGGAGAAGGAGGAAAAGCAGAAGGAGGAGGGGGAAGATGAGCAGTGGTGTGCTGCTGACACACCAAATCCTCCCCAGAGTCCTGAGATACTCCACATCTTGCATTCCGTGTCCTCCTCATCAAGCAGCTCATCTAATGGAGGCTATGGCAGCGAAGAAGATGAGCAAAGAAGCTCTTCCGTGGTCCCAGTAGATGTTGAATACTACCATAAAGATCCACTAGATGACAAGGTGGCTGATTTGTTGCATTTCATGATCCTCAAGTATCGATTGAGGAAGCTTATTACAAAGGCAGAAATGCTACAGGTTGTTATCGAAACCTGCAAGTGTAAATTCCCTGTGATTTTCCAGAAAGCTTGTAAATACTTGGAGGTGATCTCTGGCATTGATGTGAAGGAAGTGGAACCCAACACCCACTCCTATTTCCTTTTCAACTCTCTGGATCTCACCTATGATGAGATGCTTAGTGATGACCGGAGCCTGCCTAAAAATGGTCTCCTGATGATCATCTTGGGTGTGATCTTCTCAGCGGGCAACCGTGCCACTGAGAAAGAAATAAGGGATTTCCTGAAAGTTGTGGGACTGCATCCTGGGAGGGAGCACTTCATTTGTGGGGATCTTAATAAGCTCCTCACCAGTGATTGGGTACAGGAGAATTACCTGGAGTACGTGAAGGTGCCTTATACTTATCCTCCATGCTATCAATTCGTGTGGGGTCCAAGGGCCCATGCTGAAACCAGCAGGTTGAAAGTCCTGGAATTTTTGGTCAAGATCAAAGCGACTGACCCCATTTCCTTCTGCTTGTTCTATAATAGGGCTTTAAGAGAGGAGCGTGAGAGTGAGCGAGCCCAGGCCAGAAATGGCTTCATGGATCGTGCCACTGCCATGTTCATTGCATACTCTCCTTCCCCAACTGAAGAATGAGTCTGAATTTTCACTCTGTTTGAATAGGGCAGCTACCATTCTAAGTAGAAAAGGGTCAGAGTCAGAGTCAGGCTGGGGAGAACACAGTGTACAACTNATCTGCAATCCCACCAACAGTGCACGAATGTTCCCTTTCCTCTAAATCTTCGCCAACACTTGTTGTTTGTTGATTTATTGATGATAGCCATTCTGACCAGGGTGAGGTGGTCTCATTGTGGTTTTCATTTGCATTTCTCTAATGATTAGTGAGGTTGAGCATTTTTTCATATGTCTGTTGGGCATCTTTATGTCCACTTTAGAGAAATGTCTCTTCATGTCCTCTGCCCATTTTTAATAGGGTTGTTTGTTATTTTGGTGCTGAGTTGTATGAATTTAGTATAAATTTTGGATAGTAACCCCTTATCAGATGTATCGTTGTCAAATATCTTCTCCTATTCAGTAGGATGCCTTTTTGTTTTACTGATGGTTTCCTTTGCTGTGAAAAAACTTTTTAGTTTGATGTAAACATGTTTATTTTTTCTTTTGCTTTCCTTGCCTGAGGCGTTATATCAGTAAAAATGTTACTAAGGGTAATGTCTGCACATTTACTTCCTATATTTTCTTCTAGGAGTTTTATGGTTTTAGGTCTTACATTTAAGTCTTTAATCCACTTTGAATTTATTCTTGTATATGGCGTAAGAAGGTGTTCCAGATTCATTTTTTTTGCATGTGTCTGTCCAGTTTCCCCAGCACCATTTATTAAATAGACTGTCTTTACCCCAACGTAAATTCTTGCTTCCATTATCATAGATTAAATGACCATGTCGGCGTGGATTTATTCCTGGGCTCTCTGTTCTGTTCCNTCACACAGTATATGAACTAGGTGTTCTAGAGACATCATCTGTAATGACTTATTATTTTTTTAAAAGATTTTATTGGGGACTTGGGGAAGGGAACAGTGTTCGGGAATTGGAGAAGGGGAACATTGTGTTTTTCCAGGACCCATCAGCTCCAACTCAAGTTGTCCTTCAATCTTAGTTGTGGAGGGCGCAAGCTCAGCTCCAAGTCTAGTTGCTGCTTTCAATCTACTTTGGGGTGGGGGGTGGGGCACAGTCCAACATCCCATGTGGGAGTCAAACTGGCAACCTTACTGCTAAGAGCATGCGCTCTTACAAACTCAGTGGCAGTTCAACTTGGGCGCAGCTCACTGGCCTATGTGGGACTCGAACCAGGGGACTCTGTTGCTCAGAGCTCGTGCTCTTAACCAACTGAGCCACTCGGCCAGCCGTATCTTTATTCATTTGTAGGTAAAAAAAATTTTTTCCTACTCTGGCTATTGTTGTGATTTTCTCTGTAGCTCTAGTTTTAAGCAATTTGATTATTATGTACCTTGGCATAATTTTCCTTTTTTCTCCTTTTTTCAGCTGTATTGAGGTATAATTAACAAAATTGTAAGATATTTACTGTGTATATCATAATGACTTAGTATACATATACATTATGAACTGATTTCCCCCGTAGTTTTCCTGTTTGGTGTGTTTGTTTAGCTTCTTGGATCTGTGAGATTATGGTTTTCATCAAATTTGAACATTTTTTATTCATTTCTTCAAGTATTTTTTTCTTTACCCCTATTTTCCTATGTTGGGATCTGTAAATGTATGCATATTAGGTAGCCGGAAGTCGTGTCAGAGCTTAATATTACTTTATTCATGAGTTACTTTTTTCCCTCAGGTTCATTATCAAAAAGTTTCTATTATTATATATTCAAGTTCACTAATCAGTTTGTCTTCCTTAATTCAAACCAGTGTATTTTTTCAACTCAGCGTTCCATGTTCATTTGAGGCCTTTTTTGTCTTCCCTCTCTGTATTTTAACATATTGAAACTTTCTTCTTCTTTCTTTAAAATGTGAAATTGAGCTATAGTAACTTTTTTAATGTCCTCACCTACTAACTCTATCAG
>NW_017731453.1:3794565-3795477 GCF_001890085.2 Hipposideros armiger | reverse complement strand
CATATGGTTTTCTCCCTTTGTGTCTTTCTTCTTCTCTTAGGACACTAGTCATATTAGACTAGTGCCCACCTCACTTCTGTATGACCTCATCTTGACTCAATTACATCTGCAAAGACCCTCTTTCAAATAAGGTCACATTTACAGATAATGGGATTAGCGTTTGAACATATCTTTTTGGTGGACCCAATTCAACCCACAACACAGGTCTTGTTTTAAACTTTGTCAAGAAAGAGCAGGGTAGGGTTTATTCTATAGCTACTATTTCCTCATAACTAAGGCAAAAACAAACAAAAAAACACCTGTGAGTATTCTAATCAATGCTCTTATCAATTATTATTTTCCCACTCTGATGACAACAGGAACTATTTCTGGCCCTGTGTAAGCTCTGGAGTTTTCTCCCTGTGTAGCTTTTTCCTCTCTGCTGTTCCGTCCTATTGTACAACTTCTGGCCTCCCAGCTGCATCTCATCAACTGAAGGTGACTGCCAGGCCAGCAGAAAGCTGTTGCAGTTGTCAGGCTCATCTCATTTGTTTACATCTCTGAAGTCATTGTCCTTTGTTGCCTGATATCAAATAAATTGAAAATCATTGTTTCATCTCTTGTTAATTTTTCAGGGGGTTCAGATAGAAATATAAATTGGTCCCTGTTATTCCATCTTGGGTAGGAGCAGAAGTCGTATAATACAGATTTAAAACCGAAAACATCTGCTGTGACAAATATCCTGACAATTCAAACTTACTCAAAGTAAAACCAAGATTGAAGGGTTGTCTGACACATACATGTATTCGTATAGTCATACAATACTTACAAGTGGGAGAATATACAGCAAGTAGCAAACATGTTTTCCTCCTGCTAGTGGATTTATAAGTGATATCTTTATTTTCTTATGGATGGTTTCAATATTTTCCAATA
>NW_017731453.1:3788834-3792144 GCF_001890085.2 Hipposideros armiger | reverse complement strand
TCTTTTACTTCCTTGGTTAAATTTATTCCTAAGTATTTTATTGTTTTTGAAGCAATTGTAAATGGGATTGTTTTCTTAATTTTTTCTTCTGATAGCTTGTTATTGGTGTATACAAATGCAACTGATTTCTGAATATTAATTTTGTATCTTGCTACCTTACTAAATTCATTTTATCAGTTTTAATAATTTTTTGGTGGAGTCTTTGTGAGTCGCTATATATAATACCATGTCATCTGCATATAATGACAATTTTACTTCCTCTTTTCCAATTTGGATGTCTTTTATTTGTCTTTCTTTTCTGATTGCTGTTACTAGAACTTTCAGAACTATATTGAATAAAAGTGGTGAAAGTGGGCAACCTTGTCTTTTTCCTGAGCTTAAGGGGAATGCTTTTAGCCTTTCCCCATTGAGTATGATGTTAGCTGTGGGTTTATCGTATATGTTGAGATATGATTCCTCTATTCCCACTTTGCTCGAACTTTTTATAATAAATGGATGCTGGATTTTGTCAAATGCTTTTTCTGCATCTTGATATAACCATATGATTTTTATTTTTCATTTTGTTAATGTGGTGTACCACGTTAATTAATTTGCGGATACTGAACAAACTTTGCATGCCAAGAATGAATCCCACTTGATTGTGGTATATGATCTTTTTAATGTATTGCAGAGTTCGTTTTGCTAATATTTTGTTGAGGATTTTCGCATCTATGCTCATTAGGTATATTGGCCTATAGTTTTCCTTTTTTGTACTGTCTTTGTCTCGTTTTGGGATCAGGGCGATAGTGGCCTCGTAAAATGAGCTTGGGAGCCCTTCCTCCTGGATTTTTAAAAATAGTTTGAGGAGAATAGATGATAGTTCTTTTTTTAATGTTGGTAAAATTCACCTGTGAAACCATCTAGTACTGGGGTTTTGTTAGTTGGGAACATGTTGATTACTGATTCAATTGCATATGTAGTAATCGGTCTGTTCAGATTTTCTCTTTCTTCTTGATCCAGACTTGGGAGATTGTATACTTCCAGAAATATATCCATTTCTTCCAGATTGTCTAATTTGTTGATGTATAGTTGCTTGTTGTATTTTCTTAAAGTTTTTTGTATTTCTGTGATGTCTCTTGTCACTTCTCCTCTTTCATTTCTGATTTTATTAATTGGAGTCCTCTCTCTCTTTTTTTTGTTTTTGAGTTTTGAGACTTCTTTATATGTTCTTGTTACAAGTTCTTTATTTGATATATGATTTGAAAATATTTTCTTCCAGACTGTAGCTTGATTTTTATTCTCCTAACAGGTGACTTCATCAGAACAAACATTTTTAATTTTGAAGAGCCAACTTATTATTATTTTTTCTTTTGTGAGTCATTATTTGGTGTCTTTTAAAGATTTCTTTGCCTAATCTTAGATCATGAAGACTTTCTCCTGTTGTCTTTCAAATGTTTTAACATTTGGATCTGTGATCCATTTTCAGTTAATTTTTGCATAAAATGAGAGGTACTTTTTTTGCATATGGATGTCCAATTGTCTCAATACCGTTTATTGAAAAGACTAAAAATTCTTCTTCTTTTTTAAAGATTTTATTGGGGAATTGGGGGAGGGGAACAACGTTGGGGAATCGGGGAAGGGGAACGGACAAGTTGCTGTCTTTTTGTTCTTCAGTCTAGTTGTGGAGGACGTTGCTTCACTGGCTTATGTTGGTATTATCATTGCGCTCTTCCTGGGTGAGGCAGATTGGTCACCAGCCACTGGACGGCCGCTCATGGCAGCTCTTGGCTGCTAACGCTTGCTGCCAACCACTCATGGTAGCTTATGGCAGGCCACTGCAGCTTCACTGCAGCCTACGCCATTGCCGGCGACTCACAGCAGCCCAGCTCCTGGTCGAGCTGTTCTTCACCATCTTAGCTGTAGAGGGCGCAGCGTCACTGGCCCTCATGTGGGATTTGAACCAGGGGTCTGCTGCTCAGCGCTGGCGTCCCAACCCAACTCTTAACCAATGCGCAACTTGGTCAGCCCAAGACTAAAAATTCTTAATTGAAGACATTTAATTTGGAAAGAAGAAGTAAATCTTTATTCACAGATGATATCATTTTGTATGTAGAAAATTTGTAAGGAGTATTCTAAAAATACCCTAAGTTGATAAATAAGTTCAAGTGTGCAGAATACCTGTTTAACATACAAAAACTAATCACATATCTGTAAACCATAACAGTTCAAAACTGAAATCCAGAAAACAATTTGACTCACAAGGGCATCAACAAGAATAAAATATTTATGAATAAATTTAACAAAAAGAAGGTTTGTACAAGGAAAATACAGCAAATAGTTGGAAATAAATAAAATAGAAATAAATGCAAAATATCTCAAATGTATAGCTTGGAAGACTTGATATTGTTAATATGACATTAGTCCACAAATTGGCTTACAAATTCAGTGCAATTCCTATCAATGTCCCTGCTGGAATTTTTGCATAAGTTGACAAACTGATCGTGAAAGCCATATGTAAATGCAAGGGACCCAAATCAGTAACCAATCTTGAAAAAGAAGGAAAAAGTTGGAAAACTCATACAAATTTTAAAATGTATAACAATGCTGTAGTAGTCAAGACAGTGTGGGACTGGCATAAGGACAGACATATAGATCAATGGAATAGAACTGTAAGTTCAGAAATAAACCTTTATATTTATGGCCAATTGATTTTCCTGAAAGGTGCCAAGACACAAAAACCTCCAACAAAATACCAGCAAACCAAATTCAGTAGTGTATAAAAGTCTTATCACTACATTACTAAGTTGTATTTATCCTAGGAATATAAAGTTATTTGAATATCTGCAATCCAATTAATTTAATATATTATGTTCATTAAATAAAATATTAAAAACACATCATAAAAATCCCTGAACAAACTATGAATAGAACCAATTCATATGTTGAAGCCCTAAACCCCAATTCAACTGTATTTGGAAAGCCACTGGAAGCAGGCTGAGTGGGCCCGCAGTTTAGGGGGGTGGGTTCTCACGGAATCACTAAGGTAGGGCAAATGTTAGCCCAGGTCATGAAGACTCAGATGTGGTGCCCTGCTGTGTTTGCATGCTGGGTAGGGGGAGGGCTCAGCAAAGGAATAGTGGCTTCTGACACCACTTCTGTGTGGGAGAAAGCTTCCATTCCATCCCTCTCCTAGAAGCGTGACAATTAATTTCCTCCCGGTATGTCCCTGGTGCCTTTCAAGCTGCTTCCCCAGCACTGGAGCTTAGAGTGTGTGAGTCTTTCAGCAAGTAAGTCCATGCATGGGCCCCCCCCCCTTTTTTTTTTTTTTTTT
>NW_017731453.1:3785417-3788824 GCF_001890085.2 Hipposideros armiger | reverse complement strand
CGGCTGCTCAGCTCGGGCTGGACTCGAACCGTTGTTGCTCAGAGCTCAAACTCTTGAGCGAGCTCTTAACCAACTGAGCCACTCGGCCGGCCCCATGGGTCCTTTAAGAGATGGCTTGAAAGTGCAGCCACCCTCATCTCATTCAGCCACAATCTCTGCTGCTTTTCACAGCCAGAAGTTCTGGGGGCTTGTCTCCCTGGCATCAGAACCCTGGGCTGGGGACCCTGGTGTGGGTCTGGGACCCCTCATTCCTCAGGGGTTACCTCTACTGCTGGGGTATCTTTGCTGATTTTTAACCACCACATGCAGGTATGGTACCTGCCCTTTCTGCATCTCCACCCCTCCTACCAGTCTTGACATGGTTTCTTCTGTATATCTTTAGTTATAGGACTTATTTTTAGCTAGACTTCAGGTGATTCTCAGTGATGGTTATTCTGTGGTTTAGTTGTAATTTTGATGTGGTTGTGAGAGGAGGCAACACAGCATTTATCACCTCACTTCTTTTTTTTTTAGCTGAGTCATCCTGCCACCTGTTGGCAGCTCAGCAGCAGCTCAGCTCGGGCCAGGAATTGAACCACTGTTGCTCAGAGCGCACATCTGAGCGAGCTCTTAACCAACTGAACTGCTCGGCCGGCCCCCACCTCCACCTTCTTGACCGAAACTCTCTATTTCTGTTTCTTCTTTACTCAGTCTTAGAAGGTTGTATATTTCTAGGAATGTATCCATTTTTACAGATTGTCCATTTTTTTGCCATATAATTTTTTGTAGTATTTTCTTGTAATGCTTTATATTTCTGTGGTGCCAGTTATCACTTCTCTTTCATTTCTGATTTTATTTATTTGGGTCCTCTCTTTTTCTTGGTAAGTGTGGTTAAAGGTTTATCAATTTTGTTTATGTTCAAAGAGCCAGCTCTTGGTTTCATTGACATATTGTTTTTGTAGAGTCTGTTTCATTTATATGTGCTCTGATCTTTCTTATAACCTTTCTACTCACTTTTGACCTTGTTTGTTCTTTTTCTAGTTCCTTTTGGTGTATTACTGATGTTGATTAATAACATAGCATATCTTTTATTTTGTTTGTCTTTCCCTACCAGAATGCAAGGTCTATGTGTGCATGGATATTTGTCTGTTTTGCTCATCACTGTATCTCTAACACCTAGAATAGTGCTTGACATGTAGTAGATACTCAATATCTGAAAGACCACCCTTGGAGTATCCTTGTCTCTTTAACTGATCCCAGGTCTACAGAGAATACTAACATGATGGTCTATGAGAACTGCCATTCAGTGCTGTCTCATGGTACCTAGTTTTGTATATAAATGAGTGGGTTGTTATCAAATCCATAATGAAAAAGATACACCATACATAAACTTTTCAATGTAGCTATTGGAGCTCACTGTAACACCAATAATTGTTTGTTCAGTACTCTGTTGTAGTACATATAGATTGTTTTCAACTTCTGATGCCATGTTTGTATTATAATTTTTGTATGATTCTTCTGATATTCATTTTGGTATCCCCTGTATACCTAGGGTAGTTTTACGGTGATGGAATCCAGTCCATAATTGTTCATTACATTGAATTAAATCTAACTAGCTAGAAATGCTTACTATCCTGTAGTCAATTGCTGTTTCCTATTTTCTATTTTCTGCCAGTTCTAGATCAACCAGTCTTCAAGACATGGCAGATATTCGTTTCATTCAGCAGTAAATAGTTTTTCAGCGTATATCATATGTCAGACATTGTTCTAGGTACTGTGGATACAGTTGTGAAAAAACACACTTAGTCTCTATTCGCATAAAGTTTGCAGTCAAGTAGGAAAAATAGTCCTTAAATAGACATGTGTGATGGTTAATTGTGTATGTAAACTTGGCTATGCTATGCTATATAGTTGTTAGGTAAAACACCAGTCTAGATGTTGTTAAGGAAGTTTTATAAAGATGTGATTAAAATTTAACTCAGTACACTTTAAATCAGGCAGATTTCCCTCAATAGTGTGGGTGGGCCTTGTTCAATAAGTTGGAAGCCTTAAGAGAGCAAAGACTGCTGCTTCCCCAAGGAGAAGGAATTATGCTCCCTCAAGACTGCAACATAGCCACCTTCTCTGTGTTTTCAGCCTGCAGAGTTCAGATTCAAGACTCCAATATGAACTCAGCTGAATTTTCAGCCTGCTGGCCTGGGAAACTGACTAGTACAATACTTGTGTAATTATTTAGATGTAAAGTATGATAAGTGCTGTGAATAATATGTCTGTAAGTCAGTCTGATCAGGAACCTGATTTAGATCAGCAGTCAGAGAATGCCTCTTTAAAGAAGGAACTTTTAGTGCTCGCTTTGGCAGCACATATACTAAAATTGGAATGATACAGAAATTAGCATGGCTCCTGTGCAAGGATGACATGCAAATTCATGAAGCATTCCAAAGTGTTGACACTAATAAAAATAAACAACTAAATCTGCAAAGTAGCATAATTCCTCCACCCCATCACTAATTTTTTTAAAAATTATTTTGTATTGTGAAATACACATTTTTTAGAATTAGTTTCAGTTGTACAACACAGTGCAATAGTTATACTTTTTACCCCTCAAGGTGACAACTCCCCTTCCCCAATCTGCCGCCCCACTTCTCCCCCACATATCATACATATCTATTACAATTCCCTTGACTCCACTCCCACACTATACTCCACGTCCCATGACTATATATATATATATACACATATATATTCATTTATTGATATACAATATTATACAACATCAGCTTCAGGTGTACAGTGCAGTGATCACTAATTTTTGTTTTTATCATCTATGGCACCACCAATGATTTCTCCTCCATATTGCACTGAATTTGAAATTGATGATTAAATATTTATCTTTCCTATGTGAATGTGACCTTCATGTGGGCAGACACTAAAAAACTGTGTTTTCTTTTGTACTATACTTTCAATGCTTAGAACTGAATAATGTATGGTAGTTGCTAAATAAATATTTTTCAATAAATGAAAAGAAGAAGCAACTTACAAAAACTTGCTAGATACATGAAAGTTTATATAAGCAAAGGAAACCCAAAATGTGAACACTCTGCAATGAAAAAGATTGGTTCATTTATGGTTGCAGTGTGTTGAATGAGCAGATGAGTGGTGTGCAATGAGGTTGCAGAGGCAAGCAGGGGCCAACTGCGAAACCTTGTAAGTCATGACCACAACATTGTCCTGAAGACAGGAGTTTCAACCTGGGAAAGTCACTTGATCTTGTTGGGGGTGATAAAACATTCCCTATATAAGAAGTCAGTGAGATTATGAATGTAATGGACTTAACCTAGTGCCTGGCACAGAATAAGTGCTCAAGCCATGAAAACTCTCATTCTCTTCCCAGTTCAGTGCAACGCAACACTTTTTTTTTTTTTTTT
>NW_017731453.1:3782978-3785366 GCF_001890085.2 Hipposideros armiger | reverse complement strand
GAGCCACTCAGCCGGCCCCACAATACCCTTTTTCCATGTGGACTTTCTTGACAACTCTGGAATGCCCTGATATTTTGTTTTTCTCTGAAATCCACTTGTGCCAAGAGTCTTTCTGAGGTTCTACTCTTATTATTTGAAATCTACATAATCTTCTCCAGCTTATTTCTAAGATATACTAGGATAGCACTTGTGTCTACCAATTTTCTGTAGGCTCTGCTCCACCAGAGTAATTTGGTTAAATGGCTGGTAAGTTGTGCTTCTGATTGCTTTTCTCATGGTGAAGGTTTTTCCTTCGCAGTATTTCTCAGCCTTTTTGGCCACAGGCATACTTTTGCAAGAGTGTCACCTGGGGTTAGAGGTTCAGTTAGACATCTGGGAGGTGAGTGAAACCTAATTGACTAGTGGAGAAAGAAGTCAGAACCCTCTCATTGAGCACAAGGAAACATTTGAATGACCCTTCAGGATATAACACAAGCATTTTGGAGTGTTTGTCATAGTTTTATAGTTTATACCATAAGATATCATTCAGACTTATTTTTCTCTTTTTAAACTTTTGTTCCTTTTCTTACTTTCTCCCAGAAGATGTGATAAAGCTATGCCTATGTTTGCATCTCATTTCTCTATGCTGTCACTTATTGAGTTGTTTCGTGTGATAATCAAGGAGGAGGAGTAGCGGCCAGTGATTCAGATTTGTTACTATGAACATTTAATTTGTTAACATAATCAAACTTCCAAGAAGTCAGCTTTCTGTCTGTCAGTGGAGGAGAAAGAATTCCCCTTTCTGACTACTTGTCACTTGCTCATCCCAGGCTATTTCCTTTTTTTTTTTAAGATTTTATTAGGGAATTGGGGGAGGGAACAGCGTTGGGGAATGGGGGAAGGGGATGGAACTTTTTCTGGAATGGCCATGAGAGCTGTTGTCGTATTACCCTTGATGTCCTGAATGTCATCCAAATGTCTTCCTTTCCATATTTCCTTTATCGTCGGGTAAAGAAAGAAGTCATTGGAGGCCAGATCAGGTGCGTAGGGAAGGTGTTCCAATACAGTTATCTGTTTACTGGCTAAAAACTCCCTCACAGACAGTGCTGTGTGAGCTGGTGCATTGTCGTGATGCAAGAGCCATGAGTTGTTGGTGAAAAATTCAGGTCGTCTGTTTCACGCAGCCCTTTCAGCACTTCCAAATCGTAAACTTGGTTCACTGTTTGTCCAGTTGGTACAAATTCATAATGAAGAATCCCTCTGATATCAAAAAAGGTTAGCAAAGTCGTTGCAAGAAGTTTGCATACTTAATTGTCAGACCTCGTATAATAAATAGTTCATGCTAAGTCGAACAAAAATCATACAATAGCAAAATTTAAGTTGAAGAATTAAATGCATTTAAATTATTCACAGGAATGATCTGATTAGCAGCTGTTATCATTAACGCTGGACTGTTATTTAACATGGCATGTGGTCAATAAAGTCGAGCATCTCTTTTCCTCAGAGGCATTTTTTTTTCGCCAGCCAACAATATTTAATATATACAACATGACAAGTTTGGAGATACGTACACACCGGTGAGTCTAGCAGCACAATCAATGTTGAAAATATACCCATCACCTCCGAAAGTTTGTTCTCTCACTGTGTATTTATATTTTGTCATAAGAATACTTAACATGAGACCTACTCTAGTAGAAAAGTTTTAAGTATACAATATGATATTATCAACTAGGCACTATGCTGTACAGTAGATCTTTAAGATTTATTCATCTTGCTTAATTGAAACTTTGTACCCTTTGTCAGTCTGTTTACCATTAGTCTTTAGAGAGAGGGTATAATAATATTTCATTGTGTTTTAAAGTCCATATCCTGATTTCTAATTAGCATATTTTGTCTTTTTTTTGGCCATTTGTACTTCCTTTGTTTTTCTTTTTTTTCTTTTTTATAGTTATACTTTTTACCCTTCGAAGTGACAACCCCCCTCCCCCAATCCACTGCCCCATTTCCCCCTAATATCATACATATCTATTACAAATCCCTTGACTCCACTCCCAAACCATACTCCACGTCCCATGACAATATATATATTCACTTATAGTTGACCTCCAATATTATACAACATCAGCTTCAGGTGTACAGTGCAGTGATCAAGCCTCTTCCCCATCCATGATGCAAGACGTGACCACCTGACACCATACAAAATATTCACAACATTATCAGTTACATTCCTTGAACTGTCCCCCATGTCCCCATGGCAACACTGCAGCTGCGTTTTTATGCTGTCCAGCCCCCTCCTTCCTCTCTCCCTCATCCCCACCCCCCCAACCAACAGCCATCAGCTGCACCCCCACATCTCTGAGACCACCTCTGTTCACTTTCCTCACCCATTCAGTTTTTTAGATTCCACAT
>NW_017731453.1:3773266-3778652 GCF_001890085.2 Hipposideros armiger | reverse complement strand
CTCCTGCATCAGCAGCCAACCCACACAAACTTGCCTGGAAAGCCCCGACTGAATCATGCAGGCGCACAGCTCGCGGCCCTACACTCGCAGGAAAACTCCCTGTCTCAGCCTGTCCCAATCAGCCGCTCAAAGATCAGGCCGAGCAGCCTGACAGCCAATTGCCACCAAGACAACTCTGCATGCGCAGTGCGGAAATCAGGGACCTAAGGCGAGTCGTGGACTTCCGGGTCTCAATTAGCAGTCTGTTGTAGTCGGAGCGCGCTTGCCCTGTGTTTCCCTGCCTACGTAGCACAAACAGTATGGAGGGTAGGATCCAAGGCCGCATGCGCACGCATGCACGCATGCACGCATGCACGCACTCCTGCGCCAATTCCAGCAGACCAATGTAGTCCCAGACCTGAGCCTCTGTGGGAGGGCCCAGCCGTGAAAAAATGGCGGCCTCCTGTGCACTACTCATGTGCAAGCTCCACACCAGGGGAACAATGGCTCCAAAAACCTCCAGCCTCCGCGCCAAAGGCACTCAGTTCAGTCTCTCCCGGAGGCTCCTGGGCCCCGCCCACACAGCTGCTCCCTCCACCAGGAACGGGGTGAGTGCTCACCAGCCAGCGAGTCGGTTAGCCGGCTCCACTGTTTCTCTAGCTGCCCCCAGCTTCACCGAGCTGAGCAAAGAGAGTCCTCACCATTCTCTCCTTCCAGCCATCATAGAATTCCTCTTCCTGGCAATGCAACCCTGGGGTGGTGAGCACAGTGCAGGGCCGGAGGGTCTCGCCCCCAACCGGAGAAGCCTCCCCACCGCTGAGGTATCCCTCACGGGGTTTGCCCCCTCTCATCTCTGCCCCCCCACTGGACCTGATGTGGCCTCCTCCCCAAGTCCCTCGTTTAGAGGCTCTGCTCATCCAGGGTCCAGGGAACCTCCGAGGTTGAACATCTCATAAATTATTTGTAATTTTGTTGTGATCCTGGGAGGCAGTCGGCACAGCGTCTGTCTATTCCGCCATCTTCTCCTTAGAGGCATTTTTATTTACGTTGGTTTCTTCTACCTTGAGCAACCCTGAATCCTCAGAGAAGAAACATTTGGAGTGACATATTGCCTCGTAAGTCAACTAGTTTCTGTTTGTTGTATTGGCTGAAGTGATGCTGGATTTTCAGGGCAGAATTGTAATCAACATTATTGGGTGGTTGTTCTTGGGAGAAAAGGCTAAAAGGATTTGGACAATTTGGAATAAGGGTAAACAAATGGGGAAGCATGACTGGTTAGAAGAACAGGAAAAAAAATGGTGCCTCAGGCTAGCATCACCTTCGGGTAGTATTATTAACATGATATGGCTTCCACCTTGAACAAATGAGAACAGTGGGACAAGAGACAGGTTGATTAAGAACCATGAGCTCTAGTCTAGACTAGGTTTCAGAGCATCTGAGTTTGAACCTCGGACCCACCCACTTACTGCCATGCCTGACTAGAGGCAAGTTACTTATTCTTTTGGAATCTCTGTTTCCCCTGGGAATGATTAGCATTTTGAGTATTAAAGGAAATAGTAGGTATGTAAAAACATCTGGCTCAGATCAGAGCAGGAATCTGAAAGCACGTTGGAAGTCACAAAGCTGTATTGCAATCGTAACTATTTCATATAGTTCTTTACTACCTATAAATCACTTTGATGTAATGAACGCCTTCATCTGAAAAACTTCAGCTTATTGTCATTTTCATGTTTCCTCCCTCCTGGCTCTTCTGAAGGACAATATAAGCAAAGAATAATTTGGCTGTTATCCCAAATCTCCAAGGCTTCCTTTTTGTTTGTTTGTTTGTTTTCCTTTGACAGAGAGATGGAGTTTGTGGTTATAACAAAGGAGCAAATTTGGTCACTACCTTATTTGATCACTAATTTCCATTGTCTCTGCCAACTACACTTTTAATTAAAACAAAACTCACTGGCTTATGCTTTATCTATCCTTAGGAACATTCTGATATTTCTTTCGTAGTGTGGAGAGGGAAGCACTTGGCCTTTTTATATGTCCACTATCTTACTTGGTGCTCTCTGGGCTTTTAGTAAATAGGTGTATCATCATCTCCATTTTTATTAAGAATCTTCTGTGTATCACTATGTTTTCTCTTAGTACATGAATAATCTACAATTCGATATCCTCTTCCTAGAATGACTCTGTTACCCTGCTGCAGCCAAGTTATATTTTATGCCTTATCTGGCCTTTCTAAATCCTCATAGGTTTGCTCACATTTATATTACCGAAACTATTCTCATGCTAAAATGCTAGCACCATGTCCATATCTAATCCATGACTGAATTGTACCATTATTGTGAATGTGCTTGGCATCTGCAATTTCTGATATAGTTTAAAAAATATGAATATCACTTTGCTCCCAATAACAATTTTAGATCTTCTTCAAGGCACATAGCTTTCCTCTATCTGCATGCTAATTATTTAATAAATCCATTTATCGCCTTCTAAAGTAATTTGCTTAACAGGGACACCATATCATATTTCCATATAAGGGGCTTATAAAAATAAGATGGAATTGAGTGTTTCCAGAGGAGGAGAGTGATTATGGAGTTGAGCTTTTCAAAGCTACAATATTAATTTATACAATTATTCTAATATATCTCAGATGTTAACATTGTATTGAAAGTGTTCTTGGCTACTGGCTGGAACTTGACTTAAATCTCTCAGTCATACATTTTATAGTTTCATTTTATAAGCCTTTATTAAGATAATAATTTATCAGACTTTGGGAAGATACCTTATTAGCGTTTTCTTCTGATATATTTCTTTTGACTAAACATCCCTAGATGCAAAAGTCTTCTCTTGATGGCATGACATTCTATATTTAGTAAATAATAATAGTTTTTGAAGAAAAATAATCTAGCTTGTCTGATTTGGATCTTAAATACAAAGCTCATGAGAAAATGATTTTATTCTCTGTTGAAGCACCAGCAACCAGTCAATCACTTGTCAGACTTTTATTGAGTACCCCATTGTTGAAGAGAACAACATGCTAGGTGCAGAGTTCTATGAGAGATGCAACAAAGTGTGAGTGATGGAATATTCAGACACAAATCTATCTCTATAGGGATTAGAAGTGATTCATAACAGGGATTTGTTTCTTCAGACCTTAGTACTCCTCGAGTACCATGTTCCAAATCATTTTATTTCTGACACCCCCACGCACTTCTGTATATGTTCTAATCTAATATTTGTCCTTCAACTGCTATATATTTAATGTACTTTTATAGAATTTTGCAAAAATCTAATGGAATTTAGTAAAACTAATTGTTTCTGAGAGATGGAATAGAGTTTAAAACTAGGGCAAACACCCAATCCAGTAAAGATTTGTAAAGTAGTAGTGTTTTGTACCCACATCAATAAACTAGCTCATCTCTAGCTCTAGAAAGGACTGGGGAGCACCCAAAGGCTTGGCAAGTCTTTGGTGGTTGGGTTGGGGTTGAGGGTCTTGGGTTGAGGGACAACATGGTGCATGGAAGCTGAGAGATAGGCAGGTGTTGGGAGAGAAAGGGGCCCATTGCATAGGCTAGGAAGAGGATACCTTTTTATCATGATTTGAGAGAGACCTAGTCAAACTGATTCATTTACTGACATTCTTAGCATTGAAAATCTATACTTTGGAAATCTTGTTTTTCCCCTATTTGTATTTGTATTGATATCAGTTTAATTTTTCTATTTTCATCGTATGTAGTAAAACTCTTGGATAATGCCACCCTTCTCAGCTCTACAAAATGGATTCTTGTCTAAGTTTAGACTGGCATTTTAATGAGCGAGTCTGGAAGTAGTTTTGGCAAGAACCAGAATGAGAGATCCTTGTTAGGAAAATAAAACTAGAAGAAAGACGTTAGGGACTGACAGTAGAGTCAACCTTTTCATTCTCGGAGCTCTCAGGGACCTCTTGCTTTGAAATTCAGAGACATCTTTGTGCTTGGTTAAAAAGGAAGGCCATCCCTTGTAGTAAGGTATGCTTGAGCTAAGAGCCCAAGTTATCTCCTTCATAGGTTCCAGTCTGTATAGGAAAGCCAAGGCTAGACTTCAAATATACTTTGGGGCCAAAGTGGGGCAGGGGTCTACATAGACTCCACTTACTAATTTATCATTCATCAAATACTGATTGAGCTCCAGGTACTGTTGTAGGTTCAAGGGATACTAGAAAATGAGACAGGTAATCCTTGCCCTCATAGACAATAATAATTTTACTTTGACCTATATATCATCATTTGCGAGGGGCTGGCAAAATAGCACCAATAACATGACCTTGACTAAGAATAGCACCACTAGCCTGCTAAGGAGTCCCAAAGTTCCCTATTATACACTTAGTTCAGCAGACATTTATCAAGCATCACCTCTGTGTCAGGCCCTGTACTAGGAGATCCACATGAATAAGAGTCTTGAGAGTTATGAGTAGAGACTCCTATTATAACCCATGTATTATCTGGGATGGAGAATGTGTTTACTATTTATTTAGAGCATTTCAACATGAATCAGATGATTAGCCCCTGCTTGATGCTGGGCCCTGATCAAGTGATATATAAGGCAAGGACAAGTCTATTTAATTAGCTGTGTGAATATGGCGGGGCCTGGGGTAAAGAGGCAGGATGGATGGTACAGTTCTAAAGCAGGGTAGGCTACATGTCAAACTTGGAATGGGGCAGATCTTCTTAGCACGTTATCTCCACATATTTCGTTGGCAAAACCCAGTATAGAACGAAAATGCAGAGTTCCTTGTTCAAATAGCAGGAAAAAATGACATTAAAATTACAAAAATATGAAACCTACCCTTTAGAAATATTTTATCACTTATAAAACATTATAGGAGTAATAATGACACATGTATAAGAACATAATCTTATACAAAGTAATATTTTGATTTAATAATTTTAGATATACAGTAAATGATAATGATAATTACTAATGTAATATCTTGATGGATCATAAGATTTCTGGTTTGCATATCTGCAAATTCATTTATTATATCTTTAAAATGTATACTTTTAGCAAGTGTATTTTCATTTAATATAATTGAAATGACTATCAGTTGCTTTGAGTAAATAGAAGATCACAAATAATGTAGATGATTTTTAAATTTTTTTAAAATATTTTTATTGGGGAATTGGGGGGATGGGAACAGTGCTGCAAAATTGGAGGAAGGGGAACAGACAAGTTGCTGTCCTTTTGTTCTTCAATCTAGTTATGGAGGACGTTGCTTCACTGGCTCAAGTTGGCACCATCATTACACTCTTCCCAAGTGAGGCAGATCATTCCCTGGCTTTTGGATGGCCGCTCACTGCGGCTGCTGGCCGCTCACGCTGGCTGCTGGCTACATACAGTAGCCCATGGCAACCCACTGCCACAGGGGCTGCAGCCT
>NW_017731453.1:3758042-3772881 GCF_001890085.2 Hipposideros armiger | reverse complement strand
AGCATCTTAGCTGTGGAGGGCAGTGTCACTGGCCCTCATATGTGGGATCCGAACCGGGGCCCTCTGGCATCCCAAGCCAGTTCTTAACCATCGCGCCAGTTGGCCGGCCCGTGATTTTTAATTCTTGAGGCTGTAAAAATGACTTACAATTTCTCATGATTATGTAGGTGACTGTAAAGGTTTTTTTACAATTTAAAAAAATTTTTCAATTACAGTTGACATTCAATATTATATTAGTTTCAGGTATACAGATTAATGGTTAGACATTTATATAATTTATGAAGTGATCCCCCTCCCCATAACTATTGTAGCCACCTGGCCACATATATAATTATTACAATATTATTAACTATATTCCCTATGCTGTTCTTTACATCCCTATGACTATTTTGTAACTGCGAATTTTTACTTCTTAATCTCTTCACCTTTTCATCCAGCCCCCTAGTCCCCCTCCCATCTGGCAACCATCAAAATGTTCTCTGTATCTATGAGTTTGTTTCTGCTCTGTTCATTTATTTTGTTTTTTAGATTCCACATATAAGTGAGATCATATGAGATTTGTCTTTCTCTGTCTGATTTATTTCACTTAGCATAATACCCTCTAGGTCCATCTATGGTGTAACAAATTGTAAGATTTCATCCTTTTTTATGGCCAAGTAATATTCCATTGTATATGCGGTGTGATAAAAAAATACAGTAAATGCTGCTGCTGAGTGCCATCCAATGTAAAGGCAGGGATCTTCAACATGGGAAGTGGTGCGTTGAACCTTAGTAACAGTGTGTGACAAGTTTCATCTTGTTCAGTGCAGTTAGTCAGGTGTGAGCTACAGTTGAGAGAAGGTGTGTTTTAAAGTGTGCCGTAAATCATCCTCCATCCTGACAATGCTCCATGTCACACATCGCTTCTGGTACAGCAATTTTTGTCAAATAAAAACATTATGGTGTGTCTTCATCCACCTTATTCACCAGATCTGCCACCGTGTGACTTCTGGCTCTTCCCTAAAGTCAAAATGAGCATGAAAGGTATTTGTTTTGAATCAAGTGAGGACATTGAGGCAGCCATGACAGTGCAACTAAAGACACAAAAGAGGACTTCCAGAACTGCTTCAGAAAGCAGCAAGAACGATGGGATAAGTGTGTTTGAAGTGGGGGGGAGTATTTTGAGAGCAATTAATGGCAATGTGTCTTTTACTATAATAAGTTTTTAAAAATTTAAACATTCACCGTATTTTTTTTATCACACCTTGTATATGTACCACATCTTTTTTTTCCAGTCATCTATCTGGACACTCAGGTTGCTTCCATATCTTGGCTATCTCATATGAAATGTCCTTCTTTGTCTCTTGTTATAGCCTTTGTGTTAAAGTCTATTTTGTCTGATATAAGTATTACCCCAGCTTTTTAAATTTCATTTCCATTTTCATGAAATATCTTTTTTTTATCCTTTTACTTTTAGTCTGTGTGTGTCTCAATCTGAAGTGAATTTCTTGTAGGCAGCATATATATGATATGGGTCTTGTTTTCTTTTCCAATCAGTCACCCTATGTCTTTTGATTGTAGCATTTAATCTATTTCCATTTAAAGTAATTACTGATAGGTGTGTAGTTATTGCCATTTGATTATTTGTATTTATGATATGTACGTTTCTTTCTCCTTCTTAAAGAAGTCCCTTTAACATTTCTTGTAATACTGGTTTGGTGGTGCTGAACTCCTATAGGTTTTTCTTGTCTGGGAAACTCTTTATCTGTCCTTTCATTCTAAATGATAGCTTTGCTGGGTACATTAATTTTGATTATAGGTCCTTGCTTTTCATCACTTTGACTATTTTGTGCCAATCACTTGTGACCTGCAAAGTTTCTGTTGAGAAATCAGCTGACAGTCTTATGGGGGCTCCCTTGTAGGTAACTAACAGCTTTTCTCTTGCTGCTTTTAAGATTCTCTCTTTGTCTTTAACATTTAGCATCTTAATTATGATGTGTCTCGGTATGGGCCTGTTTGGGTTCATCTTGTTTGGGACTCTCTGTGCTTCCTGGACTTGTATGTCTATTTCCTTCACCAGATTAGGAAAATTTTCAGTCTTTATTTCTTCAAATAGGTTTTCAATTTCTTACACTCTCTCTTCTCCTTCTGGTACCCCCATGATGTGAATGTTGCTAGGCTTGATGTTATCCCAGAGGACTCTTAAATTATTCTCATTTTTAAAAAATTATTTTTTCCTTTTGCTGTTCTGACTGGGTGTTTTCTGCTACCTTATCTTCCAAATCGCTGATTCAATCCTGTGCTTCAGCTAATCTTCTGTTGATTTCATTTAATGTATTCTTCATTTCAGTTATTGTAGTCTTCATTTATGACTGGTTCTTTGTTATGGTTACTATCTCTTTCTGTAAGTTCTTACTGAATTCATGTATTCTCCCCCTAAATTAATTGAACATCCTTATAACCAGTGTTTTGAACTCTGCAGCTGATAGATTGCCTGTCTCCATTTTGTTTAGTCCTTTTTCTGGAATTTTGTGCTGTTCTTTCACTTGGGACATGATTCTTTGCCTCCTCATTTTTGCTGCCACCTGTGTTTGTTTCTATGTATTAAGTAGATCTGCTATGTCTCCCAGCAGGGTGTACTTATGTAGTAGGTGTCTTGTGGGGCCCAGTGGTGCATCTTCCTGGTCACCTGAGCTGGATGCTTCAGGTGTGTCCCTTGTGTGGGTTGTGTGTATCCTCCTGTTGTAGTTGAGCCTTCACTGCTGTTTGTACATCAGTCATGGGATTAACCCTCAGGCTGACTGGCTGTGAAGACTGGCTGTGACTCCAGTAGATGAACTTTGGTGTGGAGGCTGACCTCACAGAGTGGCGTTAACTTTAGTGGGGCTCTGGTGCCTGCCAGGTCCACTCTTTGGGGTGTGCCATTTGTGGAACTAATTGGGTGGTGCCTTGTTGTGGTCTGAAGCCAGTCATCAGGTGTGTTGGTTCTGGGGCCTCTTGGGAGGGGCTCTGGTGTAGGGCCAGGTCAGCTATTGCCTGTGCCCTGGTCGGGGCTACCTGGTAGGAGCTACAAAGTGATCTGCCTTTAATAGCTGCTTGTGCTGCACTTGGAATTACATGCAAGGGGCTATGTTGTGAACTGAGGCTGGCCGCCAGTAGTGCTGGGGGCTGCTTAGCAAGAGGTACAAGGCATGTTGAGGCCAGCTGCTGCTTGTTTGGGGTTTGTGAACCTTTGAGAGATTTTAGTAAAGTCCGCAGTGAGGGCAAGTTCAGCTGCTTGTAAGAACATCTGCTGAGAGAGGTTTAGACTAGTGTGAGGGTTGGTTGGAGTGGGGTGTGTGGGAATCTCTAGGGTGGGCAAGTGGTGTTAGCCAAGTTGATTGAGACTCAGATATGGTGCCTGCCTGTGCATGCAGGATGGGTAGTGGGGAGGGCTCAACAACAGAACAATGGCGCCCGCTAGTACTTCTATCTGGAAGAAAGCTGCCCACCCAGCTCTCTCCCTGAAGCCAGACAATTCAGTTCCTCTCCATATGTCCCTGATGCTTTTAGAGCTGTTGTCCCTTCAATGGAGCTTAGCGTAAGTGTTTGTAAGCAAGTGAGTCAATGCGCCAGACTTTTAAGAAGACACCTGGGTCTATAGTGGCCCTCCGTCTCACTGGGATGGAATCCCTGCTAATTTTCACAGCCAGATGTTGTGGGGACTCCTCTTCCTGGCAGTGGTGCTCTGGGCTGGGGAACCTGGTATGGGGCTGGGACCCATTGTTTCTCAGAGGGGACCCCCGCAGTCGATATATCTGTCTCATTTTTTAAAAAAATTCATGTATTTACAGTGTGGATGAACTGCAATTGCGTATCAACTCCTACACATAAAGAAAAAGAAAATGGTATTTAACATTACTGATATTTTTCTTCTTCCAGTCCTGGTCTTGAGTACCAGGTAGAAAGGGAAGAGAGAGACTTCAACTTGAAATCAAAGTGTAAAGACAAAAATTTTAAAAAGAAAAAGAATTACCATTGTTGATTGCTTGAGCTGTGTCTAAAAGATGATAATCTAAATGGTCTCATAGCATAAGGCACTTCTCACAAATAAGTGTGAAAAAACTTAAGCTTAAAAAACGGATGCGTCATCAGGGAGAAGTTGAAATACACTCAAGAGTCAGCTGTTGGAGAATTTTGAAATCATAGACAAGCTTGTGTGTTCATTAAGATTCTTCTCTTTTTAAGGTTTCTCCCCTTCTCTTCTTTCTCCTCCTTCCTGTCCCCCTGCCCCAGAAAACATTTTTTAAAAACTAGCAGTTAGTGCAACTAATGTTCAGTCAGCACACAGTCCAAACAAGTGGAACAAAAAAGGTATGTTCCTTCTTTTTCAGCTTTTTTCTCTTTACCAGTTAAGAAAAAAAAATGACTGAGCTCTTTTAAGTTTCAAAATAAAAAAATGAAAAATCCACAAAGAGAAGACATGCCCCCCCCCCAAAAAAAACCCTCAGTGTGTCACAGATCCACAAGAGCCTTCTGTAGTTTGTCAAGGCATGCTTGTTAACATTTTTCATTTTCTACAGGCTTGCTGTGATATTCTGCCACACATAGGCTGTTGTCAGTGTTACTTGGGATAGGCTCTTAATTTCTGTTCCCAGCTTTTCCTCAATACATTTCAGGTTGAAGTGATCATTATATGTGTTCAAGTTGATGGCTAAGCCAAGATGACCAAAGTGACTTGATCTTCCAATATGATGGATATAAGTGTCCGCCAGCTTTGAAAGTCGAAGTTTATTACCATATTCACACCTTGTATATCAGCACCTCAGGTAAACAAATCAGTACGAACAAGATTGCGGCATAAGCCATTTCAGAAATCATGAAATACACAATTTCAATTTTCCTGCCTCATTTTAACATGGATATAGAAGCAAGAATAACCCAGTTGAGAAGTCTTCTTGGCTAGCGATTCAATTCACTGAGAGGAGTTACAGAAAATGATGGACTGGTTTATCTGAAGCCTGGAGAAAATCGTGTTGAGGCAGTGTACTTTTTGGTATTCAATTACATATGTGGGATCCGAATCGGGGCCCTCTGGCATCCCAAGCCAACAAATCAACTTTTTATTTTTTTAAAAACTCTCCAACGAGGTTGAGTTTTATATCTGAATTCATTCACTTCAGTTTCTGCTGCTGCCCCCTCTCACGGCACCACTGAAGTCACTGCCCAAGTTGAGCTAACTCAACTTCTCTGCCCCCTCCCCAGCCTGCTGCCCCTGCTCCCTTCCTCCCTCCCAATTCTTTACCCCAAGTGTGGGTGTGGGACCAGCGTGATTGGCGTCTCCACCCCTCCTATCAGTCTCAATGTGGCTTCTTTGTATCCTTATAGGACTTATGTTCAGCTAGTCTTCACATGGTTTTCAAGGGTAGTTGTCCTATAATGTAGTTGTAATTTTTATGTAGTCATGGGAGGAGGTGAGCACAGCATTAATCTATCCCACTGTCTTGGCCAGAAGTCTTTGTAAAGTTTTTTGCTGGTCTCACTTGGGTCCACTCAGGCAGCTGCAGTGAGTTGTCAGCTTGCTTGGGGTCGAAGGGTCTAAGATGGCTGCACTGACATGTCTGAGGCTGAGGTGCTTTGTGTCATCTGGGCCTCTCTGTCTGTCTTCAAGTGATCTCTCTCAGACTTTTTTTCTTAAGAATGTATTGGGGAATTGGGGAAGGGAAACAGCCAAGTTGTTGTCCTTAAATCTTAGTTGTGGAGGGTGCAGCTAGCTCAGCTCCAAGTCTAGTCGCCATCCGGCCACCCGTTGGCAGCTCGCGGCCGCTCAGCTCAAGCTGCCATGTTCAATCTTAGTTGTGGGTGGGCATAGCCACCATCCCATGCGGGAGTCGAACCAGCAGCCTTGTTTGTTAGGAGCACGTGCTCTCACCAGCTGAGCCATCCTGCCTCAGCAGCAGCTCAGATCAGGTGCAGCTCGCTGGCCCATGTGGGAATTAAACTGGTGACCCTGTTGCTCAGAGCTCACACTCTTAACCAACTGAGCCACTTGACTGGCCCTCCCTCAGGCTTTTTAACATGGCAGTTGAAGTGTTCCAAGAGGGAAAAAGTGAACAGCTACAAGGCTTCTTAAGGCCTAGTCTCAGAAGTTGCAAAACATCAACTCTGCTGCTTTCCACCACATTATTATATACGCAGATTAACTCATTTAACCCTAACAACAATGCTATAAAAAGTAGGTACCATTATTATCTTCACTTTTAAAATGAGGAAACTAAGTCTCAGCACTAGTAGTTGACCACAGGCACCCAAGAGGGTACCACAGAACTAGACATGGGTTTTATCTCTCTTTATCAGCAAACTCTGTGACATTTTTTAATTAAACTATAGTTGATATACAATATTATATTAGTTTCAGGTGTACAATGATTAGACATTTATATACCTTATTATGTGATCACCATAAGGCTAGTAACCATCTGTCAGCATACAAAATTATTATGATGATTTTTAATTTTGGCAAGGATCTTTCTACTGATGCAACTGTCACTGGAGTCATTAAGAGTATTTTATAGGCTGTGACAATGTTGGGATAACTTTTTAATAAATTATTTCAAAATATAGATTTTAGTGTTATCTAGAGCTAATTAATGATTCTCATGAAACACATTTTTCTAAAAAGATTTAAGACTTCATACAAATAAGTTCCACTTAAGTATGAGTTTAATTTTTTTTCTAGCATGGATTCTGTTTGGTTCTTTTTATGATTTTTATCTCTGTGTTAAACCTCTCATTTTGTTTATTTTTCTGTTTCGTATTGTTCTCATGATTTCATTGAATTGTATTTCTGTGTTTTCTTATAGCCCATTGGGCTTGTCTAAAACAGCTATTTTAAATCCTTTCTCAGGTAAATTGCAGATCTCCATGTCTTTGCGGTCAGTTACTGGGAAATTATTCTGTTCCTTTGGTGGTGTCACATTTCCTTGATTTTTCACATTCCTTGAAATCTTGAATTGCTGTCTTCTCATTGGAAGTAGCAGTCACCTCCTCTGTCTTGACCACTGACTTTGGGAGAGAAATAACTTCCCTCAGCCCTGCTAGGAATTCTGAGGCTTTCTCAGGCCTTCTATGGGTATGCCTGCTTCACTCTTCTTACTCCCTCTTGTGGCAGAATTCTGAAACTTGTATGCCTTCTCTCCATCCTGCAATTTACCAGGCTGGGTGCTGACAGCATTTCCTTTGCTTTTCCAAGGGCTGTCTCTCCCAGGCCCACAGATTTGGACCGATTTTCTGCATGTGTTCACTAGCCCTCTGCAAAAGTTCATTCTTGCTGCCATCAGGAGTGTGCACAGGGAGTAGGCCGCGGGGTGAAGGTGTGTTTGGTGAGGTGTGCCGTGTGTGCTTACGGGACACTTGGAGGGATCCACAGGTAAATAATTACCAGTGGCTTGTGGGTGGGCCTCCCAACAGAGTCCTTCACCTGGTTAGTAGGATCTGTGTCTCCTTGATACATTCAGTTCCAAGCCCCGGCTAGTATTGTCCCAGCTGCTCACTGTCCCCCACTCACTTGTGCAGCTCATGACTCAGTACTCTGGATGAGGCAAGAGAGAAATGGGCCTTCTTGGTAGGTCCTGCCTAGCTGGGGAAGCTGAGTGCTCACTCATGCTCTCACATCTCCATGTCCAACCCTAGGAGAAATCATAGATTGAGAAAGTCTCTTGGCCCTGAGCTGTGCCACCTTGGGGAGGGGTGATGCGTGCAAGTCAAGTTGTTTCTTTTACCCTCTCCATTGAGTCTAAGCTGGTTTTGTTTTCAGGTTTGTTTTGTTTTTTGTTTTTTCTCCAACGGTGTGCAGGAACTTTCCAGCTAGAATTCGGGGCTTCCACCAAGGCACTCGCGATAGAAAACCCTTATTCCACCATGATGATGATGTCACTCTTCTGAATTTAATTTTAAATATAAATTTACCAGTGCCATTTTAATGTTTCTTTGATAGTTCCTGTAACTTGTGGAGGTTGTACTATAAACCAAAAGTAGCTTCATTATGTGTCTCCAATTCAAAATGCCCGTTTATCCATTCTATTGCTGTATCTTCAGTTAGAAAGGAAACATTAACTTTAAAATGGTCTTTTTGAATAGGTTGTTCATCTGAAGCTTCATATGAAAATAGTTTTATTTTCTGTTGAATAGGATGATCTTTAAATTTATTTTTTTCTAAGCCTGTTTATTTGCTTTGCAAGGTTGCAGCATTTTTTAAATCCACAAATTCTAAACTCTTTGAAGAACCCTAATAAGTTTCTGATATGTTTATTGCAATCTGTACACTTTTATTTTGTAAGAATTTACTGATCAAGTTTACTACCTGACCACAGGCAGTTCCTGCCCCAGCACTCAGTCCAGAGAATTACCATTTGTGTTGGTGCCGGGAGGAATGGGCTTCGGGAAAGGGCAGGAAAACCGAGCTCTTCCCTTGGGTCCCAGCACCCCCCTCCCTCGTCTCTTGGGGCTGCAACTTCTGCCACCATCTCCATTGCTTCTGCTGTTTCCAGTGTCATTAACTCCACCCATCTGGGCCCAGGTCCTGGCCCGCCCATCCTCTTGGGGACCTGTGCTGCCCTGGACAACCTCAGGTATGCACAGTACCTTAGATCAAGTGCTATGCATGCATACTGCCTGCTGTGCCAGTGGGTTGCACGTTCATGCTTATCTTCTGTGCTCACACACATTCGCTTGAGTCATTGGACTTCACTTATGAATCATAAGTTCAAAGATAAAATTATTAAGAATTTGAACACTCTGACTGACAGCAGAGCATTAACCTAAGTATAGAGCCCTTCTGAGAGCAGGGCCTTCAAGGAGAAGGAAGAAAAACTACCTTTAATTTGTTCTAATTACTTTGTGACATAGAGAATAAAACCCGCAATAATATCTCAGTAAAGTCTTTTGCCACAAGTAAATGAGCAAGACTGTGCCAAACTCTAGAATCTCCTAGATTCTTTCGCATTACATCTTAGTTTTCCTTCCCAGTCACATTCTTTTTTCTTGAGATCCTTGCTGCTTTTTCTCCATTCAGTGGAGCTTATTCCAATTATTTATTTGCTTTGTTTTGGAATTTGGTATAATGACACTGAGAAAATTTGTGGAAAGTTCCAGAATGTTCATGTAAATATGTGGGTATGTATATTTGGATGTGTAAGGGAAGGGGAGAGAGAGATAAAGAGAGAGAGAGAGAGAGAGAGAGAGAGAGAGAGAGAGAGAGAGAGAGAGAGAGAGAGAGAGAGCCGGCCCAGTGGCTCCGTTGGTTAAGAGCACAAGCTCTGAGCAACAGGGTCGCCAGTTCGATTCCCACATGGGCCAGTGAGTTGCGCCTTAGCTGAGCTGCTGCTGGGCTGGTGAGAGCATGTGCTCTTAGCAGCAAGGTTGTTGGTTTGACACCCATATGGGATGGTGGGCTGAATCCCCCCTACACACACACACAACTAAGACTGAATACGGCACCTTGAGCTGAGCAGCTGCAAGCTGCCGTGGGGCAGCCAGATGGCTCAGTGTGCAACAAGGTTGCCAGTTCGACTCCCACATGGGATGCTGGACTATGCCCCCCTCCCCCCCACAACTAGATTGAAAGCGGCAACTGGACTTGGAGCTGATGGGTCCTGGAAAACCACAGTGTTCCCCTCCTCCAATTCCCCAACACTGTTCTTCTTCCCAATTTCCCAATAAAAATCTATTAAAAAAGAGAGAGCGAGAGAGAGAGAAAGATGAGAGAAAAACGGGGTGGAGGGGGGAGAAGGGAGGGAGAGACAGAGAGAGAGGAGATGGGGAGATGAATATGCTGTCTCTACAGAGACAGGCAGACAGGCCTGCATTTCACTCCTGACTCTCCTCTTAGTAGGTGAGTGACCCTCAGGAAATCACTTAAACTCTATGACCCTACATTTCTTTATCTGTAAAATGGAAACAATTATGGTAGCTATTGTACACAACTCTTTTTTGTATGCATCAACAAATGTTTCTTGAGAACCTACTTTGTATCCAGCACAGATGTAAGTGCTGGAGATACAACAGCAGTTCTCGCATGGAGCTGCATTCTTGTAAAACACAAAATCAGCAAAATACCTAAGAAAAGATTTGGTATATCATACAGGGATAAGTACTATAGGGAAAAAGGAAGCGTTAGGGAACAATGAACACAGTTTTAATAGGGTGGTCAGGGAAGGCTTCTCTGATTAGATAATATTTGAGCAGAGATTTGAAAGTGGTGAAGGGAAAGGCCTTGCAGATTCTTGGAAAAGAGCATTGCAAGGAGAGTGCAGCAAGTACGGAAGGCCAGGAGGAAGAAGGGAACCACACGGAGGGCAGTTTGGTAGATCATGTAGGCCTGATAGGATACTGTCAAGACTTAGGTTTTTACTCAGGGAAACTGGGAGCCATGGCAGGGTTTTGAGCAAGATAGTGACCTGGTGTAATCTGGGTTTTCAAAGGATTACTCTGGCTGCTGTGTGGAGAATAAACTGGGGTAGCAAAGGGTGGAAAGAGGGAGGCTAGTAAGGAAGTGATTGCCATCATTTGGGTGAGAGATGGTGAGGAATAGTATTAAAGGGGTGAAAAACGGGCATACCCTGGGCACATATTGATGGCAGATCTGACAGAGTTTTCTGACTAGGTGTGGTGTATGAGAGAAGGAACAGAGTTGAGAAGACTCCACTTTTTTTTTTTTACTTGAGCGACAGGAAACGTCAATGAGACAATAAACACAAAGAGCTCAGCACAGTGCCTGACATGTAGTTGGTACCTGATCAATTACTAACATATCTACATGATCCCCAGAATCCATTAACGTAGGCATATGAAATGGATCATGTGACTCAAATAGCCTACAGACCCCTTGCTCTTGGCCCCACTAGCCTGGCTTACCAGTCAGCCCACTTTCACTTAAATTGACATTCAAAGAAAGAGCCCCAGGTCAATTGTCAAGAACCCTGGATCCGACTTCAATTCCACCACCAGCCTGTTGTGTGAGCCCAGGCAAGCCCCTCAACTGCCCAGCAAACAAGGTGCATATGAACACAGTGTAATCTAATAACCTGCGCTACCTAGCTTACAAGGTGGTGAGGGAAAAGCAAAACCATACTGCCAATCATGATTGATGTGAAAATGTGTTGATTGTAAATGTGCTAAAGAAATTCCAGGTTATTAACTTGGAATGTTCATTATAATGCTATTCCTGTGGAGATACTAATTTCAGATAAGAAAGACGGTGGTTGTCACTCTTTTGGTTTTCTTGGAATAACAGACTTGAAGGTACTCTGTTTGCTAATCTTTTAGTGCTGAGCATCCACCATCTTCCATTTATGAGTTTCTTATGCTCTTCGAAGCCATTATTAACCCTCCATCAGGCGCAATGCAAAAGTTACGAGTTTGGACGCAATGCATCTACTAGATGCGTGTATGACATTTATTTAAATTGGAAATGAATGAAAATAACGTTTAAGCATGCTTATTATTTATTCAGAATGAAATTTTCATTTGCCACAAAGTAAAAACAATATATGTTTATTACATAAATTCAGTATAAAAATCAACAGAAATTCAAAACAATCTGTGAGATCAGTTGCGCCCGATGGAGGGTTAATCCACCTCTCGGCTACTCTCCTTTTATGCTCAATACTTGTAAGCCAAATACCCCTTTCCTTATAGAATGTTCTCAACCCATTTTGTGACTCTAATTATGGAGGGCAAATGGCTTTACTCCCTTTAGCCAATTCCAGTCTGTCGGTGGCCGCATGGAGCACTGATTTGAGAAGGCTTCTGAGGCTTTGCCCAGGCTCAGTGATGAAGAATATCCTGATTTACATGTTTTGGAGGGAGAAGTGGCTTCATGCTCTGAATTTGACATCCCTGCTCTAAGGTTGAGCTTGATTTTGCTTCTAATCTTAGAAACCCAGCAGCATGTTGATCCAAGCTGACTGCTGTGAATTTTCTTCTTGTTCTTTTTAATGCAACAGAACTTTCTGCTAGCAGCCCTCTTGTGCATAACCCCTCACCTCTCTGAATTTTGACTACTCTTTGGGACCATTCCACAGATATAATCACTTTTAATCCTCTCTTTTGTATCCTTCTAGAAGTTTCTTGGGTGTATGCAAGCTTATATTGATTTTTTTTAACTAATTAGATCACACTAAGTATATTTCAGCTACCTCCATTTTTTTTTTCGCTTAATAATTTAGCTTGAAGCTTATTGTATATCATCACTCAATTGATGGACATTTACATGGTTTGAGACAGGTATTTTTGTAATTATTTTTATTTCACAAAAGGGGAAATTGAGGTGCAGATCAGTTAGGTATCTTGCCCATGGTCACCCAACTAGTAAGTTGTGAAGTCAGAATTCAAAACTATGTCTGTCTGACTCCAGAACCCACTCTTTTAGTCACCGGGCTGTAGTCATATTGTTGATTAATCGTGGGTGTGGTTGTATTTCTGAGTTTCTACCTTGAGAAACCATGACACACTAATGTATGTGCCCACTCAAAGCGCAGCCCACAGCTCCACAGCGCTTTACAGCTTCAGAGTACTTTCACACATATAATCTCATTGAATTTTACATTAATTGAGTTTCTGTTCTGTGCGAGGCACTGTTTTGGGCCTGAACTTGAAATGATGAATAAGATTGTGTGTCTGTCCTCAAGGCACTCATAATGAGGTAAGGGAAAGAGACTTGTAAATAGATGACCACAATACCAAACAATAAGGGATATTCTCATGCTTTAGACTTTTATCCAACCTGATGTGTATTAGTATTAAGAGTTGGTCAGTTAATTTAAAAAATTGATTAAATTGGAGAATCTGGGCTGGCCGAGTGGCGCGATGGTGAAGAACTGGCTTGGGATGCCAGAGGGCCCCGGTTCGGATCCCACATATGAGGGCCAGTGACACTGCCCTCTACAGCTAAGATGCTGAACAGCAGCTCAACCTGGAGCTGGGCTGCCATGAGTTCCCACGACGGCGTAGGCTGCAGCCCCTGTGGCAGTGGGTTGCCACAGGCTACCGTATGTAGCCAGCAGCCAGCGTGAGCGGCCAGCAGCCACAGTGAGCGGCCGTCCAGAAGCTGGCGACTGACCTGCCTCACCCAGGAAGAGTGCAATGATGGTGCCAACTTGGGCCAGTGAAGCAACGTCCTCCACAACTAGACTGAAGAACAAAAGGGCAGCAACTTGTCTGTTCCCCCTTCCCCCAATTCCCCAATAAAAATCTTTAAAAAAAAGTTTAAAAAAAATTGGAGAATCATAAAAAATCATATATACATTTCTGAAATATTTTATTTCTATTTAAATATGTAAATTTAAAATATTCGCAAAGCAGTCAGGGCACAGAATCCTAGATTTTAATGTTTTTTTTTGTTTTTTATTTATTTTTATAAATAATTTAGAGTTGCCTGACCCACACTTAATTTTACAGCAATATTTTTTTTTCATGCGGGAGTTGAACCAGCAACCTTGCTGTTAAGAGCGCATACTCTATCCACTGAGCCATCTGGGCGGCAGCTCAGCTCAAGGTGCCGAGTTCAGTCCCAGCCGTGGGTAGGCGTAGCCCACCATCAAACAGGCAGTCTTGTCATTAAGAGCACGTGCTCTCACCAGCTGAGCCATCCAGGCACCCATTGACAGCTCAGCAGCAGCTCAGCTCAGGCGAAGCTCACTGGCCCATGTGGGAATCGAACCAGCGACCCTGTTGCTCATAGCTCGTGCTCTTAAGCCAACTCTTAATCAACTGAGCCACTCGGCTGGCCCCTATCGCAACATTTTTAGTGAGTTCCCTTCCAAAGAAATCTCAGTTTTCATAGAAACAGTACCTTTCTTTTTGCACTTACCAGTTGTTTTTTCTTTTTCTTTTTTTGTGAGAAGGGGGGTATTAACATAATACTTAACTAAATTGTAGAATTATAATACAACAGGCATAAACAGGTTTGGGAACAAACTAGACTGATTTTCCAGAAGCATGTAATTCACTTGGTGAGACCAAAAGTGAGCAGTCATTCTACAGTGCAGCTGTGTTGCCTAGTGACTGGCCTGGGTTCAGCTCAGCTCAGCCACTTGCATGCTGTGTGATTGTGGGTAATTTACTTAATTTCTCTGTGCTCCAGTGTTCTTATCAATAAAATGGGGATAATAATAGTTTTATTCTGAGGGTTATATGAATTAGTACCTGTAGAGTCCTTGGAACAGTATTTTAACATGAGTTTTTAGCTGTTACTGCTCTTTTCAGAGAGTAATCTATTAACTGTAAATTTCCTGAGGGCACCGGTCAGTATGTTCTACAGAGGGTAGGAAGCATTTGAGTTGTTTGGGCAAGTCAACTAAATAGCGTTTGATTAGGTTAAGAGCATCAATAAGATGGGGATGAATTCTGCTCCTGTGGATTGAAAAAGACTGGCTGTACATGAAAGTCATCTCAGGGGCTTTAAAAATGTTCTAATACTCATGCCCCACCCTAAACCAGTCAATTCACGATCTCTGGGAGTAGAGCCAGCTCCCCAGGTAATTCCAATGTGTAGCTATGGGAACCACTGCTTTACAGGAAGGTGTGATGGTCCTACTACTGAAGGATGAATGAAATTTCAATAGAGATGCTAGTAACAGCTTTGAGGTAGGTGGTGTGGATGCTTTTATCTTCATGTTTTTGTATTAAGAATCGGGTTGTGAGAGCCTAAGCTCACACAGTGTCAGAGCAGGAATACCATTTAAGTCTTCTAACATCAGATCCAATGGTCTTTCAACAACTCCAGGCTGTCAGTACTAAAAAGAATCGAAGTAATTAGTAAGAATTCAAATAAATATGGTATATCTTTTCAAAGTAAAAATATTTGTACAATGTATTGGGT
>NW_017731453.1:3732856-3755912 GCF_001890085.2 Hipposideros armiger | reverse complement strand
TCCTTCCGATAGTTTATTATTGGTATATACAAATGCAACTGATTTCTGAGTATTGATTTTGTATCTTGCTACCTTACTGAATTTGTCTATTAGTTCCAATAGCTTTCTGATGGAATTTTTGGGGTCCTCTATATATAGTATCATGTCATCTGTGTATAATGACAATTTTACTTCCTCCTTGCCAATGTGGATGCCTTTTATTACGTTGGCCTTTTTTATGCAGATCAAATTTACATTTGTATTTCCTTCCATAATGAGAAATGTTTTCTACTATCTGGATTATAAGTTATATAAAAAGAGGTTTTTTTTCTTGGAGTATGTCTTGTGGTACAGATATGAAAACAAGCTTAATATTTAGTGAACTTTGATAGATTTACTGTTCAGTTTTTTTTTAATTTATGCTAGTAATGCACAGTAAAGATTATTTCTATCTTTGCACTGGTATTTTACCTCATGTATAATACAAAGAATACAGCAAATATCATACGAGTATATCAGAAGCATACGAATGAAATAACTTAGTGGTCTATTGAAACAGCCCATCAGCCTAACACACACACACGAGTTTCTAAATATAAAACACTCTAGCTGAACAACTGAACCGGAGCGATAAAAGCTAGTTAGATTAAATAGAGATTCCTCAGAAGTGAACACAAATTGTATTGCACCAAGATTTAATGCAATGATTGTAGAAGTTTTTCTTTAGATGTTTATAGACACAGCATTTTACGTTTTTCTACAACAACATACCCAAATAACAAGGTTTAATTAAGTGCTTTGAAATAAGTAATTTCTTTGTGGTGATATAGTAATGGAAATTTGCCTCCTTTTTTCCTTTTGTTGGAAAGTATTGATTAATTTTTAAAAGGCTTCTGTAGTAGAATTGCAACTTTAGAAAAGCTTAAAGTTTACCCTTGCTCAATGGTGATAAAAGCTAGAAGGAATTTGACTGAATAAGAACAGAGTGGATGTCCAGGATTTAAAGTGAAGGGTGGCTACAAGTAATGACCTGAAACATTTCACTTGGTTAGTGTATTGGTTTCCCGTGGCTGCCATAACAAATCACCACAAATTGGGTGGCTTAAAACAACAGAAATTCATTCTCTCACAGCTCTGAAGGTCAGAAGTCTGAAATCAAGGTGTCTGCAGGGCCATGCTCCCTCTCGAGGTGCTAGGGGAGTTCATTCCTTTATTCTGCCAAATTTTGGTGGCTCCAAGCATTTCTTGGCTGTGGCAGCATCACTCCAATCTCTGCTTCTGTCTTCACATTACCTTCTTTGTATGTTTGTGTCTTTCCTGTTTCTTTTCTTTCTTCTTCTTTTTTTTAAAGATTTTATTGGGGAATTGGGGAAAGGGAACAGTGTTGGGGGGTTGGGGAAGGGGAACGGCCAAGTTGTTGTCCTTCAGCCTTAGTTGTGGAGGGCGCAGCTAGCTCAGTTCCAAGTCCAGTCACCATCCGGCCACCCGTCAGCAGTCACGGCTCCTCAGCTCAAGGTGCTGTGTTCAATCTTAGTTGCAGGTGGCTGTAGCCCACCATCCCATGTGGGAATCCAACCGTAAACCTTGTTGCTAAGAGCGTATGCTCTAACCACTGAACCATCCGGCCACCCGTCGGCAGCTCAGGGCAATTGAGCTCAAGGTGCCGTATTCAATCTTAGTTGTGGGTGGGTGTAGCCCACCATCTCATGCGGGAGTCGAACCGGCAACCTTGTTGTTAGGAGCATGAGCTGAGCCATCCTGCCATCTGTTGGCAGCTCAGCAGCAGCTCAGCTCAGGAGCAGCTCAGCTCGGGAGCAGCTCACTGGCCTATGTGGGAATTGAACTGGGACCCTGATGCTCAGAGCTCACACTCTTAACCAACTGAGCCACTCGGCCAGCCCTCTTTCCTGTTTCTTATAAGGACACTTGTCATTGGATTTGGGCCCACCTGGATAATCCAAGGTGATCTCATCTCAAGATCCTTAACTACATCTGCAAAGACTCTCTTTTCCCAAATAAGGTAATATTCACAGGTTCCCAGTATTTGGATGTGGACATATCTTTGGAGAGGTCACCATTCGACCTACTCCAGTTTTTTGTTTGTTTGTTTGTTTGTTTGTTTTGGTGGAATTCAGGCTGTACCATCTACTCAGAAACATTAAAAACAATTAGAAACATAGGATTACCTCAATATCTTATTTGCATAATGAAGGGATGGATGCAGTTTGATTAGTCGTGGTAGCATGTTTGGACAAAATAAAATGTTTAATCAGCTTCTGCATCTTTAAGGTTTGCCTATAACCAGTATAATCTCATTTCTTGACCGCCTCATAAGTGGAAAATTGGAGGTGCGGACTCCAATATATAATTGCTTTTTACTCTTTTGTTGTTGTTGTTGGTCAGTAGCTCAGAACTTTATAAGCATGGGTAATACCAGAAGAAAACAAGCATTTCTAAAACTCAAAAGTAAAACATTGACTATGTAGCTGACTAGTTACATTGTGCCAATTTCAAATAGTACCCCTAAGTTACTGAGTTGTTTAAGGATCAAATGTGGTAGTGCATTTGAAGTTCTTTATAAATTGTATTATTTCATTTAGTGTCAGGAATTACTATTGCTATTTGTGAAGAGAACAGGAGCAAGCACAATATCATATTTGGACACTATCAAAAACTGCTCGCTAAATAGAAAGTAAGGACATTTTTGTCAAATATTTGGTACCTAGTTGGAGTAGTCAGGGGAGTTTAGTGCCCCCTCTTAAATCAATATAACAGGTTATATCCATCATCAGTTGGGTTTGCATGAAAGATAAGCTCCTTGAATAGAAAGTAGGTCAGTCAGCAAGATGAATTCCTTTTTGCTTGATTTTTGTACACCAATAAGAATTCATTTGGGATATAAAGATAGATGAAAATCTCAGGAAATCATAATAAAATGAGGGAATGTGAGGTCCTAGGGAAGTAGGAACCTATTAGCAAGATTAAGAAATAACTTTTAAGAATGCGCATCTTCTCAGATTTAAATTGTAAAGTTTCCATAGAAAGAAAATTCATAGCCAGCATAATAACACAAAGTTGAAAGCGATACAGCAGTGCTTTTCCAACTTTAAACAATCAAACCCCATTTTCCCCCTAAATGAATTTCACCTGGATGTCCAATACATAAAATAGATGAAAGTGCATCAGCTTTAGTTGTACTTGATGAAGACTGGGGACAGCTATGAGGGGCACAATGGATGTTGTGGTGCACTTGTCACTTTTGTTGCAATTTTGTACTATTTGTGTGATTATCAGATCAATAGCTGTTTTCTCCAGTGGACAGAACTCCAGGCTGGGACTTTGTTTCATTTTGCTCACAGTTGCATCTCTAATGCCTAATAAAATTCCTGGAACTCAATATATACATGTGTTAATGAAAGAAAGGATGATAAGGAAGCTAAAAAAAGCTAATTGAACCAAGCTGGCTAGGTGTCAATATCTCCGATAGCAGTGAAGGCTGAGATGATGTTTTTTCTACCATCCCAGCATTTATCACTAGTACTGTCACTCACAGAGAACACTACATTTTAGTGCCTGGCACAGGTCCTGAAACATAGTATGTTTCAGTAAGTGTTTTTTTTTTAAATAAATGGTATTCAGAAAATATTAGTTGAATGAATGAATAAAGCGAAATGATTGAATGAGTGAATAAATGTCATGTGATAGAATGAGGATAAGTGGTTCAATTTTCTCCCTTAAAATAATTTAGAAACAGCTAAAAGAAAACTTCATGAAGAATCCTAATGGAAGCCCCCTAGGTGTCCTTTATAAAAGCCAGGGCTCTATTAAGTATAAGTTTGACTTTGTTTATACCAATCCCCCAGAACTGTATTGTCTGAAAGTGTGACACATCATAAAACAACAACAGCCAATGGTGGTGCTAAAGCCATCTTCACTCAGTACAAATTGCTGACTTAAAATTATCCTTAGGAGACAGTGAGTGCCCCAAATATGGACAGCTCCAAAAGAAGTATGCTCACTTTGAAAGAATTGTGTGCCTATAGGAAGCACGCAGGTTCTTTATTTAAGAAGAAGAGGTATAAATTACAGTTGCTTGAAGGAAAGCCTACCTTGTGCCTTAGCTGGATGCATAAGCAATGTGCCATTTGATCTACAGTGTATATTGTAGCAAGACATTGCCTAGGGATGAGAGTAGATCGATTTGCAGTTTAACTAGTCATCCAGAGCATCAGCAGACTAAGGTACCAAAGCCTTATGCTATAGTGATTTTGTACAGAATTCCCAGAGGTCTGAAAACATTGCAGTGTGTGTGTGTGTGTGTGTGTGTGTGTGTGTGTGTGTGTTGAGGGGTGGGGAGGGAAGAAGGGAGGGGGAGAGGGTGGGATCTTGGCAGCAACTATAATATCACTGGAACCTCACCTGATAAATCTGCCTTCTGAGTCTCCACATGTGACAACATCAGACGGCCTCGATTAACTCACTGCCTCAGTGGGTGAACTTGGCTCTAGGAAGAGTGACCCAACCTGTCCTTAAAGTGGTGATCTGTAGCTGACTGGCTATGGGGTGGGTTCCAGGTGGTCCACAGATGGGTTCAGAATGGAAACCAGACAAACCTGAGGTGGTTCTTTTTGATATATTTTTTTCAAAACAAGCACAATTTTACAAATTTTTACATGCCTATTACAAAAATCTAACCAATATAAAAGTATACGTAAGAAACAATGAAAATGTCCTTTCATGAGCCAGCCCCATCAACCCTATCCATGCCACACGCCCCACCCTTCCATTCTACTCTCTTGCCCAGAGGTAATCACTGATGCTTGCTTGGAATCATGGTATGAATCCTCTCAGACCATTTTCTGTGTATATACAAGCATAGCAAGGCACGTTGCTATGAACTGAATGTTTGTGTCCCTCCCTCCAATTCATATGCTGAAGCCCTAATCTCCAATGAGATGGTATTAGGAGGGGAGGCCTTTGGGAGGTGATTTGGTTATGACAGTAAAGCTCTTGTGAATGGGATTAGTGCTCTTAGGAGACACGAGAGAGATTAACTCTCGCTTGGCCATGTGAGGGTACAGTGAGAAGGTGGCTATATACAAGCCAGGAAGAAAGCTCTCACCAGAAACCCAACCTGACAGCACTTTGATCTTGGATTTCCCAGCCTCCAGATGTGTGAGAAATAAATTCCTGTTGTGTAAGCCACCCAGTATATAGTATTTGTTATGGCGGCTGGAACTGACTGAAACTTAACACATACAGATTTTCAAGCTCATACATTAGATCATACTGTATACATATTTCTATGTGACATGGTTTTTAACAGTATGTCAGGCATAGTTCCAGCTCAGTAATTAAAATAATAGGGTAGCCTCAGTTAATAGTAGTTTGGTGTGTATCCTTCCAGGCCTTTTTCTATACATATATACACATATTTGGTTGGTTTGGGTTATTTTTATATATTAATAAATGGGATTATGCTATATACATTATTATGTTAACTGGTTTCCTCCCCTTATTAACACATGTGAAGATCATTTCATGTCAGCACATATAGGTCTTCCTCATTCTTTTAAACTGGTGTTTAAACTGTGTCAACAAAATAAGGATGTGCTATTTATTTTGCCAGTCCTTTTCTGATGGACATTTAGGATGTTTTCCCAGGGCATTTTTGGTTGTGATTTGTGTTGTGTTTATTTGATGATAAACCATACTGCAGTGAATACCCTACATTTCCATGTTTGTGTGTGTACAAATGGTATTATTTCTGTAGGTGAAATTCCTGGGTCAAAGGATTTGCACATTTAAAAGTTTAAGAGAGACTGTCAAGTTGTCCTTCAAAAGGCCTCTTTCCTCAAATCCTTGATAACACATGATATTGTTAGACTTAATTATTGCAAATTTGACAGGGAAAATTATTTCATTGTTATTTTAATTTGTATTTGCCTGATTACTAATGTGGTTGATCTGTTGCTTTATTTTTAACTCATATTTTCCATTCTGTGTATTATGCCTTCTGATTGTCCTCTCCCTGTCCAGTTCCTTCCAGATCCAGGTCATACTACACAGTGCTACCGAGTGAGTTTTCCTAAAGCTACTTCTCACCACTACGCTTTCCTGATCAAAAGCCTTTCCTTCAATCTATCAGATATTTATTTAGTTCCTGTTGGGAGCCATGAGTTGTGCTAGGCTCACTGGGAGAGGCAGTGATGTTTCATGACCCATTAGGTATCTAGTGGTCCAGGTAGCTCTTCTCTTTTCTCTGTCCACCCCTCACCTGAGGTATGCAACTAGCCCCCAAGTTCAGAACCCGTGAAACCACCCCCCCTTTTTAAATTGGGGAACTGTGTGTTTTTCCAGGACCCATCAGCTCCAAGTCAACTAATTTTTTTCAGTCTCGTTGTGGAGGGTGCAACTCAGTGGCCCATGTGGGGATCGAACTGGCAACCTTGGTGTTATGAGCACTGCGCTCTAACCACCTGAGCTAACCAGCCACCCCCAAACCCAAATAACTTTAGAATAATCCTCTCTACACTTTAGCTCTGTGGAATCCAAATTTACTTTTGTTTAGGTATGAAATGCCTGGCAATATCCAACAAAATGGGAAAGATTCTAAAATGTTCTCTTAACTCAGTATTTGCAGACATTAAATGATGCCTGTCTGTCTGACACGCTCAAGCGTAACACTTAAGCACACAGTCTTTCCCCACCCATTAGCCGATTGATGCTTTCTCTTGTCCAAGCTAGCTAGCATTTCTGCCTCCCTTCAGTGGGGCTCCTACCATATAAGGAAACCCCTCGATGGGATCTCATGTGGCGGAGTGTTCTGTTGGCCCTGTACAGCTTCCGGGGAAGGGTGTCTCTGGCAATGCCAGGATCCAACTCCTGCACCTGGCTGAATCTTCGGCATACTACATTTTGGTCTCAGAGAGAATCACAAGCCTTTTGTTAGTTGGAAAATCCGCTCCCGCCCCGCAGCCTTTTGAACTGTCATCAGAATGCATTGTTCAGGAATACCGCTGGAAACAAAGCTGCTTTTTAAGAGTGAAGTTTTAAAATGTGTTATTTCTCTGTCACTTGTAATCTGGCAAAGGATTAGTGCTAATCACTTCTTTTAAATTTCCAGTAAAACATCTTAGGTGATAATGTTGATTATCTGTAGTCTGAACCAAGGGAGGGGAAAACATTGACTTCAGTGGCCGCTGCGCCACACTAATTGGTACTTTATAAACTTAATTTATGCCTTTGTGGCAGATATGGTGAAATTTGTGGAGGAGGTTAAAGCTCAAAGAGATGGCATTGGCACTTGACTTTCCAGCTATCTCTTCTGAAGTATACTTCAGAAGTTTTAATAGGTAGAAACTGTGACTTTAGATACTATCTGCTCTAAGCTTACCAATACATTTCTTTTCTGGTGTGGTATAGAGATGTTTGTAACTTGAGCTCCATACTAACTCCAACCACCGGAAGTTTGTTTCACAAACCCCCTTATTTCATGTGTCAATTGGAGGCTAGGCAACTCCAGAAAAGTGCACAGTTCTTTAATCCTCAGCAACCTCTGCAGGTGGTAATTAATCAGAAAAACAAATCTAGATGGACCAAATCCAATCGCATTCATTCCACAAACAGTACACGGGGATGTTTATACACAACTGCACAGACCAAGCTGGTAATGCATTATAGACTGTTTTCTCTGCAAACAAAGCTTCAAATTTCTACAACACAAAGTCTAAGACCTCAGTGATAAGAATTAATCTGAACTCAGAAGATTTAAGGCTTAATTAGAATTCTAATCCAAGACAGCACTCTGTGAACTGCTGTTGCTAAACTGTACTGTGTAAACATTGCATACTGATTGAGTTTGCTTGTCAACTCAACTGGTGGTTCTGTGCAGGCTTGTCTTTCTGTCAGAGAAGTGCATCATGGGAAAAGATCAGCATCTCAAAGGAGTGTGATCTGCATGTGTAAAGAGAGTGGGAGGGAAAAGCCTCAAAGAAAAGGAGATTTATGCATGTTTTTCAGTTGTTCAAAGGTTAAAAAGAATATCTTCTAACAATGTATATTTTGGCCCAAGGATAGCAAGGGCTTTTTTGTTTGTTTGTTTCTAAGAATTGGAAGATAAACCCTGTTTTGAAAAATTTGAGGAATAGTATCTCTAACTCTTAGCTAAGGAAAGCATGCCACAGAAAAAAGACTGCAGAAAATGAAAAGAATTTAACAATGTTTGTGCTTTTCCCTAATCTCTCTGGTGGAAACCTGTTTTCTTATATCTGTTACCTCAGCCAATTTATTTCAATTTATCTAAATCAAGAGGCATTTTTGGAAAACTAAGCAGCACCATAGTATAGGCAATGTAAAGAACAGAGGAATTGGCTTGGATAGACGTTTCAAATACTGACTGCCACTATATTACAGTAAAACCTTGGATTGCAAGTAACTTGGCTTGCAAGTGTTCTGCAAGATGAGCAAACATTTCTAATACATTTAAACTTGGTAAACGAGCGATGTCTTGCAATATGAGTGGTTTGTTTCTGGAACGAATTATGCTCGCAAACCAAGGTATTACTGTACCTTGAGCAAGTCACTTCGTCTCTCTGCACCAGTTTCTTATCAATTAAATATTGGCATAATAAAAGTATGTCATATTGATATGAGGGTTAAATGAAATAATGTATGTGAAAGTCCTGGTACTTCATGATTAAGAAATGTTTGTTGAATTATTGAGGGGAACGCAGACAAAGAGACAGGACACCAAGGCGTGGGAAGCAACTTTTATTAATGCCAGCGCTGGCTCAGCGGATTCACATCCAGAGGCTGAGCCCTGACCCGGGTGGGACTTGGGGCTATATACCCTGAGGTTTCCAGGTTGGCAGCTAAGATTTATTATTAGAACATGTGGCCATTGTGCCAGTTCCTGACTGGCTCCTGGGTGAGGTAGGAATTTGGAAATATTAAACGCGGAAGTCTTGCTGACCATACAGTTCAGGAATGTCTTTGTCTGAAGCCCGCACGAAATCCTTAGTGACTACATGGTCTGGGGAGGCCTTTGTCTATAGGGCCCATTGCCACAGAATAACTTGAGACAACTGATATTTTTAAAATTTGTCTTCTCAGTGACTTATAAGGTCATTGTGACATCTTTCCTTAATTGTAGACTGACTTGTTTTATAAGCTCCAAAGACTAGGGATCCTATCTTTGTGATTTTTTATTTTCAGCTCTACAGGGTCAATAGGGTTTTTTTGGTTTTTTAAAAAGATTTTATTGGGGAATTGGAGGAGGGGAACAGCATTGGGGAATCAGGGAAATGGAACAGACAAGTTGCTGTCCTTTTGTTCTTCAGTCTAGTTGTGGAGGATGTCGCTTCACTGGCCCATGTTGGTATTATCACTGCGCTCTTCCTGGGTGAGGCAGTCGCTCCCCGGCCATTGGACAGGTGCTCATGGTAGCTCATGGCAGCCCACTGCAGCCCCACTGCAGCCTACGCAATCACCGGCGACTCATGGCAGCCTAGCTCCAGGTCGAGCTGTTGTTCACCATCTAAGCTGCAGAGGGCGCAGCATCACTGGCCTTCATGTGGGATCCGAACCAGGGCCCTGCTGCTCAGAGCTGGCATCCCAAGCCAACTCCTAACCAACGCACCACTTGGCTGGCCCCATAGTGGTTTTTTGTTTTGTTTTGTTTTTTATTGTTAGTTTCAGGTGTACAGAACAATGCAATAGTTATCCTTTTCACCCTCACAAAGTAACCCATAGTGTTTTTAATAAATATTTGCTTGTCTCTACTCAGCAAACAAGTTTCTTCTTCTTATCCTCTGATCCTCTGACCAGTATATTCCTCAATGTTGTTTGTCTGTTGGGTTCAGAGATTGTCTGTTGCAGACAATTTTGACCAGTTTTTTTTATAGTTATCTGTGGGGAGTTATTTCAGTACAAGCACTGAAGGAGAGAGAAAGCAAGGTGACTGGCACATAGTGGGTATTCAAATATTTGTAGAATATATTAGATGCATGTGGGATGCAAGCACAGGCAAAGGAGAAAAGGAATGAGGCAAAGAGAAGGGGAGTAATAATAGCTAAACCCTATTATGTTTATTGAATATTTGGTACATACAGATGAGGAAACTGAGGCTTAAAGAAGTAAAAAAAAATTACCCAAGGCCATACACAGATAGATCCACAACCTTTTATTTGAAATCAGATGTTTCAAAATTCTGAAATTGCTGGGTTTTAGAAAGATAGACAGTATGTACCATATATTATATAACATCATCAGCAGGGCCAGTGACAACAACACATAATCAAATGCATTAATACTTATGTATTGAAATATATGAATATTCACAGATAGATAAATGAAGACTGTAAGTATCTCCATGATATTAGTCCAGTTCAAGTCAGGTATTGCTGCCATAAGTTACAGGACATCTTTATTTTTCCAAGCTTTGTAGATTTTGGAATTTCAGATAAGGGATTGCAGGCCTGTGGTAGATAGTAGAGACTAGGAAAACCCAGGTGTGTCAGACTCTAGAGAAGGGCCACTTCCTTGCTGTATGCGTTCCCTGTTCCTGCTGAACAAGTTACTACAAATTTAACATGTTGGCAATGCAAATATATTCTCTTACAGTTCTGGAGATCGGGAGTCCAAAATGTATAGCCAAAATCAAGGTGTCAGCAGGGTTGTGTTTCTTTTGAAGACTCTAGAGGAGACTGTTTCCTTGCGTTTTCCAGCTTCTATAAACTGCCATTACTTGGCTCATGGCCCCATCCACCATCTTTAAAGCTAGCAATAGTGGGTTTAGTTTTTCTTGCATCCTCTTGCATACTCTGACGTTCTCTCTGTCACCCTCTTCCATATTTAAGGGGCCCTTGTAATTACATTGGGTCCAATCGATAAACAATGATACATTATCCAGGGTTCTTCAGAGAAACAGAACCCATACTGTGTGTGTGTGTGTGTGTGTGTTTGTGTGTGTGTGTGTGGTGTGTGTGTGTGTTTGGGAAGAGAGAGAGAGAGAGAAAGAGAGAGAGAGAGAGAGAGAGAGAGAGAGAGAGAGAGAGAGAGAAGATAAGGAATTGACTCATGCAAATATAGAGGCTGGCATGTCCAAATTCTTTAGGGTGGGCCAACAGGCTGGAAACTAGGGAAGCATCAATGTTGCATTTCAAGCTTGCAGGCCATCTGGTGGATAATTCCTTTGGCCTTCAACTGATTGGATGAGGCCCACCCACATTATGGAGGGCCATCTGCCTTATGTAAGGTCCACTGACTTAAATGTTCATTTTATCAAAAAACATCCTTACAGAAACATTCAGAATAATGTTTGATCAAATAGCTAGGCACTTTGGCCCAGCCACGTTGACACAGAAAATTAACCATCACAGAGTAATCTCCCTTTCTCAAGGTCAGTGGATTAGCAGCCTTATTTTCATCTTCAACCTAAATTTTCCCTTGCCATGTAACCTAACATATTATCATGTCTAGGAATTAGGACATGGATATCTTTGGGATCATTATTGTGCCTACCACAGTGTGGTTGTGCAAATTGTGCACAACACAATTCTAAGGGGATGCTACCCACTTAGATTGTGGTTTGAATAATGCTCTCTGAAGTGATGAAACGTGGAGGTTTTGTTCTAGAGTCCATATACGTAAGCCTAAGGATAGCCATTGCACATACTGCCTACCAGGGAGAGAGTATAGTAAAACTCTTTCCAGGCTCAGCTTCTGGAAAATGGAGTGATGATAGCTTCTGCATAAATACAGCAACTGATCCCACAGAAACGGAGATGGAGCCAGGGTCCCTGTGGAATCACCCTGTGGAGCGTAAGGGCCAAGTTGTTAGCTTTTCAATTCTGAGTCTTCCTTAGGACCAAGTCGGGATGGTCTCTATTAGGCTTTTATAACTCAGACAGGATTGCCTCCTCCAGATACTTCATTCTGTGGAGGAGAAGAGGAGAAAGATGCATTCCTGATTATGGTCAGCCTGCTGTGAGGTTTCAAAGGAACTGGGAAGTCCAGCCTCTGAGGCAGAGAATTCTTGGGTCTCCAGTGGTTGATTGAGTGACAAGTATAATCTCAATAACTGTAGAGCCTGGAACTATGATATCTTTTTTTTTAATTTCATTAAATTTATTGGGATGGCATAGTTAATTAAATTATATAGGTTTCAAGTATACAATTCTATAATACATAATCCGTATATTGCATTGGGTGTTCACCACCCAAAATCAAATCTTTTGTTATCATATATATGACCTCCTTTACTCTTTTCTCCCTATCCCACAACCCCCTTTCCTTCTGGTAAACCGTATTGCTGTCTGTGTGTATGAGCTTTTGTTTGTCTTGTTTGTTCATTTGTTGCTTTTAGTTTTAGATACTACATATGAGTGAAGTCATATGGTTCTTGACTTTTCCCCTCTGACTTATTTCGCTTAGCATGATAATCTCAAGATCTATCTATGTTGTTGCAAATGGCACTATTTCATCTTTTCTGATGGCTGAGTAATATTCCATTGTGTATATGTACCACATCTTCTTTATCCAATCATCTATCGAAGGACACTTTGGTTGTCTCCATGTCTTGGCCACCATAAATAATGCTACAGTAAACATAGGGGTACATACATCTTTACAAATAAATGTTTTCAACTATCAAGTAGATACCCAGAAGAGGGATTGCTGGGTCTTATGGTAACCATATTCTTAATTTTTTAAGGAATCTCCACACTGCCTTCCATAGCAACTGCATTAATCTGCATTCCCACCAACAGTGTATAAGGGTTCCTTTTTCTCCACAGCCTCTCCAACACTTATTACTTGTCCTGTTGATAATAGCCATTGTAACAGGTGTGAGGTGATATCTCATTGTGGTTTTGATTTGCATTTCCCTAGTAGCTAGTGAATTTGAGCATCTTTTCATATATCTGTTGGCCATTTCTTTGTCTTTTTTGGGAGAAGTGTCTGTTCAGGTCCTCTGACAATTTTTAAATTAGATTGTTTTGTTGTCATTGTTGTTGAGTTGTATGAGTCCTTTATATATTTTGGATATTAGCCCCTTATCAGAGGCGTTGTTTGCAAATATCTTCTTTCACTTGGTTGGTTGTCTCTTTGTCTTGTTGATGGTTTCTTTTGCTGTGCAGAAGCTTTTTAGTTTGATATAGTCCCATTCATTTATTTTTGCTTTTACTTCCCTTATCTTCGAGGTCAAATTTAGAAAATCCTCTCTAAGATCAAGGTCCATAAGTTCAATACCTATGTTTTCTTCTATGTATTTAATTGTTTCAAGTCTTATATTTAGGTCTTTGATCCATTTTGAGTTAATTTTGGTACATGGTGACAGATAGCAGTCTAGTTTCATTCTTTTGCATGTGGCCTTACAACTTTCCCAGCACCATTTATTAAAGTGGCTTTCTTTTATCCAATGTATGCTTTTGGCTCCTTTGTAAAAAATTATTGCTCATATATATGTGGATTTATTTCTGGGTTCTTCATTCTCTTCCATTGGTCTATGTGCTTTTCTGCCAGTACCATGCTGTTTTGATTACTGTCACTTTGTAGTATAATTTGAAGTCAGGGAGTGTGCTATGTTTGGCTTTGTTCTTTTTTTCTCAGGATTCCTTTGGCTATTCAGGATTTTTGTGGTTTCATACAAATATGATGCTTTTCTTGTTATGTTTCTTTGAGAAATGCCATTGGGATTTTGATGGTGGTTGTATTAAATATGTGTATTGCTTTGGGTAATACAGCCATTTTAACTATGTTGTGTCTTCCAATCCATGAACATGGTATATCTTTCCATTTCTTTGTGTCTTCTTCAATTTCTTTTAATAACATCTTACAGTTTGCAGTGTATAGGTCCTTCACATTCTTTCTTAAGTTTATTCCTAGGTATTTTATTATTTTTTTGTTGCAATTGCAAAAATAATTGTTTCATTTCTTTTTCTGAAATTTTATTGTTAGTATATAGGAATCAATTGATTTTTGCACATTGATTTTGTATCCTGCAACCTTTCTGTACTTGTTTATTGTTTCTAATAGTGCACGCGGGTGCGTGCGCGCATGTGTGTGTGTGTGTGTGTGTGTGTGTGTGTGTGTGTGTGTAGTGTTTAAGGTTTTCTGTATAAAGAATCATGTCATCTCCAAAAAATGACAATTGTACTTCTTTATTCCCAATTTGAATGTCTTTTAATTGTTTCTCTTGCCTGATTCCTCTGATTAGGACTTCCAGTACTATGTTGATGGAACTATGACATCTTTCTGCAAAAGCATTTTTCAGGAGAACCAAGAAATTGCTAGAATATCTTACATTTTCATTGGTTTTGCATAGATGACAGAAAAACCGAATACCTTCTAAATTTTTAAGTTAGCAAAGAGATGGACATTTACCAGTTTACTCCATTCTGCAATTTACTTATACAGTCAAAGCCAAAGCAACGGATAAACTTCCAAGCTTCCTCTCTTAGTTGATGTCAGTGAGGATGATTAAGTCGAATACTTTCCTTTTAACCAAATTTAAAAATAATAAAGCATCGCTGGGCTAGACTTTGTGGGCCTCCCTCTTCCTCTCCCTTGTGGTAAATTGGGTTTGCTTGAGTTGGCTTCTCATGCTTCCCTCCCCCACAACATCTGAAATACCTTTACCCCCATAGTGCTTTCCTTATATTCCGAGTATGTGTCACAGAACATAGAAAAGTTCATTGGATTCAGCTGGATCATGAAAAAAGAAAACATTTCAACGTTTAATCTTCTTTTCAAACATTTAAGAAATCATAGGCGAGATCAGTATGGAAAGGAGATAAACATTTACAATTCCAGTAATGGAAGGGAGAGGAAGGGGAACCTCTGTTTTTCATCTTCTTTTTGGACCAGTGTTTGATTTCTTTTCAGAGCTTTCAGCTTTCTGATTGCCTCAGGAAGCCTCTAGTTCAGATTCAGGCTCAGCCTTTGTGGTTTGTATCAGCCAAGCGTGCAATGTCAACTGTTTACTCTAAATATTAGAAGGGACTTAAGTAAGAAAAAGCAAGCTTGAGCAGAGCTGGACATATAGTAGGAACTCAATATATATGTTAATGTATTGTGTGATGGTTGATATATCTTCTGTAAGCATATTCCTCTGCCAAGCCATCTCTCCTGTCTGATGCCACGTGGTTTCCTAAGATCTGAGCAGCTAGAGAGGAGATATGTGTGAATATCATAGTCAAATAGGAAAACATAATGTACTGTATTTTCTGTGAGTGATTTCATTTTGTTTCTCAAGTGCCTCGTCTGCATTATAGTCATATAAAACAACAACAACTATAACCATAAGTATAGCAAAAAACAAAACAAAACAAAACGACAATCCTTAATCTAGTTGCTTGCTGGTAAACTCAGAGCAAATCTGTGTGTTCAGCCACATTCAGATTTAAAACATCTTCTCACACTTTCTCTCCTGCATTTCCTTGCAGTTTCTTTTAAACTTCCGAGCATGGTGATCATGTTTGTAAGTACTTGGCTTTATGCAGCTGCTATATGACATTTTTGAGGAGAGAGTCTAAGAAGGCTCTCTTCTTGATCCTTTTCTGTCTTGAGCCTATGAGAGCCTCCCACTCCAGTTTATCCTCTCTGGTCTAACCATTAGGAAGTCTTGTGCCTGAACATAACAGAAAACCAACTAACAGTGCCTTAAATCACAAGGTTATTTATTATTTAGTAATAAGAAACTCCAGATACAGTTGGCCACAAAGTTGTTTTGACAGTTTAGTGACCCAAGCTTGTGCTGTCTTTCTGCTCTGCCATTCTTTGCATGTTGGCTTTTCAATCTTGTGCTTCTCATTTCATGGTCACAAAATGGCCACTGCACATCCTTATACACATAAGCTTCCCAAGACAGAAAGCAGGAGGGAAAAACCATCATTATTCAGTAGTTCTCTTATATATGCCTCTTTTATCAGGAGGACAGGCGGTCCTCAGAAGTTTCCTCTTAGCAGGAATGAGTCACAGGCTACCACTTGCTGTGAAGAAGGCAGGGAAAGTGACTAACGCTCCGTCATGGGATACAGGCAAGAGAGATGGAGTGGAGACTGGCCTCTTGAGTGGCTAGCCTTCAGTTTGCCCCTCTATTAGTCTGGTTCTTGACAGAGGAAATACACAGTTACTCCCTGGGATTGTGATTGAAAGGGTCTTTGGTGGAATGACTAGGTTCCATCACTGGCTTTTTGATGTCTAAGATGGACCTTTTGTGTGTAGGAAACACCATTTGCCATTACTTGGTTTGATATTAATTTATTAAAATTACAAATTAAAAAGTAGTTTTCTCCTGGCCTTTAAATTCAATTTAAAAATTTTAGTCTGTTCCATAAATCTAGTATATTTTGCCAATCACTTGCAAAACAGCCCTTGATTCAAGTTAGATGAACTCAGGCTGAACAGACTAAATTCTGCTTACTTAAATGATTTCCTGTTTGTAAACTTAGATACCTCAATTCTCTTCAGCATTTCAAAGTGATTATTTAAGTGTAGTATATCTGATTTTCTTTTTAAGCACTTCAAATACCTGACCAGATGAACTTATGATCCCAACAAGCAAAACCTTACTAATTGCTTGAACAACACTTATACATTTAATAAGTCAAACTTGTAAATATAAAGACTATCAGGTGTGGTTGGTTAGCTCAAGTGCAGTGATCATAACATCAAGGTTGCCGGTTCGATCCCCACATGGGCCACTGAGCTGTGCCCTCCTAGATTGAAACAACTACTTGACTTGGAGCTGATGGGTCCTGGAAAAACACACTGTACCCCAATAATAATTTAAAAAAGAATATCAAATCCTTTTAAACATTACAGTACAGTTTAAAAATGTAGTCAAAATGTTTTATGCACTTTAATAAAAAATCACAAATTAATGAAATTTTAAGATTGGAATCTGTTCTCTCTGTTTAAACTGTCATTCTAAAATATGCCACATTCTCTTCAACATCACAAGCACATTAAATACCAACTGGACACAAATTATTCCGAACTTATTGGCATTAATACTATGGGTTTGATTCACTTCATTATTTCCATATTTTATCCCAAGCCTCCCTAAGACTTTGACACTTAGTCGGAAGGGGAGTAGTGCATCACCTCAAGCCAGATAAGCAGGGCTCCCTATTGCAATTGAACTAATATCACTTAGGAGCCAGAGACTTGAGAATGGGATGCTATACCAGAGTCAACAACATTCCAGGGAGATTCTATCTGTGTGCAGTTGTATAAACTGGAATCCTTAATCACTAAGGTGACAGGGAACTCTAGGTCCATATCCTTCAGCTGGGGTTGGTTACTTACAACTTCAAGTTTTACCCTTACATCATTCTTCCACCATCTTTACCTAATTTGAATAAAAGAGTCTTCAAACTGCCCCATCCGCCAAGTTCATAGCAAACTTCTTTGAACTAATTTGTACTGCTGGAGTTAATTCAGGATCCTTTTTTGTACCTTCCCATCTAAGCCATCATTTTTATAGTGTAATGACATCTGATTGTTTTCCGCCTGCCTCTCATACAGTTTTACAGGGTCTAAACTGCTAATAGCAATTCTCACTTTGGCATATGGCCATGATGAAACTACATCTGATTCCAGAAAGGGGGTCTTGGGTGGTGGGTGGGCAGAGCTGTCCTTGTCACTCACCATTGCCTATTCTTTCATCATAGTCCTGGGACACTGGGCATACCCACTAGGTCTCTGCCAGGCTTTACACCCCATTGGGTGCCTATGGAAACTTTGCAGCGGCAGAAGTTTCAGGAGTGTTCTTAAACGCTTTTTTTTTTGGCTAGTGTCACCCATGAACATGGCATCATTTGTACTGTCACACCAGGATGGTACTCCCCTCCAAGCCTCACCCTTGTCTCCTTGCCCAGCTTCAGCTCTGTGAAGAGTGGTGACAAGTCTTTGGCTTTCCACTCACAATTGTCCTACTCTCCTCAGCTCAAAGGGTTTTTATGGTGGGTGTGAAGGAGTGAGGAGAATGGATTGATTGTTTCAGTGTGTCTGAATCTTGCTGCATGATACTTCGAGGTTTTTGAACTTAGACATTTGGGCTCCTTTGTTTCCCTGGGCCAATATGCCAGCTTTCTCCTGGGTGAATTTTAGCTCCATTCCTCACAGCTGAAATAGAAGAAAATTTATCAGTTAAAAGACACAAATCATTATTTGGCCAGCCATGGTATTTTTCCTGGGGGAGAGAAGAATTTCTGTTACAATTTCTTCTAAGCAGGCCTGTGGTTTAATAGCTGGCGCAGCTACAAGGGGGATCTTACAGCCTAACAGCGGTTCTCAACCTTTCACAGGGGTGGCCTAAGACCATTGGAAAACATGTATTTTCAGTGGTCTTAGGAACCGAGACACCGCTCCTCTATCCGTCTCCAGGCCCACATGCAGATACGCCCACATACGAGTACCCAGCGACCCCTGTGAAAGGGTCGTTCAACCAAAGGGGTCACGACCCACAGGCTGAGAACCGCTGGCCTAGAATGAGAATAGTTTGCAGATTTATTGGAACCAAAGCCAATAACTTCTCTAAATGTGACTGATTTCTATTCTTTGAGCTCTCCTAGTAAATGCCATGTCATCGAGGTCTTCTCTGACCCCTCAGACCAGGCAAGGCCTCCCTATGCTATACTTTCACAGTATCTTGATTGCTCTTTTGTCATGCATGTCACTTAACATAGTTTAATAATTACTCCAAGGGTAGACTGTGAGATGTGTGGGTGCTGGGACCTTGCCCGTCTTCATAGTGCTCCCTCTAGGGTCTAATGCTATATTGGGCACTGAGTAGCTGCTCAAAACATATCGAATGAATGAATAATTGTTTTAAATTATTTTGGCTAGTGAAATCCAGTAAACATTAACAAGAGGCTCCGCTGCAATGGCTTGACCTCCCTAGAAAGCATGAACTTGGGCAGTGTGGCTTCTGCTCACCACAGTGGATTCTTGGACTTGCTGAACAGCTTTAATTTTCACTGAGTTCTTTAAAGGTCATGGGATTTAAGTGAAAGGCATAAACTCAGGATATGAGGGCGTGTCTGAGCATACAGACTGTGGTACCTTTGGTTTCCTGGGAAGAGGACATTTGCGATTCCCATCAATCAAAAGCACAATGTTATCTTCAGTGTTTAGCTGAGTAGATTGAATGGAATGATTTTACTGTGTTGAAACTTGTTAGTGTAGAAACACTTTTACTGTAAATGGGAATTGAGATGAATCTAAGGCTTCATTTCATTTTGCAAAGCAGGCAAATCTTCCAGGATTTATTTTCTTCCTGACATTCTTTTATAGAATGCATTTGAACAGACTGAAGATGAAACAGAGATTTTTCATGTCTTTTGACCCTGAGCCATTTATATGAGAGAGGCTTTTAAAACATGAATATTTTTGACTCTAACAACTGCACCTTTGAAATGGCATAAAACACAGTGTTTAGAACTGCAAATATCACTGACATTTCTAAAGTGCAAACAATGTTTAATAGCATGGCAGAAAATTTATTGCTGCTCCATGAACATAGGTATTGCTTAGAAGTTTATGGTATTTAAGAGTTAAATAAATCAGTGGAAAACTCACTATAGACTAGCTCTATGTAACCAGAGGTAAGTATAATAATTAGGAAGACTGTGAAACTCTTTTAATGCTGCAATAAATATGCCAAATATCTGTGGCAGCCTGCTGTTCCCTGAGCCCAGATTGCTGCTTTGTAGGTAGGTATCAATCTTCACTACTTGCTGTGTTCAACCTTTCTGAGTCTGTGATCAGGATCCATCTGTTCAGCTATATTTGTTAGCGTGTTTTTTATGACATAAATCCTTCAAAAATGTTCATCTCCAAGTGGTGTCATGATACCTACTGGGTTATATTTGTCAGACACAATAATATAATAGTCTTTAACCACAGAGAACGGAAAGTAAAATAGGCAAAACCAAAAGTTGGGTACTTCAGCTGAGGCCTGGGCTGCCTTGGGAGTAAACAGTGGCGCTCCTGACAGATGGGTCAGAAGGGATGATAATGATGAAAGATGAGCATGACTTGGGTCCTTGACTCAGAATAGGGCATGTGAGCTCGCTAAGCATTTCTGAGGCTTCTAACCTGGTGATACACTTGCTTTGTGTCCGGTTGTAGAAAATAGAGTGGGAGAGAAATGATTGCTTGTAACTGGCAGTGTAGTAGGTGCTAACATCCAGGGACCACCACCCTTTATTACTGGGAGAATCTGGTGATTCCTTAAAGACGGAAAAAATGCTTTTAAAATTTGGACAGATTTTAATTTTGAAAGATGTGATGCTCTATTGTATACTACCTTTTTCAATTTTTTATCCTAATATTTTTCTACAGTTTTTTTTCCCTTTACAGGGACTTTTCCATGCCTTTATATACTCTGAGAAAAGACTATTGGAAAATAATTTTTACTATAAAAGTGATTTGAAAGTCTCCTTGAGTCTGATTGTCCAAGAGACAAGCATTTCCAACTATTTATTCTCATGTAAGAAGGCGTAGAACATTAGCTCTGGAAAGGACAGTTCTATTTTATAGGTTGTTTTTGCAACAAATGTTTCTTGAATGCTTACAGGTAAGTAAACTAGAGCTCAAATATTTGTTGAGTGCTTACAGATAAGCAAACTAGAGCTCAGAAAGGTTAATGATTTTGCCAAATTGATAAAATCAGGCCCATATTTCCCCCTTTTTATTTCATATTATAAGTTTTTATGCCACTGTTTACCAGTATTTTGTATTTCTGTCCCATCCTTTATTTCGCACTCTTAACTTAATCATTTTTATTTTTTATAATGTGTGTTTAGATCACTCTCATGCTTAATAATTGCCCACTGTATCTTCTCACATCTCAGATCTTCTTCTGTAATCATTTTCCGTATACCTTGAGTTCATCTTTTAATAGTCACTTTAATGATGCTACATGTATATATGTACGTGCACACACGCAGCTTTATGATTCTTTCTTCTGTTTTGCAAATGAGTATTCATGCTATGCATTCACGTTCATTAATTTTCCCATTCATTTATTTATTTATACAACACAGTTTTTTTTGCGTACCGACTCTAGACTGAATGTGGTTCTATGTGCTGGTGAACACAAAGATGATCAAAAGCTATTGTGGTTGCTCTCCTCATGGAACTTAAGTCTAGTGCAGGAGGAAAACGTTAAATAAATGATCACATAACTTTATATAAGCTCAACATAACAAGAAAAAGTAACAAAGGACTTAATATAAATCTAAGAGGGGGGATAAAGGGCAATGGTCAAGTGAGACCTCTTTAAGAAAAAAGAAGTTTAAATTGAAACCTAAAAATGATGTGGGTGGAGGGTTGGGAATAGTCTTTCACATAAAGGGAATAGTTAGTGCAAAGACTCTGAGGCAGAAAAGAGCTTGCCTCTTTCAAGACATAAAAGAAAGCCAGGAGGGCTAGTGTGTAGTAAAAAGGGAGGGGGGATGAGATGAAGCTGGAAATGTACGAGGAGGCTAGATAGCTAGATAACAGGGCTATGTAGACCAAAATGGAGAGCCTTTGAAAGGTTTCAGGTGGAGGAGCGATATGATCCAAATATATGCAGAGGGTGCCAAAAAAACGAACACACATGTTAAAAAAGGAAAAAATCTGTATTAATTGTAATACTCAATATATACCGATAATAAAAGATGAATACAAATCATGTTTGACTTCTGCAATGACAAGAGGTGCTCAAAGTGGTTCCCATCAGCGTCCAGACACTTCTGATGATGGTGAACTACTGCTTGAGCAACGGTGACCAAAGGGTCAACTTGTATCCATTTTTTGGCACCCCCAGTGTGTGTGTGTGTGTGTGTGTGTGTGTGTGTTGCATATATACTTTAAAATTTTTATTTTATTAATGTATTATATCTAAAAATATATGTAACTTACATGTAAGTTAGAAATAATGATAATGAAATGAATAATGAACAACTCTGATCCTACTGTTGCCGGAAAACAGGTTCTTGGTGTTCAGCACAGGAAAGAATTGAAGGACGCACCAAATAAGCCAAGCAGGCAGTAGATTTATTAAAGAAGGATAGTACATTCTCAAGATGGTGAGAATGGGCAGGCTCAGAGAAGAGCAGCTGCCCCAAAGAAAAGGGGGAATCTATGGATTTATTACACTTAAAATGAAGGCGTGAAATATTCAAGACGTAGGCACTCCTAGGAAGGTCCTCATTGACCACTCCTTCCTGTTGCAGGGAGGGATTTTGTCCTTATTTGATTCCTGTCACAACTGTCATGGCGACACGGGGTGGAGATTTTCCTAAACCGCAATGCTAATAATGTTATAATCCATTATAATTCGCTAAAGTTCACCTCAAGTAACAAGATGGCCTCCTGGATCCACTCTGGGTCGCTGAGATCTAGTTCTGGCTGGTCTTGCAGCTACATTTTTCTAAAGGATGACCTCATCTCCTACCTCTCTTGTCTCCCCGTACCTCCTCCATCCCTTCCTCCCCATCGCTCACCACGGCCCTATTCTTTCTGCCTACAGTAACACTACTACCCAATTTTGAAACTAGAGAGTGACTTTTGATGTTCATGTGAATTCTTCCCTAACGCCTTTCCAATATCGTATCCCCACATTACTATTGTGTAATATAGTAATGTAAAATAAATTTTGTGTTCATCATTCCTTTGCTCTTTCCGTTTTACAGTAGTTCTACCATATATGTATAATCTCTAGACAATATAGTTGTGTTTATTTTTGTGCTACATAAAAATGACATCATTGTATATGAATGATGTTTACACAACTCATTTTTTAAAACTCAATATTATATTGTAGGATGCATCCATGTTGATGGTTTGGCTGCAGTCATACATTTTCACCATGGTATAATATTTTGTGGTGTGACTATTTCACAATTTGTCCATTTTACTGTTGATGGATATGTGAGTTGTTTACAATTTTTTTGTTGTTATGAACCTTATACATGCCTCTTGGTTAACATGTTCAAGAGTTTTGCAAGGGTGTATCTTTAGGAATAGAATTTTTAGGTCATACGTTTATTCTTCAGCTCAAGGGTTTCTGTTTGGTTCT
>NW_017731453.1:3723802-3728901 GCF_001890085.2 Hipposideros armiger | reverse complement strand
GCAGTGGATGGGGGGAGGGGGGTTGTTACTTTGTGAGGGTGAAAAGGGTAACTATTGCATTGTTCTGTACACCTGAAACTAACAATAAAAAAATTAAAAAAAAAAAGAGGTAGTGGAGAGGAACATCTGTGGGAGGCTTGATTAGAGTAAAGAAGGTTTATAACCTTATTATTCTAGAGCAGGGGTTGGCACACTGTGGCTTGTGAGCCACATGTGGCTCTTTGGGTACGTTCTATCTCAAAAGTTTGCCGACCCCTGGAAGAGCCAATCCTGTCCCTCACAACAATTTAAAAATTATTTGAGAGCCATAAATATAGTTTTATGTAATCATCATTATGTGAATATATCCCTTAAAAATTTTATAAATGAAACTATGATAGTTTTATTTTCATTTTCGATTTTACTTCAGAGCCTGTGCCTTGCAAGCCACAGTTTGCTGACCCCTGGCGGCTCTTCCATCTCAAAAGTTTGCTGACCACTGGTCTAGAGCTATCTTGAACAGAATCAATAGAGAAGTATAATGAATGGCTAGGTAGTACTGGAGATCCATTTGGGTTTGGTGATTATTTTGATTAGGGTAGGCTAAATTGCTAGAACAGATAGACCCAAAAATATGACTGAAAGATTACAGAAGTATATCATTTTGCTCATGTTGGGTGTTCTAATTCTGCAGGCAGCTCCCCTCCACATGGCTTCTCTTCCATTCTGTGGTTCTGCCATTCCCCATGTTTATTTTCATCAAGCCAGGGGGAAGACCGTGGGGTTGGCATACCGCCTCCTTAAAATCTTTAGCCCAGAAGTGGCATATATTGTTTTCACTCACATTCTGAGTGAATATGATTCTGGCAAAAGCTAATCAATCACATTGTTCCACTTAGTTATAAGGGCAGCATCATCTTTGACTACAGATTGTCAATGCCGAAGACCGCCAGAAACACAACTGTAGTTTGAACAACTTGGGTTCATATATTATTCATGCAGCAGGGGAGAACACACAGCCTGGAGAACCATTGGGCCTCTTAGGAAGATAGTGTTAGATATGGCTTATTGTAGGTTTTGGGATTGAGTTAGGTGATTTGGGGGAGAGTTTAAGTAAGCAGAGCTTGGCTCTGGACTGGGTGCTGTCAGGAAGCCAGGGTAATTTTATGATTGGGCATCTTAGTAAATCATATGTAAGAGGAATGAAAACTAACACAGGCTAAAGCTACAATTGGTATAGAAGCAGCAGTCACTCAGATTAGCCGAGTGAAGGGATGTTTGGTCATTTCTGTGGCTTGCACAATGTTCACATTTTGTCTCTGTTCACCTGTGATTATTGATTGCTTGTGTTTGTGTCTTGATCCATCATGGTCGCAGAGTAGCTTTGTTTGATGTTGACGTTCTGTGAAATTGCTCATGTTCAACAGCAGAACATCAAGACCTTGCTGGGTGGGCGTGCCAGGCCTGCTCCTAACAACACCCTGGCCTCGCTGATAGCACCAGGCTGGTGCTCTCTGATGTCAGAGCTGCTTTTCTCTTTCTCAAACTCTGTACTATAAAGGTCAGAATGAATTTTGGTGAACAGCTAATCATTTCTTACATAGTGACTAAAATTTTATGATGATATACATCTGGTAGGCAGATTTTATGAATTTCTCCAGTAACTCTCAGCTGTCCTTACCAAATTCCTCATTGTGTCTTTCCCTGTCATACTTTGGGCTATGTGCCAATGCCTTCAATCAGTGAGGAAAAGTGACAAGAAATTGGTGAATAATTGCCATGAGAAGAAGGAGGGGCTGGCATAACTGGAAGACGTGAGACCCAAAGGAGCCGAATTTTATTTAATTTTTTTCCACAAAAGTAGTAGATGGAGATAATTGTCTTAAAATGGCACCAAAGGAACTGAATTTTATTTTTTGCTTTTATTTTTTTTTACGATTTTATTGGGGAATTGGGGGAGGGGAACAGCATTGGGGAATCGGGAAAGAGGAANTGTATTTCTGAAGCTGATGTTGAATAATATTGTATGTCAACTATAATTATATATACATATAGTCACAGAATGTGAAGTATAGTGTGGGAATGGAGTCAATTGAATTGTAATAGATAAGCATGATATGGAGGGTGGGAGGGTAGTGGATGGGGGAGGGGGTTGTTACTTTGTGAGGGGTGAAAAGGGTAACTATTGCATTGCTCTGTACACCTGAAACTAAAAAAAAAACAAAACCTTCTCATTTTTGTTTATGCTTTTTTACCCTGATTTTGTTTAGTTGTCTATATGTGTAATCCTGCATCTCTTTGAGTGTCTTTAAAATGCTTTTTTTGAATCCTTTTTAGGCAATTTGTAGATCTCCATTTCTTTGGGGTTGGCTACTGAAGCTTTACTAGTTTCCTTTGGTAGTGTCATGTTTGTCTGATTCTTTTCAATCCATGTAGCCTTGCATTGCTTCTGTACGTTTGAGGGAGCAAATTCTTTTCCAGTCTTTACAGACTGGTTTTGGTAGATAACAGCCTTCTCTTATTATGTACCTGGGATGATGATATTATCTTCTGGATCGCAGTTGAGTGGTGTTAGAGTTGGTTCACGTGACTGCTGCTGGATACTATGTGGGGCCTATGGTTGGTGGGCCTGTTACCAGGGGCTCGGGCAGGTGTGGATCCTGTCTGGTCCCTGGGTAGACGGGACTACCTCCAGGACTTTGGTCAATAGGGCTAGTGCTGTGGAAAGGTCCATTTTAGGGTCTGCAGACAGTGGGCCTCTTTCCAGGTGCATGGATTGGTATGGCTCCCATTGGATCCCTGGGGAGGGATCCTGCCAGTTCACTGGACATTGCTGGGTGGGCAGGACTGGCCCTAGAATGCAGCTGTACAGGGCTAGAACAAAATCATAGGATCACCTCTGGGGACATGGACAGATCTGTCTCTTTCCAGGTTTCTAGGTGGGTAGGACCACTCATAGACTGTGGCTGAGAGAGGTTGGAGCCAGCTTACAGGGCTGCTTCTCGATCCACAAGTGGACCACGGTTGACAGGCCTTCCTCTGGGGGCGTGGACAGGTATTTCTTCTGGCAGGTTTCTGGGTGAGCTGAGCTGTGGCTGACAGGAGCTGGAGCTGGGTCACGTCCACTGTAGGATCCAAAGCTGGGATGGTGTTCAGTAGCCTGTTATCCATCCAAGACATGGGGAGCAGGCGTGACCCCTCCTTGGTCACTTGGTTGATAGTGCTGGTGATAAGACAGGACTGTAGTTAAGTCCACAGGGGAACGGCACTGTTTCTGAGTCTGTAGCTTGGACCATAGTTGGCAAGCCTGCCACCTGGGCATGGGCCGGCATTTCCAAAACAACCTTCTTTGGTCTTGGGCTCCAGCAGAGTTTCACAAGCTCCTGCTTGGATCCCAAAGCCCCCACAAAGACACTTTTGTCTGTGGATGGCTGCCAAACTGTTATTGCTGAGGGAGGATTAAGAGCTGGAGACCTCCTAGTCTACCATCTTGCTAATATCATCCTTCTATAAGTTTTAAAGCTTTGCCTTTTACATTTATTTCTTTACCATCTGGAATTTATGTTTTTTGGTAAGATGTGAGCTAGGTACACAATTTATTCTTGTTTTCATATGGGAAATGAATTGTTACAGTATCATTTATTGGTAAACATTCCATCCTTTCTCCAATGATCTTCAGTGCCATATCATATTAAGTTTCTAGATGTGTTTATGGAGGGCACTATTTATGATTTCTGTATTAATTTGTCTACTCTGTTTGAGTAGCAATTTTTCTTACTTCGTATAATTTAATAGTAAGTTCTAAAGTCTTGGAGGGAAATCCTTTTGCTTTATTCTTTCCTTTTGAGTTTTGTCTTTAATCTTTTATATAAATTTTAGAGTTTGTTTATCAAATTCCACAGAATAATATTCTTTTGGAATTTCCATTGAAATTATGCTGACTATATCGCTTAATTTACAGAGATTTCACATCATCATGAAGTTAAACATTTTATGAGTATGGAATAATTCTTCTTCTTTGCTGGTTTTTCATAATCTTCTTCTCAAGTCTAAATATAGGAACACCCCAGAGCACTCAATGGGGAAAGAACAGTCTTTCCAATGAATCTCAAAGGGGATTGAGAAGGAGTGGTCAGTGAGGTAGCTGGATAAGGAGAGTGTGTTATCAAGAAAACCAAGATGAGAAAGCATTTCGGAACACCGGGACTGGACAACCACATGCAATTCTTCTGAGACATCAACGAAGATGAGCACAGAGAAGTAATTACTATTGTAGATATGGCCAGAATAATGTAGTTGGTGACACCCAATAGAAATGTTGAAATGGAGTGGTAGAGGCAAACGCCTAACTGAAGTGGGTTAGAAAGTGAAATGGAAGCGAATGGCAACAATTATAGATAAATCAAATGAGAAACTTTTTTTCATGAAGTAGAGCCGAGAAATACAGTGGTAGCCAGAGAGAGGGTTTCTTAAAATGTGAAGTACTAGAGCATGCTTAAATACTTATGGGAAGGATTCAGTTGAAAAAAGAGAATAGGGGCCTGCCGAGTGGCTCAGGTGGTTAAGAGCTCGCTCAAGAGTGTGAGCGCTGAGCAACAGCAGTTCGATGCCCAGCTCAAGTTGAGCTGCCGCCGAGCTGACAACAGGTGGCAGGATGACTCAGCTAAAAAAAATAAAAATTAAAAATTAAAAAATAGAAAAAGTAGGGCTGGCTGAGTGGCTCAGTTGGTTAAGAGTTTGCTTCAGAACAAAGAGAATAAAGAAGCATGAGAAACAAAGGGGTAAACTTATGGAGCACAGATAGTTGCTGACAAGGCAGAATGGGATAGGATCTCTAGCACATGTAGAAGGACTGATTTTTGGTGGTGGGAGGAGTAATTTCTTTGTTGTTAGTGGAGCAGAAACAGAGTGGATGGTTGCAGGTTATAGGTAGACTTATGAGTTTGGTAGTGATTAGATGGAGGAGCCACAGTTTGAAAGTTTCTATTTTTTACATGGAATATGGGCCATATTATACCTTGGCATTAAGAGGTAGTGGAAACTGATGTTGAATAATACTGTATGTCAACGATAATTATATATACATATATAACCTCGGGACATGGAGTAGAGTGCGGGAA
>NW_017731453.1:3718663-3719564 GCF_001890085.2 Hipposideros armiger | reverse complement strand
ATGAAATCTTGCCGTCTTCAACAACATGGATGGACCTAGAGGGTATTGTGTTGAGTGTAGTAAGTCAGACAGAGAAAGACAAATGTCATATGATTTCATGTATAAGTGGAATCTAAAGAACAAAATAAACAAACAAATGAAACAGGAAAAAATTCATAGATACAGAGAACATTTTGTTGGTTTGCAGATGAGAGGGGGTTGGGGTGAGTGAGAAAGGGGAAGGGATTAAGAAGTACAAATTGGTAGTCACAAAATAGTCACAGGGATGTGAAATACAGTATGGGAAATATAATCAATAATGTTGTAAAGACTATGTAGGGTCCCAGATGGGTACTAGACTTACCAGGGGAATCACTTCATAGATTATATAAGTGTTTAGCCACTGTGCTGTACACCTGAAGTAATATAAAATAATATTGAATGTCAACTATGTATATATAGTTGATGGCATGTAAAGTACAGCATAGGGAATATAGTCAATGTTATTGTAATAGCTATGTATGGTGTCAGGTGGGTAGTATAGTTGTTGGGGTTATCACTTTGTGAGGGGTGTAAATGTCTAATGATTATGTTGCTTGTACACCTGAAACTAATAAAAAATACCCCAACTCCCCCCCCAAAAAAGTTACAAATTGGTAGTTACAAAATAATCACGGGGATGTAAAGTAAAGCAGAGGGAATAATAGTCAATAATATGGTAATAATTATGTATAGTGCCAGGTGGGTACTAGACTAGTTAGGGGGATCACTCCTTAAATTATATAAATGTCTAACCACTATGATGTACTCCTGAAATTAATATAAAATAATATTGAGTGTCAACTGTAATTGAAAAAAATTAAAAAGGGAGAAAAAAGGTAAAGGAGAATAAGAGGTTCAAACTCCCAGGTATAAAACAAAT
>NW_017731453.1:3694441-3718047 GCF_001890085.2 Hipposideros armiger | reverse complement strand
AAAAGAACGCATACTTTCTTTACCCCCTCAGGCTGCCTCTCAATCTCCACTCTTCCCTGCAACTCTCAGTTGCTCTTTCCCATGTCACATCTTGGAACACAGTTGTTTTCAGCAGTTTGTCTAAAATGAATGATTACAGTGGTGTTATTTTTCTGCTAATTTTCTCTACTTTCTACATTTTTACAGTGCTCCCATGTTGCTTTTATAATCAGGCAAAATAATATTAAGAACATATTCAGGAACTACAAGGGTTAAACTGTTAGGCTGCTCATAATTTGCTCTTCTGCAGCAGCTAGTCTGTTAGCCGTTATCTGTCAGCTGACCCATTTACAACTTCCAGTTCTTTAGAAATTGGTACTATGTCTGGAGATAAGAATAAGACCTGTAGTGCCAACTGAAGCTTTGCCTACTTTTCTTATCTGATTTGGCTGCCTCCTGGGTGTAGAGCCTCTGTTAATCATGTGGCCAGGGATAGCTCTCTGGTCCTGCAGAGGTGTGGGAGTGTTGAGTAAAAGCAATACATACAGAAGGGAATGATGGCTTTTGAGAAGTCATCCATGAAGCACAGCTGTTTAGAGACTTTCATATAATACTTTTATTCTCATATACTTTCAAACTGTTGGAGCCATGCACCTACAGCATACACTGTCTTTTTATACCAATCGAAGTCTTTTCATACCATTCAGAAAGGCATTTTCTTCTCCAGTAGCACAAAATATATTTAGCCATTCTATGACTCAGAGTTACAGTTCCTTTCAAAAGTCCCACCTCCTCTGCTGGAAGAAGCTGAACTTCTTTTGTAGATTTTTATCAACCAACTTGCAGCACTTACAGACATTCTTATCTCTTGACCCCCTTTTTTTATTCTTGATTCATTCAAATAAACCACTGTGAACCTCGAAATGGCACAAAGTTTCTAATTTAAGCGGAAGTGAAGTGTCACCTTTCTTGTGAGTCAACCATTGCTAATCAGGCCTGATCTTGTGAGACTTTTTTAGTGGGATAAATAATAATTAGGATGAGTCCATCTGCGAGAAGAAAGATAGTATCAGGTAAAATGCTGGTATAAGTCAGAGCTGTGTAAGGTTAATTACAGTATCTAATAACAGTATTTATATCATCCATTGTTAAATATGCAGTGTCTTTTATTGAGCAAAAAGTGTTTCACTGAAACTTATTTCTCCTCGAACCACCTATGTAAAAGGGAAAAGTAATTATATTGACTCTATTTAGAGGTCAAAATATTGACATTAACAGGGGAAGAAGTTGATTCCAACCCTTATGGATGACTTTGAGGGGTTCAAGATTTCAGTGGAGGAAGTAACTGCAGATGTGGTGGAAACAGTTTGGGTGGAACTATTGGGTAGTCAGAAAAGTCATGACATATTTCTTCTATGTTTTTCGTTGCAAAAATGTGTCATGACTATTCCGACAACCCAATAGAATTAGAAGTGGAGCCTGAAGATATAGTCATTCATGAAATTGCTGCAATCTCATGATGAAACACTAACAGATGAGGAGTTCCTTCTTATGGATGAGCTAAGAAAGGAGCTTCTTGAGATGGGATCTACTTTTGGTGAAGATGCTGTGAAGATTATTTAAATGACAACAAAGGATTTAGAATGTTACATAAACTTATTTGATGAAGTAGTGGTGGGATTTGAGAGGATTGATTCCAATCTTGAAAGAAGTCCTATTGTGGATAAAATGCTATCAAACAGCATCACATGCTACAGAGAAATCCTTTGGGAAAGGAGGAGTCAATTGATGTGGCAACGTTCATTATTATGTTATTTTAAGAAATTGCCACAGCCACTCCAACCTTCAGTAACCATGACCTGGTTGATGAGTCATCGGCCATCAAAATTGAGACAAGACTCTCTACCAGCAAAAAGATTAAGACTCCCTGAAGGCTCAGATGATGGTTAGCATGTTTTCACAATAAAGTGATTTTAATTAGGATATGTACATTTTTTTTAGGCATAATGCTATTGCACACTTAATAGACTACAGTATAGTATAAAAATAACTTTTATATGAACTGGGAAACCGAAAAAATTGTTACTCACTTTATTGTAATATTTGCTTTTATAAGCTTTATTGAGGTATAATTGACAAATAAAAATTATATCTACTTAAGATGTACAATGTGATGATTTGATATACCTATACATTATGAAGTGATTGCCACAGTCAACCTATTTAACATACCCATAACCTCACATAGTTACCACTTTTTTTGAAGTGAGAACACTTAAGATCTATTCTCTTAGCAAATTTCAAGTACACAACACAGTATTATTAATTCTAGTCACTATGCTGTACATTAGGTTTCCAGAATGTATTCATCTTATAATCGAAAATTTGTGCCTTTTGAACAAGTCTGCCAACTTGCTTTTCTTCAGGAGGAACATATATACATTCTAATCACACCCCTGGCAGCAAGAATGCAAATATAGGCCATAGACCACATATAGCAATATTTAAAAGTTGTAATTCAAACTAAAAATTTAAATAAATATATCTTCCAACCTTGACAAATAAACTTAATGATGACAGAATAGGATACTATGGTCAAACTTTTTTTGTTTTGTACATTTTTAAGAATATTGTTTTTCTTTTTCTTTTCATCACTTTGAATATTTCATACCAAAACCTTTTGGTCCACAAAGTTTCTGTTGAGAAAGCAGCTGACAGTCTTATGGGACCTTTCTGCTTTTAAGATCTTTGTTTTAACCTTTGACATTTTAATTATGGTGTGTCTTGGTGTGGGCCTCTTCCTGGAGTTGTATGTCTATTTCCTTCGCCAGGTTAGGGAAGTTTTTCATCATTTCTTCAAATAGGTTTTCAATTCCTTGCTCTCTATTTCTTCTTCTTCTGGTACCCCTATGTTGTAAATGTTGGTATGCTTGATGTTGTCCCAGAAACCCCTTGATATCTCATTTTTTTTGGATTTTTCTTCTTTTTGCTTTTCTGATTGGGTGTTTTGTGCTACTTTATTTTCCAAATTGCTGATTGGAGTCTCTGCTTCATTTAATCCACTATTGTTTCCCTTTAATGTATTCTTCATTTCTGACTGGTTCCTTTTCATGTTTTCTATTTCTATTTTATGTTTCCTATCTTTTTGTAGAAGTTTTCATTGAGATCATTTAGCATCCTTACAACCAGTGTTTTTAACTCTGCATCAGCTAGATTCCTTGTCTCCATTTTGTTTAGTTGTTTTCTGGATCTTTGTTCTGTTCTTTCATTTGGGACACATTCCTTTGTTTCTCCATTTTGGCTGCCTCCCTGTGTTTGTTTCTATGTATTAGGCAGAGCTGCTATGTCTCCTGGTCTTAGTAGAGAGGCCTCATGTAGTAGGTGTCCTGTGGGGCACTGTGGCACTGTCTCCCTGGTCACCTGAGCTGTGTGCTCCAGGTGTGTCCATTGTGTGGGGTATGTCTGCCCTCCTGTTGTCATTGAGCCTTGGTTGCTGTTTGCATGTCAGTGGGAGGGATTAACCTAGGGTAATTCCTTGTGAGGACTGGCCATTACTACAGTGGAGGAGCTGTTGTCCGGGGGCTGACCCTATAGAGCAGGATTTGCTTTAGCAGGGCTCTGGTGCCTGCCCAGTCTGCCTTTGGGTATAACTTTTTGTGGAGGTGGTTGGGTGGTGCTCTGGTGTGGTCTGAAGCTGACCACCAGGTGTGTTGGTTCTGGGGCCTCTTACGAGGGGTTGTATTGAAGACCAAGGTCAGCTGCTTGCTGTGCCCTGCCCGGGCCACTTGGTATGAGTTACAAAGTGATCTTCAGATGGTTGCCATTTGTGCTGGGCCTAGAGATGCCTGTGAGAGGCTAACGTGTAAAGTGAGGCTGGCTACCACTAATGCTGGGCTTGGGCATGCTAAGCAAGAGGTAGAGGAAATGCTGAGGCAAGATGCTGCTTGTTGGTGTTTTGTGAACCTTTGAGAGATTTTAGGAAAGTCTGCAGCATTAGCCAAAACCGGCCATTTGTATGGCCACTGGAAGCACCTTGGGTGTGCCCAAAAGTTGGGTGGGACGGGATCTCAGGGAATCACCAGGGCGGAGTGAACAGTGTTAGCTAAGCTGATGGAGACTCAGATATGGCAGTACCTGCATCTGCATGATGGAATTGGGGACAGCTCAACAAAGGAACAATGGCTCCTGCCAGCACTTCTGTCTGGGAGATAGCTTCCCCTCCAGCCCTCACTCTGAAGCCAGGCAATTTCGTTCCTCCCCGAATGTCCCTGGCACCTTTTGAGCTGCTGCCCCAGTGCTGGAGCTCAGAGGGAGTGAGCCCGTCAGCGAGTAAGTCCGTGTACAGGCCCTTTAAGAGGATCGCCTGGGACTCCAGCAGGCCCCGTCTCATTCAGCCACAATCTCTGCTTGTTTTCACAGCTAGAAGTTGTGGGGACTTCTCTTGCCAGCCCTGGAACCCTGGGCTGGGGAGCCTGGTGTGGGGTTGAGACTCCGCACTCCTTTGGGGGAGTCTCTGCAGCCAAGATATCCCTCCTGAGTTTTAACTGCCACACATGGGTGTGGGACCAGCTCATTACACATCTTTGCTTCTTGTACCAGTCTTGGCATGGGCTTCCTTAGTTATAGTCCTATAACTATTTCCTTAGTTATAGGGCTTCAGTTCAGCTAGGCTTCAGGCGATTCTCAAGAATGGTTGCTCTGTAGTTTAGTTGTAATTTTAATGTGGTCATGAGAAGAGGCAAGCATGACATTTACCTACTTTGCCATCTTGACCAGAACGATATTCACTTTATTGTGGTGGCCTGGAAACAAACCCAAAATATCTCTGGGGTATGCCTGTACCTAAGCACTAAGACCCCTTTCAATGAATCAGAATATCTGAGGGTTGGGCCTAGGAATCTGGATTTTTAAAACCTCCTAGGTAATTCTAACATGAAACAAGGTTGACAACTTCTACTTTATGGAAGCCACAAATTCATCCTAAGACCGTGTGTATTCTAGTATGCCATAATGCTTAGCTGCAAAACAAAGAATCTGTGTGACCAGCTGAGTGAAAAATATTAAATCAATTCATTGGTCAAGTGAGTTCAGAATTCCTATATGGAGGCATTATTTTTTCTTTGACCAAAATATTATGTAGCAAGCTATCTTTCTAATAGGTCTCTTTTTTTTCCTCTGTTTCTGTTTCATTGTTTGAACACATAACTTCCCATGTGCTACTGGAGCAAACTGTTAGTTCAGTTTTTGTTGTTCCTTTTTATTCTTGTATTTTCTATGACTTCATCTTCATCCCCCCCCCCACCAGCCTGTTTGATTGGTTAAGTGAGAGGATTTCAGTGTGAATTTAATATACTTCACTCCCTGCCCTCTGATGCCCCTGCGAGTCTCACCATTCACTGTTAAATAAAATTCATCTTCAAAGGACTAAATTCCAAATTATTTGAAGAATTTCAGTTGGCAATTATCTTTAGAATTTCATTGAAACTGTCAATGTACGTATTTTCCTATGTTGATCCATAAATGTGTGTGTCTACAGCTTCTCCATAATATTTTTTATATTGTAACCTAGGGGTTCCCCAATAATTTTGTAGGAAGGGGTGACTTTTCTTAGAAGCTATAAGATCACAAGAGAGTATGCTTGTATGTTGGAGTGTGGCGGGAGAGGCAGGGAGGGGAAGGGAGTGTACGCTAAGAGTCTGGGTGCAGGAGGCAGTGAGGAGAGAGGTGGAGAGACTGCTCAAAATTCTCAAAAACCCAAGTGAGGGATATGTGGTGGCACCACTGGTTTTGAGAGCTACCAATTAGACTTTGAGATCTACTGGCATTCCGGTAGCTGGAAACCCTGACTCCTAGGCACTAGTCTGTGAATTTCTTTACTACATGCACTGGAATTCATCACGTGACACCAAAATCTGACTCCATAGCTAGAAATCTTTCTGTATGTGTGTGAAGCTGGAGAATTAACTTTCCTTTTTGAGACTAGGGAGGAGACTGAGCAGGTTATCCTGAGACCCTTCCTGAACACAATGACTACCTTGACAGAGCTGCTTACTTTTGATTTTCATTAAGATAAGAAGACTGTCAAAGCCTGGCAGCTGTACCTTCCTCACTGTTTCAAGGGGTTTGGAGAATTACAATGTTATTGTCACTGCATAATCAATGACACTATCTTTCTCAGCTAAGTTTTAAGGGGTGATAGAGGATTCCAGGGCTACTGCTTAATGTTCACATTTCCTATATTCCAGCTAGTAGGACAAAAAGGAAAACCAAGACTAGATGTCTTTGTGTGTGTGTGTGTGTGTGTGTGTGTGAGAGAGAGAGAGAGAGAGAGAGAGAGAGAGAGAGAGAGAGAGAGAGAGAGAGAGATCTCAGGTCTTTGCATCTATGTCTCCATTACTGGTGGCTGCTGTGGTCCTTTCAGATAAAACCAGATTGGATTAAAATGCAAGACTGGGTTCAGAATTAAAAGCCTTTTGAATTACACTATCCAATTTCAGGAGCATAATTACAAAAATGATTATTGAGTAGTCAGTTTCTGGTTTCAATATGTGCCACAGGGAAGCCAGATGTGTACACTTGTGCAAAGATCTCAGGAGACTGATTTATTGTGGCAGTTCAAATGTTTACAGGTTGCACTTTGTACTTGAGTGAATTTTCTTTGCAGAGAATTGACTTAATGCATTTGAACACGTTTTTTGTTTGTGATTGGTTATGTAATAGGGATTTCAAGCTCAATTTGGATAAGAATCTTGTTCCCTAAATTACTTCTCTATTCTGCCATTCAACTACAACTTGCTTGCTGTTTTCTGTATGCCCTCTCACTTACCTCTTTAATCATTCATACTAATAAATACATGAAGGCTTTAGGGAAATATCAGATTTTTCTTGAGCTGTATTTATAATTTTTTCATTTTCCAGTTTCCTCAGCTGTAAAACAAGATTGGTGAAAATGCATGTATATCAGTGTGGCTGATAAATGCTCTATAAACTGAGTTAAAAGCCAATGCAAAGCCTAAAAATAGCAATTCTTAGAAAAATATTAAAATATGCTCACTATATTTTCTTTTACCTACAGTACCATACTGTGATTTCCCAGCGGTCAGGACCCATGTTTTCTGTGTCTTTGGTACCCACTATGGCACAGAATAAAACAATTTCCACAAAAGATACTCTGGATAAGCAAATGAACAGTATCTGTGTAACCTGACCAAAGTCAATCTATCAGTCAAATAATTGTCAGGGTTTCTTGGTAGATATGAATAACTTCAGTAAATTACAGGTGCATGGGTGTTATATATCTCCTCTTCTATAACCTTGCAAGTCCCAGACCACACTCTGGCACATGCGCAGACATTTATTAATGAGCAGGCACAAACACAGTTGTACGACTTATTTTTATAAGCAGTTTCTACTCCCTGTCCATTTAGGGCTCTTAGGAAGTTAGTCAAAGCACTTCACATGAAAATTCTCTCTGAGGTAAAGACTCAATATTATGGAGGCAGAGTCAGTTACCACTTGTTACCAGGTGACAGAATTCCTCATTTAGTGGCAGCACATAGATCCAAAAGGACAAGAGTTCTAGAGCTAGGGTGCTAATTCGAATATGTAAATCTGCTGGTCTTGACAGATTGTTTAATCTCCTTCGGAAAAGGCTTGAGGTAAATGCTTTCTAGACAACCACTTAGCCTCATGCTAACTAACCAAACCTTTAGTACAAATTTAGATACCTGTATTTGGAAGGTTTGTAGTAGCTTCCTATGAAGTGAGGGCTACAGATGCTAATTAACCAACTCTGGATTATGCATTCTCGATTAGGGCACTTCACATGGTAACTATCAAAACCTAGGATGTAGAAGAAAGCTAATTTACATATTGACTATGCTGAAATTGCTAAACCTAAGTCACAAACAATACAGGGATGTTACACTCTCATTCTTTGCCTCAAATGCCCTCTGAAAAGACACTGTTCTTATGATGGGTGATTCTGATGGCTTCTGCCTTTATAATTTGGGGGGAGGAGTCTTAGAACATGTCTAAAGATGCCAGGCCTGTACTTCCTTTTATATCCTGATGTGGATTATATTTGAGATCCCCTCTTAATGGCTCCTTTTGTAGGTGAAGAGTCTTGTTGGCTGTCATAACTTGCAGTTATGTTCCTTGGACACATCACACACCTAAAGCAAATTTCCTCAGTGATGCAGATCCTCTAGAACTAAATGCTTGACAGAGTGAAATATCCCATTATCTACCAGTAACAGTTTGTTTTTTTTAAAGAAATTTTATTGCAGAACAGTATGCTTTTCCAGGGCCCATCAGCTCCAAGACAAGTAGTTGTTTCAATCTAGTTGTGGAGGGCGCAGCTCCTTGGCCCATGTTTGCCGGGAATCGAACCGGCAACCTTGGTGTTATGAGCCTGTGCTCTAACCACCTGAGATCACCAGCCGCCCCAACAGTTTTTTGTTTTGATGGTATACATCTCAGACCAAGTTCTCCTGTGCCCCTTGAAATATAGATCGCAGGTCTATAAGCCATGGCCCTAGGGCCAAATCTGCCCTGCAGCCTTTATTTTCTTTATTGGTAAAGAAAATTTTGTTAAAACATGGTCATGACCGTTCATTTAGATAGTGTCTGTTTCTGCTTTTACACTACAATGGCAGAGGTGAGTAGTTGAGACAGACATGGTATGTGGCCTACAATGCCGATTATATTTACTATTTGGCTTTATGGGGAAAGTTTGCTGCCTGCTGATACAGAGTACAATGGAGTAGTAAATAGCATGCACTTGGGCCTGATTCTTCTCATCTTTTTTTTTTTTTAAGATTTTTATTGGGGAATTGGGAGGATGGGAACAGTGCTGGGGAATTAGGGGAAGGGGAACAGACAAGTTGCTGTCGTTTTGTTCTTCAGTCTAGTTGTGGAGGACGTTGCTTCACTGGCTCAAGTTGGCACCATCATTGTGCTCTTCCCTGGCGAGGCAGATCAGTCGCCGGCTTCTGGACGGCCGCTCACTGCGGCTGCTGGCTACACACGGTAGCCCATGGCAACCCACTGCCACAGGGGCTGCAGCCCACGCCGTCGCCGGCGACTCACGGCAGCCCAGCTCCAGGTTGAGCTGTTGTTCACCATCTTAGCTGTAGAGGGCAGTGCCACTGGCCCTCATATGTGGGATCCGAACCGGGGCCTTCTGGCATCCCAAGCCAGTTTTTAACCATCACGCCACTCAGGCGGCCCTCTTCTCATCTTTTGATGGGGCTATAATATGAGATCAGACAGTTAAGTTCACGAACTACTCCTAGAAAAAGTGCTACATACCTCATTGCTGAATATCACTATGGTCACCTTTGACGTACTCCCCTTGGGAAGCTATGCACCGAAGCCAGCACCTAGTCCACCCTTCAAAGAAATTTTGGAACACTTTTTCTGGTTTTTTATTTTTATTTTTTTTATTTTTAGCTGAGCCATCCTGCCACCTGTTGGCAGCTCAGCGGCTGCTCAGCTTGGGACTCGAACCGCTGTTGCTCAGAGCTCAAACTCTTGAGCGAGCTCTTAACCAACTGAGCCACTCGGCAGGCCCTTGGAACTCTTTTTCTGGAATGCCCATCAGAGTTGTCACTGTATTACCCTTGATGTCCTGAATGTCATCCAAATGTCTTCTTTTTGATATTTCCTTTATCTTCAGGTAAAGAAAGAAGTCATTGGGGGCCAGATGAGGAGAGTAGGGAGGGTGTTCCTATACAGTTATTTGCTGACTGGTTAAAAACTCCCTCACGGACAGTGCCGTGTGAGCTGCTGCATTGTCATGATGCAAGAGCCATGAATTGTTGACGAAAAGTTCAGGTCGTCTAACTTTTTCATGCAGCCTTTTCAGCTCTTCCAAATCGTAAACTTGGTTAACTGTTCGTCCAGTTGGTACAAATTCATCATGAATAATCCCTCTGATATCAAAAAAGGTTAGCAACATCATTGCAACAAGTTTGTGAACTTAATTGTCAAACCACATATTACCTATCTCATAGGGTGTTGTAGTGCTTAAATTATTGACGCACGTACAACCATTGGCACAGTGTTCATTAAATGTTAGTTGTTAAATGAAAGCATTCAAGCCAACTTCACTTAATATTCTTGGTGGGCAGTTCTTTGAGAGACTTCTCCTTATGTTTGCCTACTGGCTATCCTTTCTCTTCCTCATCATTTCTCCAGAGAGAGAACCTTAGTTCCATTCACGATGACTTCCCACCATCTCCGTCAGCTACTGGATGTCCCCTCCCCACCAACAGATTCATGGGTACCATTCAAAGCCTTTCTCTTTCTCTCCCAACGTTGCATTGCAAAAGCATTTTATCCTGCCCTCTTCCTCATTTACTCTATTTTTTAGCATTATTGTGATATAATTGCGAAATAAAAGTTGCATATATTTAAGGTGTACAAGGTGATGTTTTGATATGTGTGTACATTAAGAAATGATTACCATAATCAAGCTAATTAACATATCCATCACCTCACATAGTTATGACATGTTTTGTAGTGAGAACACTTAAGTTCAATTTTTTAAAGTGTTATATCAGTGAATGGACATGCTGTCCATTCGGCCATGCCTGTAAAAACGTGAAAAGGGTGGTGGTTAAAAAAATCTATCTCTTGGCAAAGTCTAAGTAGACAATACAGTATTATTTATTAACTATAGTTACAATGCGGTACATTAGGTCTCCAGAATTTATTCACCTTATAACTGAAACTTTGTACCCTTTGACCAACATCTCCCCATTTCTCCTTCCCCCAGCCCCTGGAAACCACCATTCTATTCTCTGCTTTTATGAGTTCGACCTTTTTAGCTTCCACATATAAGTGAGATCATCTAGTATTGGTCTTTGTCTGGCTTATTGCACTTAGCATCATGTCCATTTACTCTTTTTCGTCCTTTTGTTCCAACAGCGATTTACCACCTAGTTCATGTTTTGATGGAAGGGATCAATAATGCAGCTACAGCTTTGACCTTGTGGTAGATTAGAAATGTGTTAGAAGTTGTGATTTTTCATATTAGTGTTTGGGATTCAGACACTGTGTGTATGTTCGGGGGGCGGGGAGGAGGGGGAGGTTGGGGATGGGATTCGATGCACCCAGTCAGGAGTTTGAAATTCCTCTTAATAAGGAATTCCAGGTCATGAATGTTGCAGACTCATTTCTGGAGCTGGCGCCTGAGTGTGGTAATCAGACAGTAAATAACTGAAAACTTTCTCTCAGGGCGATGGGTGATGGCTTCCGGAGGCAAAGGCCAAAGGATGAGCTGGAAGGTGCTGCCTGTCTGCTTTATTCTACACATTAATAAGCTTGTGGGAGATTCACTCAACTCTTCCCACATCATCAGATCTTGTCACAGTCCAGACCAGTGGCTGTAGCTCAATGGGAAGTTTGCAATTTTAAGTCTTCATTCCCTAGTTTCAACTGGTACTTGAGAAATATGCGTAGCTCGGGAAGATGTGCAATTTTACGAAGGATTACAGGTTCTGTATACCAGCTCTGAAAAAAAGTGGTTAGTCAGTGAAAGGCAGACATTGAGATGTAGAGCAGCTGATGTTGACATTTTTATAGGAAAGACAGGTTTTTGAAGACCAGCCATATCTCAATGCATTGGTAGATTTTATTTAAACAACATATGTATGCTCTGCCGACCCATGAGTTGTCAGGGCTCCCCTTCCCCTGTGTTAGAGCAGCCAAAGGGCTGCTGACTCAGGGAAGCTGAAAAAAATGAACTGACCTATTTATTCCTTCACATTGCCCCACCCCCACAGCCTTATCAAAACAGAATTTCTTTGCTAAAGATAATTACCTTCTTCTCTCCAACCCTGCGGTGTATCCCAGATGAAAAATCACTTCCCTCTAGGTCTCAACCCCCTTTTTTTTCTTCTGGAGGCACTCATCCCCCAGTGAAACCAGAGGAATTATGCTAAGAATAGTAATAGCCAGAAAAGAAAGGACCCTTAAAGCCTTTTTTTGGTGTGACCAATGGGTCCAGAATAGACCCTTGACCCAGGTGCAAAATTCCAGCCTATGCTGCATCCCTACTCTTTTGCAAGGAGTTAGCAAACTAGAGAATGCTAATTTTAGATGTTTCATCATTTTAGGGGAGATATTCATTTAAAACTAGCACACACAAAGGAAAGTCTAGGCACTTTCAGGTGGGTGCTTTTGTATTTCATTTTCTATTCCACACACCTCAGCTTCCAATCCTGCTTGCATTTTCATGGGAGAGTTGGAGGTGGATGTTGTTTTCCCAGCTGCACAGTCTGGTACTTTTGAGAAGCACACTTAAGCCTGTTTTGGCAGCTTCTCCTCCTCAGTACTGTTTGCCCATATTTTATAACTGCTTTTCTTTGCCTTATGCTCTTTAGCTTGCTGCTAAATTGTGTGTGGGGGTGAGAAGAGCCATGCTTCAAATGATAAATAATGGGGGATTTATTGTTTTAGCTGAAAGATCATTCTGGGATAAATCTTAGGTTCTTTAGCAGAGCCATGTAGATGAACTAACTGCAGTGATCCATTTCCTCACTTATTTTTATTTCATTGCAAAAACAATACACCAGCACTAAAACATTTTGAAAAAGAAAAGAATAATAACCTTCCACTCTTAATCCTGTGATCCCAAACAACATTTTTTGCATCTTCTCCTCCAAGTAATGCCCACATGCATATATCTTTTCACATAGTTATAAACAATATGTTTTCATGCAACTGTGTATTCTGATTTTTACGTTATATATTATGTTTCAAGTATTTTGGCAAATTGCTATCATCATAGATGTATTAAACAGCTGTGAAAATTCTGTGGAAGGGATGGGATACAATATACTTAGCTGCTTCCTTACTAATAAAGTCTTTCTGCCCGTCTTTTCTCCTCTCTCCCTCCTCCTTCCTCATCCTCGTCCCTTCTCCCCCTCCCCCTGTCTCCTTCCACCTACCTCTTTCTTCTTCTCTTCCTACTCTTTCTCTTCCTCTTCCTCCTTTCTGTTCCTCCTTGCTATTATAGATAAAATGAAAAATATCTTTGCATATACGTTTATATATATTTATAGCAAATCATAGTTAATATATGTATATATGATTATATATATTGGGGTTGCCAAAAAATGTATACCCATGACTTGTATTCATCTTTTGTTATTGGCGTATATTGAGTATTACAATTTTAGTACAGTTTTTTCCTTTCTTGAAATCTGTATACATTTTTTTGGCACCCTCTGTATATCCTTTCTGCAGAGAACATAGCTTTTTTTTCCCCTTAGAGATGAATGCCATATTGGAGATTACTAGGAGAGAAAAAGAAACTCGAATTTTATAACAATCACTTAGGTACAAACACAATAGGAGTGCATAAAAATTAACTTTAGAAATCCTAAAGTGAATAATGGAACATAACTTGAATTATTTCATATTTTAAGAGTTTCTTTAAAATGCCCCATATGATAAATAAAATGTCACAGTTGATATAAAATTGTATTTAAAATACATATGGTGTCAGATGGGTAATAAATAGACTTATTGGGGTTATCACTTTGTGAGGTGTGTAAATGTCTAATCACTATGTTGTTTTGTACACCTGAAACTAATAATAAAAAACAAAATAATTAATTAAATAACATTAAAAAAGCACATTCACCCTTCAATGTATATAAGCAGTATTCTAAAGTGTTGATGTATCTGAAATACTTTATAGAATACAGTTTTAAAAGGGTGTAAAATCTATTTTAAAATATTAATAAAGTATAAAAAGAAGATGCTGTAAAATGAATGCAAAGTTAACTGAAAAAATATATGAAACATTTTATATGTCTTAAACATAGGTATAATCAGATTTTAGGATGTAATCTTTTATTTTATAAAAAGCTTCTAGATACTGTGTTTTACTCTTTTACCTTTGAATTTTAAACTCTTCTTTCTGGTTGCTTCTGATAGTTTTCACCAAACATTTAGGGAAGCTCCGACTAATTGGCACAAAATGAGTGATGGCTACATGCAATTTTAATAGAAAGAATTAAACCCAAAAACTAAAGCAATATACTCTTTCTATTGAAGTCCTAAAGAAAGCCTCAAATGTTACCAGTAAGGATTCAACTTTTCCTTGACGCTTTTCTTGGTTTTTTTTCCCTTTTCTAACTGGACTCACAGGGTTCATAGCAAGCAACTTTTTCATGAGTGACACTCTCCCAAATTCCTTGTCTGTCATTAAACTCAGCAGAGCCTATTTCACCATGGTCATGCCATTATACTCCTGTCTGTGTTACAGCTTCAGAACTGATTTATAAAGGACACATTCTCCTTTCACAACATCCAACAGGCACAAAGACTCGGTAACCATCAGTCGGCCTCATGATGGTTGGAAGTTCCAGGGGAGTAGAGTGGCTACTGCTAGGGCTATTTTTCTGTCACATTTGGCTTTTCTTGTTCCCATTACACTCAACGCCATTCACTGAATTTTAAAATAGCAAGACTTTTAAAAATACGCTTAGCCAACGGCTGGCCAAGTGGCTCAGTTTGTTAAGAGCTCGCTCAAGAGTGCGAGCTCTCATCATGGATGGGGTAGAGGCTTGATCACTGCACTGTACACCTGAAGCTGATGTTGTATAATATTGTATGTCAACTATAAGTGAATATATAGATATAGATATAGTAATGGTACGTGGAGTATAGTGTGGGAGTGGAGTCAAGGGAATTGTAATAGATATGTATGATATCGGGGGGAAAGTGGGGCAGCAGATTGGAGGAAGGAGGTTGTTACTTCAAGAGGTAAAAAGTATAACTATTGCACTGTGTTGTACAGCTTAAACTAATTCTAAAAAATGTGTATTTCACAAAAAAAAAAAAGAGTGCGAGTTCTGAGCAACAACAGTTCGATGCCTGGCCCGAGCTGAGCTACCACTGAGCTGCCACAGGTGGCAGGATGGCTCAGCTAAATAAATAACTAAATTAATTAGTTAATTAATAAAAATAGGCTTAGCCTAATAAATGTTGGGAACACTTAGTTTTGGTACCCCCAACTCCTAAATCATGATCATCACCCTTCTTTTTCTTGATAGCATCATCTCACAGTGAAACAACTAACACATTTGTGAACCATTCATTTGATTATATCCTTGATGATCCAATGGTTTACAATTTGTAATATTTATCTGAAGAAGAGTTCTGGATAAGAGAGCACTGATAGATCATATTCACATGCATTTGATTTTTTTTTGTCTTTAAAAGTTTATCCTCTGCCTTTGCAGTCATATTTTAGGGTTTGCTATCAGGTTAATGAAATATGTGTATGCAGTATTTCCTGATCTGTCTAGTTCTTCAGGGTAAGTCCACAGCCTTATCTGGAAGCAGACTATTTTTAGATTTTGTATTCTCTGGAAAATCTGCCTCAGAAATACCTGAAGATTTTAGTTCCAAATGAGGCTTAAGAGCAATAGAGTATTTTCCTCTAACTTCAAAGTAATTTTGAATGTCTTTTCTTAGGAAAACCATAATAGAACCATCATTCATTCTCTACAAATTATCTATGAATTCAACTCTGATTTCAAAATTTGTCATTGAAAAAAAATTCATCTAGCATTTTCTTAAAATAATTTTTAAAAAGATCATCCAGCTTGATCATTTTAAACCCGCAACCCGCTTTGCTATTTTGTAAAACCTGTTGTTCCCAAGTCAAATAGTGATTGCATTGCTATGGACAAGTTTTTCTGACTTTCGTGCCAAATGGCACCACCCTCTTGGGAGACTGTTTAACAGACAACGTGTGGAGTGATTTTTGAAGTGTCCTGCAATCATCTTCCCATATGCAATTTTTTTTTCTCAGCAGCTAGCCTGCCGCCCAATGCAGAACCTTGCCACTCGTCCAGGGTACAACAACCTTGAAAGAGTAGCCGAGGTTGAGCGCTGAATAGAGATGGACCTGGTTCTAAGGAGAGTGTGGGGCAGGTCCCAGTGAGGCAAAAGAGCACTAAAGGAAGACATTGAGAAACAGCTGCTCAGGGCCCAGGAGCTTATCTGCAACCTCAGCTTGGCCTGAGGGGAAGCCAAAATAGAGAGACTTACTGCAGCCCTGTGGTAACTGATGCTCTTTTCTTGCTCCTTTGTCCCTGGTGCCAAGCCCTGGCCAAACGTTTCATTACAGTCCCCCGTGCCACATGCTCCCCTGAGGCCTGAGAGAATTATGCCCTCCCTCCTCGGTGTTCTCGTTGTGTCTTCTAGGATTCCTACCACTTAGAAGATTGTTTAATACAGGCAAAGGATCAAGTCTGCTTTTCCTGATGCTTATTTCTAAGCATAAATGTCATTTGTTCACAGAGGCCTTCCCTAACCAATAAAAGCTAAAATAAACTGTATCGTTCTCCTGATAGTTCAACTGTTTTCCTACTCATTATAGCAGAGGAGCTTGGCCTCTGAAGTCAGATTGCCTCGGTTTGATTCATAGATGCTTCACTTATAAGCTATTTGACCTTGAGCGAGTTGCCTAACATAGATGTACATCAGTTTTCTCCTCTGTAAAATGGTAGTCTACCTTTTACGACAGTTTCTGACACAAACCTACTCAGCAAACATTGGTTGTTATACTCTCACTGCAGTTTGTAAGTACACATGTATGGGTCATTTATTGGTTCAATGTTTCTCTGCCCCACTACAGAGCAGGGCTTGTGTGTTATGTGTCACTGCGTGCCCATCACACAGCACAGTACCTGTCACATAAGGACTTAAAAATCATGTGCTCAATGAACTTCTCTTACTGTGTTTCAAAACTGAACAACTGCATTTTCATTGCAGCTTTATAATAATTCCATTTAATTATTTACTTTTATGTGCCTTATTTAATTATTTATAGTCAAATACTTTTGTTTAATTGTTCTGCAAATGCCATATCTCAGCCATTATATAAACTGCTTTTGTGTATGCCTATATACAGACACACACATATATGCATATCTACACACACAAACATAATATATATTATACACAATTTTAAACAATAACAACAAAATGGAGACAAATATGCCTACCATCCAATTTAAGAAATAAAATATTACTAGTGCGTTTAAAGTATCTTGCATGTCTATTCCCAATCTTATATGTCCCCAATACCTTCCCTGGGATACTATTCTGAATTTTGTATTAATTATATTTTTACATGGCTTGACAGCTATACCACAAATGTCTGTATCCTGAAATAATGCATTGTTCAATGTTGCCTGTTTTCTGACCTTTATTATCAATGGAATCTCACTGAATATATTCTTCTGTGTGTTTTTCTCTTGTTCCCCTTCTCAATACTATTTTATGTGTGGTTGAAATTCATTTATTTTCATTGTGATATTCTATTTCTTGTATAAATGTACCACTATTTATTTATCCTTTATACTGTTTATGGATATCTACATTGTCATCCACTTCTTTCTTATTACAGACAGTGCTGTGATGAACATTTTTTAACATGTCTCCCAGTATACATGTGCATGAGCTTTTCTGGGATATACAGGAATTGTCAAATTGTAGGGCATGATATCTTTTTTAAAATTTAAGTTAATGTTATTACTTTCAGGTGTAGAAAACAACATAGTGATTAGACATTTATACCCCTCACAAAATGATGACCCCACCAAGTCTACTACCCCTCTGACATTGTACATAGCTATTACAATTCCATTGACTGTATTTCCTATTCTGTACTTCACATCCCATGAATATATATATATATATATATATATATATATATATATATCTTAAACTTTGCTAAGATATTTCTCTTTTTGTGATGTCAACATCCTTTGATGATTATATCAATTATTTCACTATAGGGGGCAGAATGGTGATATTCTATTTTTACCATTCCTTTTTCTTTTATTAGCTGGAACAATTCTATGAAGGGAAACTCTTTCCCTTATCTACTCTTTGGTTACCCAATGGTGAAATTTACTTAGGAAAGGAGAGGGTCAATGGTTTATTGTTTTCTCTTTCACTAGTTTTCAGAATAAGTAGTTGGTTCCCTAGCATCCTTCAAAGTATACCAGTGGATCCAATTGTCTCATCTTTGGCCAATGAGAACCTCTTTAATGGGTACCTGAGTTTGTTTTTTTTCATTACCCCAGGAACTTTGGTAGCTACCTCACTCACCCTTGTGTATGGCAGTGTGTCCCAGGGTCACTAAGTTTGTTCACTTCTAGTCCTAGACCAGTAACCTGTCTTTCCAAGAATCACTGATTTCCTTTTAGTGTTTCAAAACAATAGCCTAGATGCTCAGGGTCCTTGTTTCTATTACATTGACTATTATTTCTGGGACATTTCAGTGGACAGAGCTAGGAAATATTTTTATTTAAGGTAAATCACATCGTGGGTTCACACTGATATTCAAATCCAAGATTATGAAGTTTTAGTTAACCTCTTTGATCTGTATCTACTTTCTGTCATGTTGAACATTGTACTCCCCAATGAGAGGATATACTTATTTTTTATCCTACAATGCACACACCAGAGTTGCAGAATAACAATCTAGAACTATCACCATAAATGTGACCTCTCAAAGTTTAATTTAATTTTATATAGCTTTAAAAATTTGGGAGTAATTTTTTGTAAGTTTCTTGAACTAATTATTCTATGTGTTGTGTAGTGACCACCTGATACATAGCTAGATTCATGTTTCAGGTTACTTTCAAATTTTAAAGACTCTCTTATTTGGATTTAACTATAGAATTATGGGAAAATAATTATGTAAAGTGTAATATATAAATTAAGATATAGTCAAAGAAATATAGTTTCTATTTCCTGTAACCTCCATCTTATTTCTTTCTTCCACAAACAACCATTTTTTGATTTCTTGGTTTACACTTTTATTTTTAAAATATAAGCCAATACATATGAGTTAGTTCCCTAGCATTCTCCAATGGTGAACAATGGCTGTTTTAAAAATACCACTGTGATTCCATAGATTTAAACATATTTTATGTATTTTAATCCATTGAAATTATTATTCTGATTGATGCCCAAATTTTTCTATCTTTGGTCAGTGGAAGCCTCTTTAGGTTGATGCCTGAGGTTTTCGGACATACCTTAGCAGTCTTTGACAGCTTCCTTGATTTCTGGTACGACAAGATGTCCCCCATGAGTTTTCTCAGATAAACAGTAGCATAATATACACACTTTTCATGTTACATGAACGCAATATAATTTATTCCAACAGTACCCTAATGATGGACACTTGAGTTGTATCCAGCCTCTTGCTGTTATAAATCATGCTGCAAAGAATAGCCTTGTACATAACTTTTCACATTTTTGCCAGTGTGTCTTTCCTAGAAGTATGATCTCTTGGTCAAAGAGTATATTCATATACAATTTTAGGAACAATCTCTTAAAAAAAAGACCATGTAGTAAATTGTAAGCCATTTATTATCTGGCTGGCTATCCTGTTAGAATAAGCTTTCTCATGATAGATGACTAATTCCATTCTTGGCCCTAATACAAATGGAGAAAACAAGTTAATTGGTCTTTCTTGACAAGTCAGTAGAATTTGACTGATGTTTTATGGAAGGTTTCCTCACTGGCTTGTTTATTCAAGATTCTAGGCTAAATGGAGTCAACCTTGAGGCTGAAGCCTGCCTTTGATACTCCTGGGGAACTTGAGTGAAAAGGGCATATGGAATGTTGTTACTAGTGGTCTACATGCTCTGCACAGAGTATGGTTTTTTTGAGGGAGCATCAAGCCCCACACAAGTATGTAAGTAAATCTTTTTTGTAATAAAAATTTCAGGGGAGAGCGCAAACGCAGTCCCCCACTACGACAAATTATGCAGTCGAGTTTCTCGCATTTGGGGAAATCGCAGGGGTCAACACATCCAGAGTGCAATGGCTAAGCCTCGCCCTGGGAAAACCACCTTCGTGACCATGGTATCTCCCCTGCCAGGTAAGTATAAGTAAATTTTTTTAAATGGCATCTATACCATCCAGAAAGTGGTCTCCCTAATAAGACAAGTGTCCATCGGATACCCTACAAAATCTTTACAACTTTATTGGTTATATTCCCCAAACTGTCTTTCATATCCCCGTGGCAATCTTGTGGTTACCAATTTGTTCTTTCTAATCTCTTCCTGAAGCTGAAGCTGAATAATAATGAATGTGAACTATAAATATATATATATATATATATATATATATATATGTAACAGGATGTGGCATACAGCACAGGGAATACAGTCAATGGAATTGTAACAGCTATATATGATGTCAAAGGGGTAGTAGATTGGGGGAGGGAGGTTGTCACTTTGTGAGGGGTGTAAATGTCTATTACATTGTTTCATACATCTGAAACTAATAAAAAAAATAGCACTTCTTAGCCACTTGAGAAATGAACCTTATTGTCTCCTCTCACCTTACTTCCCTTGCTTCTACTCTTACTAACTCCCCCATGGATGGCACTTTGATATCCCCTGTTCTCTCCCATTCATTCATCCATTCATTCATTCACTCATCCATCCATTTATTCCATGAATATTTATTGAGTGAATTTCTATATATGTCTCCACTGGGACATTATTGATTTCACTCAGGGTCCATGATATTTCTTGCAGAAAATTCATCAGTTTTTACTTATAAACTTCATCAAATTTCACTTTAGATAGAAAGCATTTGTCACTGAATTGTGAAGGAGGCCACCCCACCCCACAACAATAAAGGCAGCAAACTGCAGCCTGCCTGCATTACTGCTTACTAGGAAATGGCTTCTCTCCTGTTTGTGTCAGCTTGTAATCTATGTCTCACTCACTCCAGTCTGACATTCAGTATCTTGAATCTTGCAGTGTGCTAATTCTTTTCTTTAGATTTTCCGGTGCATTAAAGTGAATGGTGAAATGTTTTTAACTCCTTTGAGTAGGAAAAGTAACATCCTTCTTGATTGAGGTGCAAATTGAATGTAGAAATATGTACACGTTGGCACTTTCCATGAAACAACATTAAACATTTTCCATGCTACGTGCCCTTTGCAGCTTCTAAAGTTTCTTCCAATTCAACTATATTTTAACTTGTATTCCATGGACAATACTTGCTCTTGCTAGCACTTTTCCTGGAGACTAAGTTCTCACTTAACGGCACAGTTTGAAGTTTAGGTAGCCTGCTATCCTTGGATGGGAGAGAGATGATCCTTGACAGTACATATCTGGATTCCATGTCACTGTGCTTTGCCTATAAAAACCATTCTATTTTATCACTGAGAATTTGCCTACCATTTCCTGAGGTCAGCCCCCTAGAAAAAAGAAAGCAATTATCTCAGAGGCTAGTTGGAAGACAGACACACCATAGGCAACTATTTATATGAAAATGTAAAAACCTTCCCGAATTTACATACGCTTCTTAAATTAGAAATTAAACTGACATGGACAGACTTTAAACCTTGAAAGTCCCTTTATGTGAAATATGACTATTGCAGAGAGGGCCTACATGCTCACCAACCCCATTTACTCTTGCTGTACACACAGAAAGACTACATTTCTCAGTCTCTCTTGCTTATTTTGGGGCTGTGTAATTGGATCTGGCTGATGGGATGTATACAGAATTGAAATACATGACTTCTAAAACTATCCATAAAACCCGCTCTGATCATCTACAAACTCCTTTCTCCTTACCTGGAGGCCTTAAAGGCCAATATTTTAAATGGCAGCACCATCAGATGATAGAAGTCATCACTTGGAGGACAGCTGCCCTGCAGATTTCCCAGACTCACATCCAACTGTCAAGTGAATAAGAAATAACTCTTTATTATGTTAACTAATGAAAATTTATAGGTTTTTTTGGTCTTTTTTTAAGAGCATTTTTAAGAGCATTACCTTGATGACTACAAAAACCAAGATTCAGAGAGATGCTTTAAGTTGCCCAGAAAAGATTATGAATAAGAATTTTTCAAGGTAAAAATTCTCAGGACTGCCCATTGTCATAGCCAAGCTGTTATTGTATACTTGATAACAATTTTCACTACTTATTAATGAGGAAACAGAAACTGAGCAGTTAGTAACTTGCCTAAAACCACAGTTATTAACTTGTAGAGACCAGATTCAAACTCAGCTCTATCTGACTTCAAATCCCATGATTTTTGAGATCTGTTATTAGAAGGACGGCAGGGTAGGAAGCCCTACTTCTCATTTCTCCACAGAAACACAAATAAAACAACAATATTGGTACCAAAATACCTTGAAGAGAAATTCAGAATCCAGCTAAGAAGTAGAAGTACTGTGAAGGAGCACAAACATATAGTAGTTGCATTTATATGGGTAAGAAAAGCTATTTCTTTTTACAAGTATCTGTCCCTATCCCAAACTGGCTTAGCTCAGCAACAAGATCACATCAGCCCATGGTTTCTCCCACCAGGGGAAGAGATTGTGGAGTATGTGCCTGGCCTCGTCTCTCAGAACAGTCTCTGTGGGGCCGGTTTCTATCTCACTCATACCGAGCACTGAATGGCCTGAAGGGCCTGGTCCTTTGGCACAGCTAGGAACAAAGGAAGGTGAGGGTCAAGCCCATACAGCTGGTATTGCTCTATGAGATAAATTGGGAATCGGCACAGAACTGAGGTGTATCCTCCATGATAGGGAAGGATAGAACAATTATAAATATATGTACCCAATATTGGAGCCCCTACATATATAAAGCAAATATTAATAGAAGGGAGAAATACCATCAGTAAAACAATAGTACGGGTCTTTAGTAGCTCACTTTCAACAATGGATAGTTTATCCAGAAAGAAAAACAAAAAGGAAACCAAATGAACCTAACAGACATATACAGGATATTTCATCCAATGTTAGCAGAATACTTAGTCTTCTCAAGTGCACATGGAGTACTCGCCAGGACAGATAATATGTAAGCCCACAAAACAAGTCTTAACTGATTTAAGAAGCTTGAAATCATATCAAAAATCCTTCCCAACCATAGTGGTATAAACCTAGAAATCAATAGTGGGAAGAAAGTTGGAAAATTCACAAATGTGTGGAAATCAAACAACACACTCCTGAACAATCAGCGGGTCAAAGAAGAAATCAAAAGAGAAAAAAAATCTTGAAACAAATGAAAATGGAAACACAACATACCAAATTTTATGGAATGCGGCAAAAGCAGTTCTAAGAGCAATGTTTATAACAATGTATACTCACATTAAGAAAGAAGAACAATCTGTAATAAACAACCTAACTTTATACCTAAAAGGACAAGAAAAAGAGCAACAAACTAAGCCCAAAGTTAGAAGGAAGGAAATAATTAAGATTAAAGCAGAAACAAATGAAGTAGAGTAGAAAGACAATAGAAAAATATAAACAAAACTAGAGCTGTTTTTGTGAAAAGCTCAACAAAATTGACAAAGTTTTATCTAGATGAAGAAAAAAAAAGAAGATTCAAATCAGTAAAATTAAAAATGGAAGAGGAGGGGCCGGCCGAGTGGCACGTTGGTTAGGAGTTGGCTTGGGACGCCAGCTCTGAGCAGCAGGGCCCCGGTTCAGATCCCACATGAGGGCCAGTGATGCTGCACCCTCTACAGCTAAGATGGTAAACAATAGCTTGAACCTGGAGCTGGGCTGCCGTGAGTCGCTGGCGATGGTGTAGGCTGCAGCGGCACTGGCCGG
>NW_017731453.1:3667046-3694205 GCF_001890085.2 Hipposideros armiger | reverse complement strand
ACAACCCAATAGTTGAAAGAGGAGATCTTACATCTGATCCCATAGAAATATTATAGAAAGGATCATAAGAAAGAACTGTAAAAAACTATGTGCTACCAAATTGGATAACCTGGAAGAAATGAATAAATTGCTGGAAATATACAACTTACCAAAACTGAATCATGAATAAATAGAAAATCTGAACAAACCAATAACTTATGAGGAGATTGAATCAGTAATCAAAAACCTCCTAATGTATAAAAGCCCAGGACCAAATGGCTTCACTGGTGAATTCTACCCAATATTTAAGGAAAAATTATGTCAATGCTTCTCAAACTCATCCAAAAAATTGTGAAGAGTAGGGAACATTTCAAAACTCATTTTATTGAGACTAGCATTGTCCTCATACCAAAGCCAGACAAGGAACTACAAGAAGAGAAAATTATAGACTGGTATCCCTCATGAACATAGATGCGAATATCCTCAACAAAATATTAGCCAACCAAATTCAACAGCATATTTAAAGGATCACACACCATAAAAAAGTGGAATTTTCCCCAAGGGTTGGAAGGCTGGTTCACATATACAAATTATTAAATATGATACACCACATTAATAGATTGAAGGATAAAAATCATATCATCTCAAAAGATAGACACAAAACATTTGTAAACTATAACATTCTATTACGATAAAGACTCTCAACAAATAAAATATAGAAGGAATGTACCTCAACATAATAAATGATATGAATGACAAGCCCATAGCTAACATTATACTCAATAGTGAAAAGCGAGAAGCTTTTCCTGTAAGATCAGGAACAAGATAATAATGTCCATTCTTACCACTTCTAGTCAACATAGTACTGGAAGTCCTAACCAGATCAATAGGGAGAAAAAAAAGTATCCAAATCAGAAAGGAAGAGGTAAAATTGACTCTGTTTGCATATGACACAATCTTATACATAGAAAACCCTAAATACACCACCAAAATTTGTTATAACTAATAAACCAATTCAGTAAAGTTGCAGGATACAAAATCAACATGTAAAAGTTAGTTTCATTTTGAGACATTATCAATGAAGTATCCATAAAAGAAATAAAGAAAACAATCCTATTTACCATAGCATCAAAAACAACAAAATATTAGGAATAAATTCAACCAAGGAGGTGAAAGATATAGACCCTGATGATTATAACACATTAAAGATACAAATAAATGGAAAGATATCCTGTGTACACAGATTGGAAGAATTAATATATTTTAAGTGTCCATACTACCTAAAGCTATCTATAGATTCAATGCAATCCTTATCAAAATTTCAATAGCATGTTTCATAGAAATAGATAAAACAATCCTAACATATAAAACCACACAAGACCCAGAATAGCCAAAGCAATCTTGAGCAAGAATAACAAAGCTGGAAGCATCACATTGCTTGATTTTAAAATATACTACAAAGGTATAGTAACCTAAATAGTATGGTACTGGCATAAAAACAGACAGATAAAGTAATGGAACAGAATCGAGAGCCCAGAAAGAAATACACATATTTTTTTGTCAACTGATCTCCAACAAAGGTTCCAAGAACACACAATGGGGAAAGGATGTCTCTTCAATAAATGGCTTGGGAAAATTGTAGAAGACTCCACATGCAGAAGGGTGATATTGGACTCTCATCTCACACCATATACAAAAATCAAGTCAAAATGGATTAAAGACTTAATTGTAAGACCTAGATGTAAAAGTACTAAAAGAAAACATACAGAGGGCTGGCCGAGTGGCGCGTTGGTTAAGAGCTGGCTTGGGACACCAGAGGACCCCGGTTCAGATCCCACATATGAGGGCCAGTGACACTGCCCTCTACAGCTAAGATGCTGAACAACAGCTCAACCTGGAGCTGGGCTGCTGTGAGTTGCCGGCGACGGTGTAGGCTGCAGCCCCTGTGGCAGTGGGTTGCCATGGGCTACCGTGTGTAGCCAGCAGCCAGCGTGAGCGGCCATCAGCCGCAGTGAGTGGCCATCCAGAAGCCGGCGACTGATGTGCCTTGCCCGGGAAGAGTGCAATGATGGTGCCAACTTGGGCCAGTGAAGCAACGTCCTCCACAAATAGACTGAATAACAAAACGACAGCAACTTGTCTGTTCCCCTTCCCCCAATTCCCCAGCACTGTTCCCATCCCCCAATTCCCCAGTAAAAATCTTTTTTAAAAAAACCCCACAATGAGATATCATCTCACCCCTGTTAAAATGGCCATCATCAAAAAGACAAAAGATAAATATGTCAAGGATGTGGAAGTAAAGGGAGTCTTTGTACGCTCTTGATGGGAATGTAAATTGGTACAGACCTACCTATGGAAAGTAGTATGGAAATACCTCAAAAAGTAGAACTGCATATGATCCCCAATCCCATTGCTGGGTGTATATATATCTAAAGGAAGTAAAATTCATACCTTGAAGAGATATTTGCACTCCCATGGTCATTACAGCATTATTCACATTATCCAAGATATGGAAACAGTCTACATGCCAATCAACAGATGAATGGAGAATTAAAATGAGGTATAGCTATATCATTGAAGATTATTTATTTGTGAAAATGAAAAACATTCCTCCATTTGTGATACAATGGATGAACGCGGGGAACATTATGCTAAGTGAAATAAGCCAGATACAGAAAGACAAATACTGCCTGATATCACTGAAATGTGAAATATGAAAAGTTAGACTCTTAGAACCATAGAATGGTGGTTACCCAGGGATGTTGGATGGGGGGACATGGGGAGATGTTGGTTAAGGTACAAAATTTCAAATCTGCAGGAAGGATACATCTGGAGATTGAATGCACAGCATGGTGAATGTACTTAGCAGTGCTGTACTTTATACTTTAATTTGCTAAAAGAGTAGATAATTTTTATTTAAAAAAGTAACTAGATGAGGTGATTGATATGTTAATTAGCATGATTGTGGCAAACATTTCACATGTCTATATTAAAGCATTATGTTGTATACTTTAAGTATATACATTTTTTATTTGTCAATTACACTTCAACAAAGCTGGGAAAAAACCCAAATCCCATGATTTTCAATATTACAGCACACTGAGTCCCTGATGTCATTTGGGCTTTTATTGGTTTGCTATTCTAGATGCTAAGCAAGCTCTAAGTGGTACTAAGGGTTGGATGAATCGATTGTTTGCATTTTGTGAGAGGCACATGATCAGATTGAGAATAGGATTTTTCCCAAACCATTTGTTTTTGAGTAAACGTTCAAGGCAGAATGACCCATAATCTACATTGTGAAGGTTGCAGGGCTAGGGATGGGTTTGCACCTGTGCTTACTAGCCTGCAAAATCAGTCTCTAATATTACACTTTCAGCAAGCCTCAGGATTGATTGATTACCTTTGTGGCCTGACTTGGAGGCTATCTCCCAGTAATCAGCCCTGCTCTTCGATTTCCTTGTCTTCTCTTCCAGCAATGTAAAGGTCTTACACACGTACCCCTTGCCGGACTACAACGGCATTTATTAAGGGAAAGGGACGCTCTCACAAAACCTTACTCCTCTTCTGTTATAGTGTAGAAATATTTAAGCTTTGAAGGTCAACAAAATCCACATTCTGTGTCACATACAGACTTCAGTTATATTTATGGCCAATTTTCTTCACTTGTCAAGTGTACACAAACCTTCTTATTTATAAAGTTCTTCATTTATGTATTCATCAAATAGGCACTGTTTGTTCCTAGACCCTTAGAGTTAAACTATGTTATTGGGTTGTCGGAAAAGTCATGACGTATTTTTTCTCTGTTTTTCATTGCAAAAATGCGTCATGACTTTTCTGACAACCCAATAGTTTGCAAGGTTGGCTGTAACAAAGTACCATACCACAAACTGTGTGGCTTAGAACAACAGAAATGCATTCTCTCACAGTTCTGGAGGCTGCAAGTCCAAAATCAATTTGTCAGCAGGACGGCGCTCCTGGAGGTGCTTGAGGAGGATGCTAGCTCATTTCTTTCTTTCTGGTTTCTGATAATTTGCTGACAATCTTTGGCATTCCATGGCTTGTCAATGCATCACTCCAATCCTTTGTCTTCACATGTCCTTCTCCCTCTGTGACTTCACATGGTCTTCCCTACATATACATATCTATTTGTGTCGAAATTTCCTCTTTGTGTTAGGAAACCAGTCATATTGGTTTAGGGCCCAACCTAATGATCTCATTTTGATTAACTTTCTAGAAGACTATTTCCAAATAAGGTCACATTCTGAAGTAGTGAGGGTTAGGACTCCAACATACCTTTTTTTTGGAGGGGGGGATACAATTCAACCCATAACAGATACCAAGATAAAGCGTAGTCCTTGATGTCAAAGAAATTCCTATTTAGTAGGGGAGATTAGCTTCACAGAAATAACTTCTGCAGTGCACCAGGCAAGGGTTTGAAGTAAATGACCAGGCCAGGTCTGAGGAGAGATCACTTTGAAAGGGGAGAACGTGGAAGCAATATGATGGCTTCTGTTATTTAAAAGAGAGTACAATTTCCAGAATGTATTAGGAAGTATTTTTAAATAGATTGCAATAAGTTACTTTTAGTGTCCATTCCATAGCTGGCCTATCGCCAAACATTCCTGTCCCCACAGTAGTTTATTGCTGGTCCCCTTATCCTGCCTTATTTTTCATAATACTAAACCCATATTATGTAGTTAATTGTTTATCTACCCCTAGTATAATGTAAACTATAAGAAAATAGGACCCTTGTCTATCTTACCTACCCTAGTGACAAGATGCATTCCTGGTACGTAGAGGTGCTCAATAAATACTTGATCGTTGAATGAACAAATGAATGATCCAGTGGATAGCTTGAAATAGCAGCTTGTCCGATGGTTTCTTTCACTTGCTTTTCCTGAGAAGGATTAAGGAGGCCCAGAAGCCTTTGAGCCTAGCAATCACCTCTAGTGGTGAGTCTCCTTAGAGTGTGCTGGTTTCGGGAATTGAAATCAACTGCCAAGTAATTAAAATTCTAAAGTAAATGGTGCGCCCTTCCATGGTGGCCAGGTGCTATCCTGTTAGGTAAGAGGAGAAACAGAATTTGGCTGCCAGGATTACTTTGTGTCATTTCACTCCTTTTTTTCTCTTGGCTCTTTCTCATGAGTTAAAAGCCGATGTTGCAGCAAACCCCTGCAATTTGCACAGCATGACAGTCAAAAGAAATCATGCGGCCAGAAAGCTTTGCAGTACAACATAAACGGAGGGGTTCAGCCGCGTCTGTTCTTCCAGTTCACTATCAGACAATGGCACAATTACAAGCAATTACTTATTAGCTGCTTGAAAACTATTATTAAAAGACAGCACCATTTGCCAAAAGTAATTTAATGAAATTGGGCATAATTGTGCCCTAAAATGAAGTTTTCTGATTTTCCCACATGTAGATGAATCCACTGAAATTATTTAGCAAATGAATGAATAAAAACACATAGCCAAAAAGCTCTGTGCAGTTGGCAGTGCAAGGCATCAATACGGAAGGCCACGTGTCTTCAAGGTGATTTAAAGTGAGATTTTTGACAAATGGATAAAAAGTAAGCTAACATATTTGCTTGATAGAAGGCAAAATACTATTACAAAGGAAAATAAGATACCTTAAGGCTCAGGAATACATTTGTTATTTTGACCAGGAAATGGTAACAACGATAAGTTTCAAATGTTGATTAATGGAGTTCTTTAACTACCTAATAAATATTACAGCAATAAAGCAAATTTTCACCAATTTGGATGAAGGAAGTTTTAAATTTGCTAAAACTTTAATTTATAAGATACTTGTAAAGAGTTTCTTTTTCATACACATAGTAGCTACAGAGGCCAGCAAACTATTGTCTTCTCTGTATATTTTCTGTAAATTGATGAAAATGATTTATCGTTAACACCTGAACTGTTTGTAAATCGATGCTCTAATGGGGTTGAAACATTCCTCCTCACTTTTGTTCACTGATATTTTATTGGTTTAGCAATCCTATTCCTATATGTTTTATTTTCCTTTTTATCACATGACTGTATTTTGTCAGTAAATGCTTGTTTATTTTTTTTACATGAAGCAATACAGAAGTACAACAAAGGGGACAGTACCTCAAAACCCATTATCCAGAACACCACCATTAACAATGGTGAATATCATTCCATGTATCTCTGTATGCATATATCGAAATGGCTAGGTGACCGGATAGATGCATAGAGTAGTTTTATAAAAGCAGGATTATACTGTATTCATTTTAAATGTAAAAGGAGTGCATTGAAGTTAACCCAAATTTAGTAGAAGAAAAAGAAATCAGAGGAAAATTGAAAAAATTGTCAAGGTTAACCAAAAAAAAATCACTCAAGTATTTTTTTAAACATGCTTTAAGCTCTATGGGAGATTTTTAGACAGTACTTGTTACTTGTTATTTTTATTTTTTCAAGTCTATTAACATTTAAATTGACTTCTAAAATCCTAATTCCCATAACTGTTCAGTTTTAATTCTCTATTTAAAAGCATCCAGTGCTTACCATTATTAGTTTTTTGGCCACAACTTCTCCATCCCTAAATTCTAGATTTGGATTAATCTCTTATTTGATTGGTTGCTTCATCAAGTAATTTATTTTACATAAGGCTTATGGTGGCCCTTGAGCATGTGCATGCTTCAAGAAGCCTTTTGCCTTTATATACAAAGGATGACTTGTGTGATTATAAAGTTACTTGCCATGCTCTCCTCACCCCTCTCAGGATTGCAGAAAAGGCTCTACTATCTTCTTGCATGGAGTGTTTTTGCTTCCTTTCACCGTTACTTCTCTATTCATCTTTTGTCTGACTAGATTTCATCATCAAGTTGTTTTTATAAGGATTCTCCATTCCCCAAATCCCTTTATATTGAATGTTGCTATGGAGAAGTCTGAGGCCAGCCTAATATCTTTCTTTATCTTTTGTAAGTGCCTTTCCCCCCTTGTCTAGATGACTGAAGAATTTCTGAAGTCAATAAGTCATGGCTTCTCCTCTCGAGAGTTCCGTCTTGACTCTTCTTAGGGCTGTCTGTACATCCTGTAAGTCTGATTCTGACCAGATAATAGGCATTAGGAAGGATTTTCAAACTTTTGTTAACATTTTTTTCCTTAGTACTACTGCTGAAGACTGTGATTAGGTCAAATTCCTTGCTATATCAACCCTGGAATACCAGGATCTTTTTATCCCATTGTATTTGGAAATGTTTGGCATGAGGTTATATCCTTAGGTTAATTTGCTGCTGATAAAATTACCACCTTTCCTATTTTTGTTGTTTAAAAATATTGTTGTTTTTCATTGCATAAGATAATTTTCCTTTATTCTCCTGACTTATCTGGAAGTAGATTACAATACATTTTTGTCTGCTTTTTCCCATCATTTATTTAGAATTTTTTCAAACACACAGCAAAGATGAATTTTACAATGAATACTCTTATACGCACTTGATCAGTCACTGACAGGTCAAGAGTCAGAAACCACATCAGAATTTTGAACAGGGAAATTTAATATAAAGAATTGTTAAGTAAGTACAAACTGGTTAAGTATAGGCAGTCATCACTTCTCACATTAGTGCAGAACCATAAAAATGACAGTGCATGCTGAAACTTGCAAAATGACCTTAATAATCAATGGGGGAAATATGATTGCATTTAATATTTTGTCAAAATATTTAAAAGTTATCATGTTTTAAATGCATGGGGGAATGAAAAAATAGCAAACCTAATATTTCTTTAGTACACACTAATTTCAAACACTAGAAAGTATTTTATTGCTTTGTAAAAACGTATCAAGTGTAGTTTGAATAGTGCTTGCCTTCTTCTTGGCATACGATATGGAATGAGCCTTGATGAATTGTCATACTCCTTTCTAAGTTTGGATTAGCTTCCAACATTGTATCCTTTGTCCTTTCCATGTTGTCAAATATCTATAAGATTTCCTTTAAAATGTAAGTTTTTGCTGGCATCACTTCTTCTGGGATATCATCATCTTTTTCATTGTAACAACTTTCTACGTTTATGTCGATAATTTCACCCTTGCTAAGTTCCTCTTACTGCATTTGTAGGATGCCTCAAATGGCAGCAGTGTCAGCATTCTCAGAGTTACTATTTCTTCTATAACTTCATGTATGCTTGATTTTAATTTCATTTCTAGTATTTTCACTTTTCTTTTTGTTTCTTTGCTGCACATTCATCTCTGTTGAGCACTTCTCTTTTCGTTTAATTTTAACTTTTTTTTAAAATTGGGAAACAGTGTGTTTTTCCAGGAACTGTCAGCTCCAAGTCAAGTAGTTGTTTCAGTCTAGATGTGGAAGGCACAGCTTCAGTGGCCCATGCAGGGATTGAATCGGCAACCTTGGTGTTATGAGACTGCTCTCTAACCAACTGAGCTAACTGGTTGCCCCAAGCACTTCTCTTTTAATTATCCATTGTTATAAAGTTTGACATGAGTTTATCATGGGGAGGCAAGGATTCAACACGACTACATGCTTTGCTATTTGTGTATGAACTGAATATGATGTGTTCAGTGATCAATCACCGACAGACTTTGAAGGAAGTGACAGGATTTGACAGTGATCATAACATGCATTTGTTATTTGTATAGTGGTTTGTGGACCGAACAGCAACTGGTGAAATTTGTACTGTATGCAATTACTCAAGGCTATTATACCCTTGTAACAAAAATTCAAACTGCTGTTGTGGAACCGGTGTTATTTAACTAAATTGTGGAAAATCAGAGCAGTAAAAAGTAAGGGCTGTCTCTACAAACACAGATAAAAGAAAATTCCAATGTTTAACTGAAGTATTAACTGCAGAAAGAAGCTACCATTCTTTGGCCTTCCTTTAAGATCCAAGAGAATCTCTCCCCAGATAGCTGAAGAGTTGTCTTAACTGTGAAACGGAGCACAACTTCTCCTGCTGTGTGTAAAGAAGAGACAACTTGAAAACAAGAAAAAATAAAAAGGCAGTGCTTTTCCCACCTCTAGGCTTGCAGTCACCCTCTCTAACCCACTATTGGCAGAGCCAGATAGGGAACCATTTGGCAAAGGAGAAAGTGAGTTGCAGAGTCCAGCTCCAGAATCACAAAATGGGGCCATCAAGGGTTGGGTTGGAACTATGAGGCACTAAGTTACTGGCACACCCATTTCCCAGATTTCTACCATTAACATGTTCTTATACTTGTTTTTTCATATATTAACCTACTGGCTCATCCCTTCATTCATTCATTCATTCATTCATTAATCATATTTTGATATACTCCAAAGTACGTTGCAGACATCAGTATACATTCCCCTAAATAGTTCAGCATGCATAGCATTAACTAGAGTTTGATATTTGAGTTATTTCCATTTAATGCATTTTACATAAAATTAAATGTACCAATTCACTGATTTTTAAAAATTCAGATGCCTGTGTTGTCCCAACCTCTACTAAGATATAAAATATTTCCATTGTCTGCAGAATGTTCCCTCATGCCCTTTTCCCAATTGATCCTCTCCCCTGACCTAGGCACTAGTGTTCTGATTTTTTTTCACCATAAATTAGTTTTGCTTTTTTATAACTCCATAGAGATGAAATCATAGAGTGTGTACTCTTCTTCTGTGCCTAGCTTCTTTTACGCAGCATAATAGCTCTGAGATTGAGCCATGTTTTGGATCAATTTCAGTAGTTCATCACTTTAAAATGTTGAGTCATGTTCCATTGCATGGATATGACATAGTTTATTCATACTCCTATTAATGAACACCTGGGCTATTTCCAGATTTTGGGTGTTGTGAATAGAGCTGCTATGAACATTCTCATATAATTCGTCTGTTTTTTTAAAGACAGTGTCAAATCTGTGTGTGTGTGTGTGTGTGTGTGTGTGTGTGTGTGTGCGCGCGCGCGAAGAGGTATGCTTTCTTACACTATCCTGTATATGAGTGGGAATTAAGGGACTTCTGTTCTAACACAGGGAGCATTATCCCCATTTTAAAACTTAAAAAATAGTTTCATCTATGCTAAGGATCAGGCTAGGGGAAAGCAACTGAATACAATCAATGGCAATTGGCTAAATCAGTGCTCCCCCTCAGAAACTGATGTTTATGTGCAGACATTGTCTAATTCTGTTATTACTTCTAATTTGTTTTAATTGTATTTTGCTCCTTTTAAGAGAAGCTTACAGAACAAGCATTGACAGACACAAACACTGGAAAACTTACTTTTCATTTTTTCTTTCAATACCTTTAACAGTCATTCTCATACAATCATGCACAGCATGTACTATGTGGGATTTGCTCTTAAAATATTAAATTTAGTGTTTTTGTATTAGAACATATTTTATAATGATGGTTTTAAATTTTTGACTAATATCATAAGTGCTCAAACAATTTTTTTTGTTCAATTAGTAAAAATTGGGGAGTTTCGTTTGTCTTTGTTTTATTAATCATTGGAAATTAATCACTGATCTCTCAATAAAACTAAAAATTGAATGTGTTAAAAGACTTAGAGGAGAGGTGAAATGAATTAGCTAACTGTCTCCATGGAAATAGAGAATGAAAGGGGGATGAAAATAGCTTAGTAGAGTTATATGGTAATTTTTTAATGAAGGCAACACTAATTTTTAATCTTGTGGGATGTGACCCATAGCTTTTAACAAAATGTTATAAAAGTCATTTTGATTATTTGAAATTTAAATTTATTTCTCATTTTGTTTCTTACTTGCACTAAATATGGTTTTGTATAATCATAACAATCGAGTTACAGTGTCTGTTTTTAAATATCGCCTAATGGCAACTTTGAAATGTATTGAGTACCAAGTATTGAATACCAAATATAATATTTAATGAAGTCAGTAGTTCTCAATTCAGAACACACTGTCTCAGAGAAACAGTGTTATAAAGGTGTTTCCTCCCTGAATCATATCATAATTTAGATCTGCATAATGTTTCACCTGGGCCACTTACAACAGCCTCCTATTTTCCTTGCATTCACTATTGTTTCCCTCCAAACAGACTCTAGGAGAGTCTAATGAGTCAGTCCCTTCCTTTAAAACAGTAAGTAGCTCCTCACTATGTTCAAGGTTAAGTCCTAGGTCTTTCGCATTTTGGCCCTGCCTACTGTCACAGCCCTGTTTTTCATCACACCTCTGCTTCAGGTTGCCCTGCTCCAGCCAGTCCAACATCTTTACTTACAAGATCTTTCGGAAACACATTGTACTTTTAGACTTCTCTTTGCTTTTGTACATATAACTGTTCCCTGTGTCACAGATGGCTTTGCCTTTTCTCTTTTCTGGGCCTTACTGTGGACTGGATGAAATATCCCTAAAGACTGTCTTTTTTTCTTTGCTCAACTTCCAAGTCCATCAAATCGCTCTCTGATTAGAATTTGCTTCTTACATAGAGCTGCCTTCAATGAAGGAATATATGGGTCAAAATTTCTGGACCTTGAAAGCTGAGAGTCACACCCAGGACCATGGTGAATTCACCCTTGTCAGAATCACCTTGGTATCTCTCACTAGCTAGCCAGATTACCTTTACCTGGCTCTCCTTTTCCACCTTGTCTTTTAAAAATGTTAGTTCATGGTGGCCGGGTGGCTCAGTTGGTTAGAGCACGTGCTCTGAACACCAAGGTTGCCAGTTTGATTCCCACATAGGCCAGTGAGCTGCACCCTTTGCAACTAGATTGAAGACAATTGACTTGAGCTGAGTTCCCAGTGGGCAGCCGATGGCTCAGTTGGTTAGAGCGCGTGCTCTTAACAACAAGGTTACCAGTTCGATTCCCACATGGTATGGTGGGCTGCTTCCCCCAGCAACTACACTGAAAACGGTGACTGGACTTGGAGTTGAGCTGCACCCTCCACAACTAGATTGAAGGACAATGACTTGACTTGGAGCTGATGGGTCCTGGAAAAAACACATTGTTCCCCAATAAAATTTATTTAAAAAAATGTTAGTTCACTTTCCCTTTTCTCTTTTTCCCTCTTGGTTGTCAACATGTATTTGCTTTTCAAAGTATGGAGATAATGTATTTAGCATAGTGGCTGGCAGATAGTAAGAATCTATAAAAATATTGGCTAATAAAAACAAAATAACAATCACAATAGTATCTGTTATATTTGTCCTAAAGAGACTAAGGCTACTTTAATAATCAGTTGTTAGCTTGCTTTAAAGGTTGTGTCCACACACTCTAGATGTTTGCAAATATAACTATTCAGTTTTTTAAAGCCCCAACTCTTTGGAATTGTGGAGATAAACAACTCAAATCTTTATAACTGGTTATTATTATATGCCCACTTTATATTGGGGCATTTTGGTATCATGATTTTATGAAAGTTAGTTGTTATGGTAGTTATGAAAACCTTCATCAGTCACAATTTTGTGCTGTTCTGATAAATCCCTCTTTAAATGGTGTGTTGGGCTGGCCGAGTGGCTCAGTTGGTTAAGAGCTCGCTCAAGAGTGTGAGCTCTGAGCAATAGCGGTTCGATTCCCGGCCTGAGTTGAGCTGCCGCTGAGCTGCCAACAGGTGGCAAGATGGCTCAGCTACAAAAAAAAATGGTGTGTCAAGGACTGAAACATCTATTAAAGAATAAAACTGTGGATCTTAACTAGGTAATTCATATAAAAAATCTTTTAGTTTCAATGTTATTTTAAAAAGAAGTTCTTGTTCCAAGATTTTCTTCCAGAAGTTTAATTCCTGTTGGTAAATATAGTTCAGCTTTACAAGGTTGTTAGAATTTGTCGAATTTTCATAACAAAATCCTTACTTGAAAAGCTAATGTGTAATTTATTTTGCACATCTACAGCTTATTAAAAAATGCTTTTGCATGAGAACCAGAATAAAATATCACACTGGGTATAGATCATGCATATTTTATTAATGTGGAAATCGGGCTATCTAACTAAATATGCTTAAAACAGTATATATTGTAATATACGCAAATGTTCATCTTCACAGACATTTCAAAAGTTGTTTAGCTTAGTATTTAGTTTAGATTTGCACTTGATGAGAACTTAAGGAACAGGGATGCTGTACATATTGATCTTTGAGTCTGGGACTCTGTTCTAAAATATTTGCTTTACTTATGAGTTTATAATCGATGATTTAGACTATCCACTGCCATCGCTATGTTTAAAGGCCTTTATTTTACAGAAGGTGTTGATTTTACAATCAATTTGTGCAACTTAAACCTCAGAATATTTTCTTTGTGCCATGCAAATTATGTCTTTAGGGCTTGCTCTGACTGTCTCTGTATACCAATAAACAGATTTTTGCACAGACTATAATGTGCATCCAGCTAGTCCAGAGGAGCTGTTATTATCACCTCCTCAGTGAAAACTATATTGTGGGCACCTGCCAGCTACTTTACTATTCGGATTCCATTAGATTTTACAAACATCTATTGAGTCTTAAAATAGCCCAGGTTTTGGTGAAGAGCAAGAAATTGGCCACAATTATTCTAGTATCAGAAAAATGTGCTAGAATGTACTTTTGAAAGAGCCACAAAGTGCTGCAGAGGAAGGCTTTGTAAAAGTAGACCATGAAGGGCAGATTGAGCATAGAAAGGCCTTTTGGGCAGTGGGAACAACATGAGAAAAGACACTAACTGAGACAAGAAATAGTTGCTGAATGCTACTATGTGTCTGGCCTTATAGATCTGCACAATCACTCTGTAATGTGCATGCTACAATTTCCATTTGACTGATTACATCAAGGCCCAGAGCTGGGAAAATAAGTGGCAGAGCTGATATTGACCCCAGAGTGATCTTACATCAAAGTCTATGTTCTTTCTTCACAGTCAGGGGAATGCAATCTGTGAAAAAGAAGGAATGGAGTTACTTAGAGCATGGTATCCCTGAAATGTAGCATAATGAACAAGAGGCTCAATGGAGTCCATAAAAGACCAAACACGTTTGTGCCCCATTAGACAGTAACAGGTATTCTGGACAAACAATGTCTCATGGTCAAATATATAGGGAAAAGCTGCATGCTATATCCTAGGGCTGCCTGAATTAGTTGTATACGGCTTAGATTAGTGTCATGTAATAGGCTACCATATGAATAGCGACCTCTAGTGTTATGTGGTGCAGTCTACACAACCTTATGTTGCATATCAGCTCTCTTGCAGTTTCACAAATACATTATTAGCACATGAAAGAGCTCAGGAAATCCTGTAGTAATGAAATCTGTTTAACCTAATACATTCCAAAATTATTTGACCAAGGGGGAGTGGGGAATTGCTTTGGTACCTATTAATGTTTCATGGAAAACTAGGATTCAGTGGAGTGCAATTCAGAAAACGCTGGGTTAGTCAGTCATACTTGATAAGTCTGACTAGAATGGAGTGACTCGGCCACGTAACTCTTGTCTGGAAGTTCTACCAAAGACACTCATGTATGCGTCTGAAGGATATTGCTCCCATTTTCACATGGTGCACATTTTCCTTCTCCACTTCCTAGTTCTGGGGAACAGGTTTCTTGAACATAGTTTATGTGCTGAAAATAGGTTGTATGTGTGACAGGATATTTATCCCCTCAATATTGGGGTGGCCTGATGGGACCTGAGGCAGCTGGAGTCCCTGGGCTGGTTACCTCCTGCCCAAGCAGACACTTCTTACCCCAGAGTAAGCATTATAATTTTCTTGGAGTGCTACAATGTGGGAATGGTTGGGAAGCTGTTTTGAAAATAGCCAGGGGTTACTTGCTAAAAAATTGAGTCTTGTTTTATGAGGTGGAGGTTTTTTTCCCCCATAGCACCAGAAATATTAATTGGTACAGTCAGTGTTAGAATAAACCAGCGTTATTACAAAATGCAGTGCAATAAAAGAAGAATCAGATATTTGAGAATGAGTTTTTTTGATCATTTTGCTTATCAAGTTGTGAACATCACATTAATCTGTTTTCCTCTCATGATTAAAACTTTCTTGGGGATGACAGCAATTACTCATTTATGTGCAAATATCTAGAATCTGAGCACTGTGAATCCATAACAGTAAAGGAGGCATTCAGGATGAAGCAGCACAATTCTTTAAATAGTCATACTTAATTTCAATTGAAAAACTTTGCTCAACTGAAAGAATGACAAAAATGCTATTGTTACAGAGAGAAAAAAAACTTTGGAAAGTTATGAATGTCTAAAATTTCCTGCAGTTATTTTTGCAAGGATTGATTCATATTCAGATTAGCTTCCTGCCAGATGGAAGAAACACACAGTAAATCAGCTTTTGCAGGAGAGAAATCAAAAAGAAGCACAAGCTGCTATTTAAAGGGTTTGGGTTTTTTTTGCCATATTAATAGCACATTAACCCATAGGGAGTATTAATGCAAGAAGCTAAACCATGGGGGCTACTGTGCTATCCTCAAGGAAGACTAAATATTTTTCAGTCTAATGGGCTGAGAAAAATTATTTCCTTGGATTGCACATCCAATATAGTGTTTCTGTTTAATGATGACCAAGCCTCATGCATTCCAAAGCAGAAAGAACAGGATAAATATGTGGAAATTAGAGACAAATTCTTCCTCTAGGACCCAGTGAACACTGCTTTATGTGGTTGGCCCAGGGAAGGATTATGGTAAGCGCACAGTAGATGAAATGGATTGATTTTCTCGGCGGTTCATTAAACCTGGGTTGTGATGTTCTAGGCGTGGTGCTGGTGGAGTCCAGGCAGTACCTTGAAGGAGGTATGTTTTTTCTGTCCGAGTCAGCCAAGTATATGATGCAAAGTCATACTACGTGCCCAGTGTTGGGACTAGACTTTCTCTTGGCACCAGGAGTCACACACTCTGCACTCAATTAATTCTTCATTTCTCCTGGCTTCTAGTCTTCAACTTGTTCTTATCATGATATTTTTGCCTTCTCCATTTAATGCTACACCCCTATTTGTTTTGGCTTTGGACTACAACCAAGGCTTTCCTCATGATAATAGTCTTCTCTCCACTATATTTTAATAACATACCTGAGGTTGTAACTTTTCAGGACTGATCCATCCTCAAGTGCTCTCTCTCCCATATGCTCTCTATGGGGTCAGTTTTCCATCTGGCCGGTTTGAGCCTTGCTGGAAACTCTGATGATAACTGTAACAAATTTAGTTATTAACATTTGTTTGCTGAAAACGTACTGTGTGCCAGTCCTCTCAATAGCCCCATTAGACAGATATCATTTTCCCATTTTTATAGCTAAGGAAATAAGTGAAATCATATGGTATATTTCTTTGTCTGACTATTTCACTTAACATAATACCCTCTAGGTCCATCTATGTTATTGCAAATTGTAAGATTTCATTCTTTTTATGGCCCAGTAATATTCCATTGTATATATGTACCACCTCTTCTTTATCCAATGGTCCATTGGTGGGCACTCGGTTTCATATCTTGGCTATTTGTGAATAGTGCTGCAATGAACATAGGGATACATATATCTTTTCAAATTAGTGTTTTGGATTTCTTTGGATAAATACCCCATAGCAAGATTACTCGGTGTTAAGGTAGTTCTATTTTTAAATTTTTTTTTAAAAGATTTTTATTGGGGAATTGGGGTGATGGGAACAGCGCTGGGGAATTGGGGAAGGGGAACAGACAAGTTGCTGTCGTTTTGTTCTTCAGTCTAGTTGTGGAGGACGTTGCTTCACTGGCCCAAGTTGGCACCATCATTGCGCTCTTCCCGGGCGAAGCAGATCAGTCGCCGGCTTCTGGACGGCCGCTCACTGCGGCTGCTGGCCGCTCACGCTGGCTGCTGGCCACACACGGTAGCCCATGGCAACCCACTGCCACAGGGACTGCAGCCCACGCCGTCGCCGGCGACTCATGGCAGCCCAGCTCCAGGTTGAGCTGTTGTTCAGCATCTTAGCTGTAGAGGGCAGTGTCACTGGCCCTCATATGTGGGATCCGAACCGGGGCCCTCTGGCATCCCAAGCGAGCTCTTAACCATCGCGCCACTCGGCCGGCCCTATTTTTAATTTTTTTGATGAATCTCCATACAGTTTTCCTTACTGGCTACACCAGTTTGCAATCCCACCAACAGTGCACTAGGGTTCCCTTTTCATCCTTGCCAACAATTTCTGTTTGTTGATTTTGTTTAGTTCTTTTTCTGGAGTTTTCTCCTGGTCTTTCATTTGGGACACATTTCTTTGTTTCTTCATTTTGGCTTCCTCTCTGTGTTTGTGTCTATGTATTAGGTAGATCTGGTATGTCTCCCAGCCTTGGCTAGGTAGGTGCCATTTGGGGCCCTGACACAGTCTCCCTGGTCACCTGCACTGGGTGCTCCAGGAGTGTCCCTTGTATGGGTTGTGTGTGCCCTCCTGTTATAGTCGAGCCTTGATTGCTATTGGCACATCAGTGAGCGGGATTGACCCTCAGGCTGATTTGCTGTGGGGTTTGGCCCCATCCACAGTTTCTGGGCTGCTGTATGGGGCGTTTATCACACTGAGTGGGATTCACCTCAGCAGGCTCTGGTGCCTTTTGAGACTGCCCTTTATGTATGCCAATTGTGGGTTAATTGGGTGGTGCTCTGCTGTGGTCTGAAGCCAGCCTTCAAGTATGTTGGCTCTGGGGCCTCTTGGGGGAGCTCCAGTGCAGGCCCAGGTCACCCACTGCCTGTCACAGGCTGTGGGCTACCTGGTAGGAGCTGCAAAGTGATCCGCAGTTGTTCGCTGCCTGTGCTAAACCTGGAGGTGTGTAGGAGAGGCCATACTGTGAACTGAGGATGTCTGCAACAAGTACCAAGACTGGGGTCGCTCTGCAAAAGCCAGGATACCCTGAGGCCTGTTGCCACCTGCACGCTCCCTTAAGGTTCAGCTGCCGATAAAGCCTCTTGTGGTGTGTGAGTTGGGTGTGGCAGAGTCTCAAGGAGTGACTAGAGTGGGAAAAGTTGTGGTCACCAGGTTAATGTAGATTTTGATTTGGTGCCAGTCCTGAGCCTGGAGCTACTTAGCAAAAGCCTCAGAGCATACCCAGGCCAGTCGCCGCCCGCCTGGTGTCTGCCAGACTTCGATAGTTTTCCCAGGAAGAGTGCAATGCAGGTGGGGTTTGTTGCTCATAGAGAAAGTACCTCAGGTGTTGAGGGAGTTGGGTGGGGCAGGGTCCTAATGAGTCAGCAGGGCGGAGCCCCAGAGCTCACCAGGCCAGTCAGAATCAGATTTGGCCATGGTGGGGGCGGGCTCAACACAGGCAAGATGGCGCCTGTCTGCCAGCTGCATCAGAGGGAAAATGCTGACTGTCCTTCAGTCCTCCCTGCGAAGCCACACACCCCAGTCTGCACTCTGTATGCCTCTGATGTCCCCCGAGTCACCATCCCTTCACCGGAGCCCAAGGTGAGTGTCTGCGAGTGAGTCTGTGCACGGGCTGTTTAAGAGGACGTCTGGGTTTCCTGCAGCCTTCCGTCCCACCTGGATGGTCGGAATTCTCACTGTTTGTCACAACCAGATGTTGTGGGGGCTCCACTTCCCGGCACCAGTACTCTGGGCTGGGGAGCAGGGCATGGGGTTTGGGTCCCTCACTTCTCTGGGAGGAATTGCCGCGGCTGAGTTACCATGTCTGATTCTCAACTGCCACATGGAGATTTCAGGCCTGTTCCTCATCTCTGCCCCTTCTACCAGTCTTGACGTGGCTTCTTTATATTTTTAGTTATAGGACTTGTGTTTACCTAGACATCAGATGGTTGTCCAGGTTGATTGTTCTATAGTTTAGTTGTAATTTTAATGTGTTCATGGAAGGACACAGGCACAGTATTTACTCCACCATCTTGGGTCTCTCTCTCCCCAACACCATTTATTGAAGAGACTGTCTTTACCCCATTCTATATTCTTACCTCCTTGGTCATAGATTAATTGACCATATAGGCGTGGGTTTATTTCTGGGCTCTCTACTCTGTTCCATTGGTCTATGTGTCTGTTTTTATGCCAGTACCATGCTGTTTTAATTACTATACCTTTGTAGTATAGTTTGATATCAAGATTGCTTTGGCTATTTGGGGTATTTTGTGATTCCATATAAATTGTAGGATTATTCTAGTTCTGTGAAAAATGCCATTGGTATTTTGATAGGGATTGCATTGAATCTGTAGATTGCTTTGGGTAGTATGAATATTTTAATGATGTTAAATCTTCCTATCCATGAGCTCGATATATGCTTCCATTTATTTGTATCTTGTTCAGTTTCTTTCTTCAGTGTCTTATAATTTTCCAAATACAGGTCTTTTACCTCCTTGGTTAAATTTATTCCTAGGTATTTATTTTGTTGCAGTTGTAAATGGGATTGTTTTCTTAATTTCTTTTTCTTTTAGTTCATTTTTGGTGTATAAAAATGCTACCAATTTTTGAATATTAATTTTGTATCCTGCTACTTTACTGAATTCATTTATCAGTTCTAATTGTTTTTTGGTAAAACCTTCAGGTTTCTCTCTATATGGTATCATGTCATCTGCAAATAATGGCAGGTTTACTTCTTCCTTTCCAATTTGGATGTTTCTATTTCTTTTCGTTGTCTGATTACTGTGGCTAGCACTTCCAATACCATGTTGAATAACAATGGTGGAAGTGGACGTCCTTGTCTTGTTTCTGATCTTAAGGAAAGCATTTCTAGTTTTCACCACTAAGTATGATGTTAGCTGTGGGTTTGTGATGTATGACCATTATTATTATTATCTTTTGACCATTATTATGTTGAGGAATGCGCCATCTGTTCCCACATTGCTGAGAGGTTTTTTTTTATCATTATAAATGGATGCTGGAGTTTGTGAAATGCTTTTTCTGCATCTATTGATATGATCATATGATTTTTAAATTTTCTTCAATTACAGTTGACATTCAATATTTTATATTAACTTCAGGTGTACAGCTTGATTTTTATTCTTCATGTGGTTTATCACAGTAATTGATTTCTGGATATTGAACCAAACTTACAATCCAGGAATAAATCCCACCTGATCATGGTGTATGATCTTTTTAATATACAGTAATACCTTGGTTTGCAAGCATAATTCGTTCTGGAGACAAACTACTCGTATTGCAAGACATTGCGCGTTTACCAAGTTAAAATGTATTAGAAATGTATGCTTATCTTGTGGAACCTTCGCAAACCAAGCTACTTACAATCCTAGTATTGCTGAATTCAGTTTGGTGATATTTTGTTTATGATATTTGCTTCTATGTTCATCAGGGATACTGACCTACAGTTTTCTCTTTTTTTGTAATATCTTTGTCTGGTTTTTGAATCAGGGGAATGCTGGCCTCATAAAATGAGCTTGGGAGCCTTCACTCCAATTTTTTTGAATAGTTTGATAAGTATAGGTGTTAATTATTTTTTGAATGTTTGATAAAATTCACCCGTGAAGCCATCGTTCGAGGACTTCTGTTTGTTGGGAATTTTTGATTACTGATTCAATTTTGTTAGGAGTTACTGGTCTGTGCAGATTTTCTGTTCTTGCTTTAGTCTTGGAAACTACGTTTCTAGGAATTTATTCATTTTCTCCAGGTTGTCCAACTTGTTGGTATATAATTGTTCATAGTATTTTCTTATAATTATTTGTATTTCTGTGTTGTCAGTTGTCACCTCCTGTTTCATTTCTGATTTTATTTATTTTGAATTAATCACTGATAGGTATGTAGTGATTGCCATTTTATTGTTTTCTGATTATTTTTGTAATTTTACTATGTTCCTTTCATAGTCTCTTTGCTCTCACCTCCTGTATGTTCATGTTGTCCTGTACTGTTGTGTTTGGATTCCTTTCCTTTACTTCTTGTATATCCCTTGTGGGTTTTTGTTTTGTGGTTACCATGTGCTTCATATATACCAAGCTATGTTTATTCCACTTATTTTAATTTGATGCTCACTTAAGTTTGGACACATTCTAAAATTACTACCCTTTTTACTCACTCCTTCCACGTTTATGTCTTTATCTTTTACTTCTTTTATGTTTGTATGTACTCCTTAATTTACTGTTGTAATTACACATGATCTATCTACATTTGGCATCTAACCTTTGAACTAGCTTTATAGTTGGTGGGTTTACTGCTTTTACTATGTCAGCATTTTGCCTGTGAGAATTTTTTTGTTTGTGATATTTTCTTATTCATATTTTTGATCTTTTTTTTTCTTCTTCAAGAAGTCTTTTTAACATTTCTTGTACTACTGCTTCAGTGGTGATGAACTCGTTTTACTTTTTCTTTTCTTTTTTTTAAAGATTTTATTGGGGAATTGGGGGAGGGGAACAGGGTTGGGGAATTGGGAAAGTGGAACAGACAAGTTGCTGTCCTTTTGTTCTTCTGTCTAGTTGTGGAGGACGTCGCTTCACTGGCCCATGTTGGTATTGTGATCATTGCGCTCTTCCCAGGTGAGGCAGTCACTCGCCAGCCATTGGACGGCAGCTCACAGCAGCTCACAAAAGCTCATGGCCACTGCCGGCCAGCCCCACTGCAGCCTACGCCATCACTGGTGACTCACGGCAGCCCAGTTCCAGGTCAAGCTGTTGTTCACCATCTTAGCTGTAGAGAGCACAGCGTCACTGGCCCTCATGTGGGATCCGAACTGGGGCCCTGCTGCTCAGAGCTGGCGTCCCAAGCCAGCTCCTAACCAATATGCCACTCGGTTGGCCCTAATTTTGCTTTTTCTTCTCTGGAAGCTCTTTATCTCTCCCTTGATTTTACATGATAGCTTTGCTGGGTGGAGTAATCTTGATTTTAGGTCCTTGCTTTTCATCACTTTGAATATTTTGTGCTAACCCCTTTTGGTCTGCAAAGTTTCTGTTGAGAAGTGAGCTGACAGTCTTATGGGAGCTCCCTTGTAGGTAACTAACTGCTTTTATCTTGTAGCTTTTAAGATATTTGTATTAACCTTTGGCATTTTAATTATGATGTGTCTTGGTGTGGGCCTCTTTGGGTTCATCTTGTTTGGCACTGTCTCTGCTTTCTGGGCTTATATGTCTGTTTCCTTTGACAGGTTACGAAAGTTTTCCATCATGTTTTTTTCAAATAGGTTTTCAATCCATTGGTCTTTCTCTTCTCCTTCTCCTTCTGGTACCTTTATTATGCAAATGTTCTTATGCTTGATGTTGTCTCAGAGGTCTCTTAAAGTACCCTCACTTTTTTTGAATTCTTTTTGTTTGTTTGTTTGTTTTAGTTCCAATTTGGTATTTTCTTCTACCTTGTCTTCCAAATCACTGATTCAGTCCTGTGCTTCAGCTAATCTGCTATTGATTCCATCTAATGTGTTCTTCACTTCAGTTATTGTATTCTTCATTTCTGAGTGGTTCTTTTTTATGGTTTCTATCTCTTTGTGTAAGTTCTCACTGAGTTTATGTATTCTTCCCCTAAGTTCATTGAGCATCCTTATAACCAGTGAGTTGAACTCTGTATCTTTCAGATTGCTTGCCTGAATTTTATTTATTTTTTTTTCTGGAGTTTTGTCCTATCCTTTCATTTGGGACATGTTCCTTTGCCTCTCATTTGGTTGCATCTTTGTGTTTGTTTCTAAGTATTAGGTAGATCTACTAAGTCTTCCAGTCTTGGCAGAGAGGCTTTATGTAGCAGGTGTCCTGTGAGGCACAGTGGCACAATCTTCCTGGCCCCCTGTGCTGAGTACTTCAGGGATGACCATTATATGGGTTGTATTTGCCCTCCTCTTGTAATTGAGCCTTAATTGCTGGTTGCATTGGGTAAGATTGACCATTAGGCTGACTGGCTGTGAACACTGACCATGACTACAATGGACAAGTTGTGGTGTGGGAGCTGACCACATGAAGCAGAATTTATTTAGTGGGGCTCTGGTGCCTGCTTGGTCTACCCTTTTGGTATGTCATTTATGGACCTAATTAGGTGGTACTCTCTTGTAGTCTGAAGCCAGCCACTGGTGTGTTGGTTCTGGGGCCACTTGGGAGGGACTCTGGTGCAGGCCAAGATAAGCTGCTGCTTGTGTCTATCTGGGGCCACCTGGTAGGAGCTACAGTGTGATCTGTATTTGGTAGCTGCCTGTGCTGGGCTTGGAGTCACCTGGGAGAGGCTAGGCTGTGAACTGAGGCTGGCTGTCACTAGAGCTGGGCTTGGGGCCACTTAACAAGATGTACATTGCACAATAAGCCAGGTGCTTCTTGGTTGGCATTTGTGGACCTTTGGGATATTTTTAGGAAAGTCTGCAGTACAGGCTGAGGCCAGCCACCTGTATGGAACAGCCACTGAAAGAGGATCTGGCCAGGCATGTGAATTGGGTGGTGCCATGTGTCAGGGAATCACGAGGGTGGGGTGAGTGGTGTTAGCCAGGTTAATGGAGACTCAGACTTGGCACTTGCCTATGTCTGCAGGCTCTGCAGAGGGAGGGCATAACAAAGGAACAGTAGCACCTACCAGCACTTCCGTCTTGGAGAGAGCTGCCCCTCTAGCCCTCACCATGAAGCCAGACAACTGAGTTCTTTCCTGTATGTCCCTGGCACTTTTTGAGCTACTGTCCTTTTGCTGGAGCTTAGGATGAGTGTGAGCAAGTGAGTCTGTGGTTGTGCCCTTGAAGGGGACACAGCCCTTCATCTCACCTGGATGGCATTCTCACTGATTTTTACAGCCAAATGTTGTAAGGACTCCTCTTCTTGGTACTGGTGCTTTGGGCTCAGGAACCTGGTGTGGGGCTGGGACCCTTCACTCCTCAGGGTGGACCTCCACACCTGAGACATCCCTCCTGATTTTTAACTACCACACATGGCTGTGGGACCCACTTGTTTCATATCTCCACCCTTTCTACCAGTCACAACCTGGCTTCTTTATATCCTTAGTTATAGGAGTTTGTTCAACTAGTCTTTAAGTGGTTTTCAAGGGTGATTTTTATATAATTCAGTTATAATTTTGCTGTGGTTATGGTAGGAGGTGAGCATAGCATTTACCTACTTTGTCATCTTGACTCTAAATCTTGGTGATGACTTTTTAGATACATTACCAAAGGCAAGATTTGTGAATTAAATATTGACAAGCTGAAGTATTATGCATTATAATTAAAAGCTTCTGCCAGCCGAGTTTTCTCAGTTGGCTAAGAGCTCGCTCAAGAGTTTGAGCTCTGAGCAACAGCAGTTTGATTCCTGGCCCAAGCTGAGCTGCCACTGAGCTGCCAACAGGTGGCAGGATGGCTCAGCTAAAAAAAATAAAATAAAAAAATTTAAAAAACTTTTGCTGTGTAAAACATAATAAAGAATGAAAAGACAAGTGAAAAAGTGGGAGATAATATTTGCAAAAGACACATCTAATAAAGGACTGTTATTCAAAATATACAAAGCACTCTTAAAACACAAGTATGAGAAAATGAACAACCCAATTAAAAGATGAGCAAAAGACTGGAACAGATACCACATCATGGAAGATATATAGATGACAAGTAAGGACAGGGAAAGATATTAAACATCATATTTCATTAAGGAATTGCAAATTTAAACAACAATAAAATACCAGTACACAGCTATTAGAATGGCTAAAATCCAAAACACTGACAATACCAAATGCTAATGAGGATGTGGAGCAATGGGAACTTTCATTTATTGCTGGTGGGAATGCAAAATAACACAGCCACTTTGGAAGACAGTTTGACAGTTTCATACAAGACTAAACATACTGTTACGATACAATCCAACAATCACACTCTTTGGTATTTAACCAAATGTATTGAAAACTAATGTCCACACAAGATGTGCACACAGATGTTTTTAGCAGCTTTATTCATAACTTCCCAAACTTAGGAGCAACCAATACATCCTTCAGCAGGTGAATGGATAAATAAACTGTGGTACATTGGAAAAGGAAATATTATTCAGTGCTAAAAAGAAATAAGCTCTCAAGCCAAGAAAATACATAGGGGAAACTTAAATTCATATTACTAGGTAAATCCAATCTCAAAAATCTATATACTATTTGATTCCAACTAAATGATATTGTGGAAAAGGCAAAACAATGGAGACAGTAGAAGGAGCAGTGTTTGCCAAGGGTTGGTGAGATAGGAGAGATGTATATTTAGAGCATGGAGGATTTTGAGGGTAGTGAATCTGTTTCATGCAATATTACAAGGGTGGATACATGTCATTATATAGTTATCAGAACTCACAGAATGTACATCAAGAATGAACCCTATTGCAAACTATGGGCTTTGAGTGATAATTATGTGTCAATATAGGTTTATCAATTATAATAAATGTATCATTGTTATGTGAGATGTCTGTAATGGGGAAGGTTGTATGTGTGGGGAGACAAGGAGTGAATGGAAACACTATACTTTCTGGTTAATTTTGCTGTCAGTCTAAAACTACTCTAAAAATTAAAGATTATTATTTTTAAAAAGGCTTCCAAGAAAGGGGAAAAATCTTATAGTTGGGAAGCATCATAGTATACAATGAAGGCTAACAATATACTAGTTGTTTCACTTAAATAGTTAGTAAATAACGAGTAGAGTTTCCAATTGTCCTTTTGTTATCCAATTCAAATTCAAGATCAGCAAAAAAACCACATGTGTGTGTGCGCACACATATATGCACATGTACACACACACACACACACACACACACACACACACACACCTTCCTTTATTGTGAATAGGTAAGCCTATCACTCCAGTGCTTTAAAAAATGATTTTGGCCAGAAATCAAAAGAAACATACTTCCTCTTTTGGTTTGACACTGGGCTCTAGAGACCATAATTTAATTATAATATAATTTTAAAAATAGGCCATTTGTCAGATAAGTAATCTTGTGAGTTATGAAATCAATCAAGTCAGTGTTGAAAAGGTTAAGATAAAAGATAAAAAACATCTAGCATTAAAAAATTAGTTTCCTGGGCCGGCCGAGTGGCATGTTGGTTAGGGGTTGGCTTGAGATGCTGGCTCTGAACAGCAGGGCCCCAGTTCGGATCCCACATGAGGGCCAGTGATGCTGCCCTCTGCAGCTAAGATGATTAACAACAGCGCCACCTGGAGCTGAGCTGCCATGCGTCGCTGGCAACGGTGCAGGCTACTGTGGGGCTGGCCGGCAGTGGGCGTGAGCTTTCTTGAGCTGCCGTGAGCCGCCGTGAGTGGCCGTTTCAGAGGCCGGCGAGCGACTGCCTCACCCAGGAAGAGCACAATGATAATACCAACATGGGCCAGTGAAGCAACATCCTCCACAACTAGACTGAAGAACAAAAAGACAGCAACTTGTCTGTTCCCCTTCCCCAATTCCCCAATGCTGTTCCCATTCCCCAATAAAAAATCTTTTTAAAAAATTAGTTTTCCTCTTCAAATTATTTTAATAATATGTTTAAAGACCTGTTCCTTCTAATTACAGAGTGGTGTACTGCACTCACTCCCTTTGTTTTCAGGGTCATTCCAGTGTGCCTGATAAGTATGCAAAATTATATCAGATGCTAAATGCCTAAAGCATGAGGTTCTTTGGGTTTTTATTCTTAATTATTGTGTTGAATTTTATATTTGGGTCTGGATTTCATATGAATAAATTATTCTCAAAATACATAATTTAAGATAATTAATATTCAGTTACATTAATATAAACTAGAATCTAAGCCAAATTAATCTATGAACAAGAATGTTAAGTAAAAATTCCATTTAACCCCCCTAAAACTTGTAGTCTGCTGACATGTAAGTCATTCTGCCATGGACAGATATTTAGGACCTTTTCCCCCTAAGCCACCTATTATGTTCTTTGATGCTGTGTTTTCTGGCATTATAGGCAATCAAAATGCCTTCTGATTTTTTTTTTGTGTGTGTGTGCTCCTGACCTTTAGTATCCTGGAACTGAGAGATCACAAAATAACTTTGGATCCTGACAGTCATATTCCTGAATCATTTTCCATTAAGGCTATTGTACTATTTACAGAGTGCTACCCTGCCTCTCTGCCCTATCCATTTCTGTTCATGACTTCAGCCTTCTAGTCTATGCCTATTTCTATATTTTTGTTTATATTAGATTATAATCTTCTCAAGAATAGGGAACTTTTTTTTTTAAAGATTTTTATTGGGGAATTGGGGGATGGGAACAGCGATGGGGAACTGGGGGAAGGGGAACAGAGAAGTATCTGTCCTTTTGTTCTTCAGTCTAGTTGTGGAGGATGTTGCTTCACTGGCCCAAGTTGGCACCATCATTGTGCTCTTCCTGGGCGAGACAGATCAGTCACCGGCTTCTAGATGGTCACTCACGGCGGCTGTTGGCCACTCACGCTGGCTGCTGGCTACACA
>NW_017731453.1:3574773-3666832 GCF_001890085.2 Hipposideros armiger | reverse complement strand
CCCTGTAGCTCAGAGCTGGCATCCCAAGCCAGCTCTTAACCAACACGCCACTCGGTCAGCCCGGGAACTTTATATTTTTTAAGATTTCATGGCATTTAGTTGAATAATTTTGCTGCAAATGAATACTAAATTACAAGATTAGTGATCCATGTTCTGGACAAGGGTAGTCCATCTACTTTAGATAGAGAATATGTGAGTGATGAAAGATTAAGGCTATTTAGAGTCATAATGAAGAGGGTGTTACATCTCAACTCAATAGGCAATGTTGGAGTCAAAGTTGTTATTTTTTAACAAATAAATGACTTGATCAAAGTGGGGTTGAGATTAACCTGGCATAAATTGTAAGAAGGAGAGACTAGAAATGAAATTACATATTTTGTCTCCAGGTAATGTAAATAAGTACAAGAGAGATGCCCCTCTCCCCCAAAAAAAAACATTTAAAAGAATATAATTCTCAGTTTAGATACTTCACCTTCTCACTGATAATAAAGGGGTCACTTCTCTAGCATGACACAACAATCTTAAATATGTATGCACTTAATAATAGAGTTTCAAGATGCATGAAGCAAAAAATGACAGAATTGAAAAGAGAAGTCAACAAATCAACATTTATACTTGAAGATCCCAACAATCCTCTCTCATTAACCAATAGCATAAATAGACAGAAAATCAGTAAGACTACTGAACACAAAGACAACACTCCCAAACAACATGGTGCAATATATAGAATACTCCAAACAAAAGAAGAATATACTTTCTTTTCTACTACATATGAAATAACCCAATAAGGTAGACAATAATCTGGGGTACAGAGCAAAGTATAAGAACTTGACAAAAAAATGAGAAGTATGTTCTTGGGTCATAATTGAATTAAACTAGAAATTAGTAAAACAAAGATATCTGGAAAATCTCAAAATATTTGAAATTAATAACATGCTTCTAAATACTGAAGAGGTCATAGAATAGATCATAGGGGGAAATTGGAAAAGTTTTTGAAAGGAAAGAAAATGGAAATGTATTAGAATGTATGGGATGCCAGTGAAGCAGAGTTTAGAGGGAAATTTATAGCACACTATTAAATGTTTATATTAGAAAGGAGTAAAGTTCTCATGTCAATGATCTAAATTACCTTAGGGAAATTATCTTAGGGAAATTGAAGAAAAAAGGGGCAAGTTAAACCCAAAACAAGCAGAAGAAAGAATATTAGAAAAGTAAAAACAGAAAACAACAAAATTCAGAATAGAAAAATATAGAAAATCAATGAAATAAACCTGGTTCTTTGAAGAAAAATTAATATCAAGCTTTTGTCAGACTGACCACGAAGGTGACAAATTTTAAATATTAGGACTGAATGTCCAGATATCACTACAGACCTTACAAATATTGAAAAGATAATAAGGGAATACTATACATAATTCTACATTCATAAATATAATATACTGTATTTTGCCATGTATAATGTGCACCCATGTGTTTGGCCCAAACTTTCAGGGAAAAAATCTTTCATTTTAATTTTTTCATTCAAATTTTTATTTGTTTATATTTAGGTACCTGTTTTTTTATATTATAAAGGAATTTTAGCATTTATTTTTTAGCATATATGGTACAAAAAACGTTATGTAACAAATAATTACGAAATATAAGAACAGATACAAGGTACAAGAAATTTTAGGGCAGCTGGGTGGCTCAGTTGATTAGAGCATGTGCTCTGAGCAACAGGGTTGCCCACTCAATTCCCATGTGGGCCAGTGAACTGCGCCCTCTGCAAGTAGATTGAAGATAACAACTTGAGCTGAGCTGCCACTGAGATGCTGCTGAGCTGCCAGTGGGCGGCTGGATGGCTCAGTTGGTTAGAGTGTGTGCTCTTAAAAACAAGGATGCCTGTTCAACTCCCGCATGGATGGTGGGCTGCGCCCCCTACAACTAGATTGAAAACAGCAACTGGATTTGGAGCCAAGCTGCTCCCTCCACAACTAAGACTGAAGTTAAACAACTTGACTTGGAGCTGATGAGTCCTGGAAAAAACATTGTTCCCCGAGAAAACACATTGTTCCCCAATAAAGTTTAAAAAAATCACAAAAAAACACTGGCTGTGTGACTCTAAAAAAAAAAAAAGAAAGAAAGACATTTTATGTACCAGTAACAAATTTATGCTACTTACACATCATAGAAAGCCAAGAACTCTTTTTTTTTTTTTTAGCTGAGCCATCCTGCTACCTATTGGCAGCTCAGCGGCTGCTCAGCTCGGGCTGGACTCAAACCGCTGTTGCTCAGAGCTCAAACTCTTGAGCGAGCTCTTAACCAACTGAGCCACTCTGCCGGCCCTTAAGAACTCTTGATTGTTGCAAGTTCTTTGTAAGTTCAACAAAACTGATTATCATATTCCAGGGTATTATATTGCATATGGATATCTTATTGATTTCTAGAGTTACACTTTTAACTCATATGCATAAATAAAAATATTTTTAAAATATTATATAGATACGGAATTAGTACTACCCATGTATAATGCTCATCCTTATTTTTGCCTCACAAATTTGGGCAAAAGAGTGCACATTATACACAGCAAAATACAGTACATGCAAAGGGAAAATTTCTCTAAACACACAAGCTACTAAAGCTTAAGAATAAAAAGATGAAAAACCTGAATAGACCAATTTCTGTTAAAGAAATTGAATGTGAAATGAACAAACTTCCACCAAAGAACAGATGGCATCACTGGCAAATTCTACCAAACACTTAAGGAAGAAAAAATACTAATGTTATGTAAACTTTGTAAGGTTAGAATTACCCTGATACTAAAACCAAGCAAAAGCATTAGAAGAAAAGAAAACTATAGACCAATATCTCTCATATACATAGATTTTTAAATCTTCACCAAAATATTAGTAAGTCAATCAAATCTAGCTACATAGAAAAGGAATATTACCTTAATACCAAGTAGGTTTTATCTCTATGATGAAAAACTGGTTCAGCATTCAATAAATTAATCAATTTGATCTACAACACTAAGACACTAAAGAAGAAAAACCTTATAAGCATCTCAATATATGTAGAAAAAGCAACTGACAATGCAAAATCCATTCATGATCATTTTCTCAGCAAACAAGGAACAGAAGACAATTTTTTTTTAAATTGGGGAACAGTGTGTTTTTCCAGGACCCATCAGCTTCAAGTCAAGTAGTTGTTTCAGTCTAGTTGTGGAGAGTACAACTCAGTGGCCCATGTGGGGATCGAACCAGCAACCTTGGTGTTATGAACACTGCACTTTAACCAACTGAGCTAACTGGCCACCCCAGAAGACAAATTTCTTACCTGACAAAGAATACTTTTAAAAAAGGTCTGCAGCTAATGTATTAAATGGTGAAAAACTAAATACTTTCCCTCTAAGATCAGGAACAAGGAAAGGATATCTGTTGTCACCATCCATAACCATCACCACACACCAATCATATTCAACATCGTACCTAGTCAGTGCAATAAAGCAAGAAAAAGGACTGAAAGGCATACATTTTGGAAAGGTAAAATTAAATTGGAAAGGTCTTTATTCACAGATGACATGTTTATATAGTAAGTCTCAAAGAAAAGTAAAAAATGCTATTAGAACTGATGACTGAGTTTAACGAGGTTGGAAGATATAAATTTATTATACAAGAATATTTCATTTATGTATTATTTATGAATAATAAGAAAGTGAACTTTAAAAGGAACAATAACACGATAGCATCAAAAACATTAAATTTAAAAGTATAAATCTTATAAAAGTTGTGCAGGATTGGTATATTAAAAACTAGAAATGCTGGGAGGGGGGTTATCACTTTGAAAAAACAAAGAACTAGAAATGCTGATGGAAAAAATCAAAGAAAATCTAAATTAATGGATCACATCCATGGATTGGAAGACTCATTGTTAGAATTTTAATGCTCCCCTAAATTATCTATAGATGGAATGTAATTCCAGTCAAAACTACAGTAAGATATTTATAGAAATTGGCAAGTTCATTCTAAAATTTATTTGGATAAACAGAAGAACTTGAATGGAAAAAACAATTTTGAAATGAACAACAAATTTAGAGGGCTCATTCTACCTGATTTACAAACGTATAAAGCTACACATATCAAAGCAGTGTTGTATTCTAAAAATGATACAGATCTGTAGAGATACAAGTAGATATATAGATCAATGGAACAGAATAAGGAGCCCATAAATAGATTCACACAAATATATTCAACTATTGTTTGACAAGTTTCAAAGGCAATATGATGGAGAAAGAATAGTGGTTTTAGCAAGTGGTGTTGGAGCAATTGGATATACATATGGAAAAAAATGAACCTCAATATTCATGCTCTGCACCATATAGAAGATTAATTCAAAAGTGTTCAAAGTCTAAAATATAAAACCTGAAACAATAATCTTTTAGAAGAAAACATAGAAGAATATTTTGTGGCCCTAGGTTAAGCAAAGATTTCTTATATGCCACACCAAAACACAATACCTAAAAAGTGATAAATTTACCTTCATCAAAATTAAGACTTCTATTCTTCAAAAGACACTATTAAGAGAAAGAAACTGTAAGCCACAGACTGAGAAAATATTTACAAATACCATATCTGATAAGGGCTTTGTAACTAGAATACATTAAGAACACTCAAAACTCAAAAATGAGAAAATAACTCAGTTTTTTTAAAAAATAGGCAAAATATTTGGGCAAATGCTTTAACAAATATATTTTGTTTATTTAAAAATATATATATGGATGGTAATTAAGCACAGGAAAAGATGCTCCACATAATTCGTCATTAGTAAAATTAATGAACTATTGTCGCAGGCAGCAACATCAATAAATCTCAGAAACACACATTTAAGGGAAAGAAATAAACACTGAAGAGAACATACTGTATAACTCTATGTAAAATTCAAAATCAGGTGAAAGTAGTCAAAAAGAAGTTCAGATACGAGGTGCTGAGGTGGCCATGGTGGCAGCGGTGGCAAAGTCCTAGAGCGACACCACACGGCTGTGGCTGGGAGTGGTTTTCCAAGTTGGACTTGGAGAGCTTAAGAAGTGATAGAAGAAAACACACTGACCAAGCGCATAGTGCTTGTGGTGATTTCAGTACCACTGAGCTATTATCTCAGTTCTACCTTCATTGAAGGAATCTTTGCTTTGCAATCAGAGAAAACATAAAAACTAAAAATTCAAGACAGAAACAGTCTCTGCCAGTCAAGAAGTCCTCAATATTTTGCCATGGATGTAGGAGATGAAGAAAACAGGCGTGCTAGCAGATGCTGTTGCACTTGGTTCTGGATAAATTCCATGAGCCGACTGACAACTTCTCCTCCCCTCCCATACGCTGAAAGGTTCTCGCTGAAATTGTCATGACAAGAGGCACAGATGTTTAAAGATGCCAAGGTGATAAGTGTTTCTGCAGAAACAACATGTATTAATGGCAAATACATGAGAGATTGTGGCATTAAATGACTGCCATGCAGAAATAATATCTCAAAGATTCTTGCTCAGATTTCTTTATAGACAACTTGAGCTTTACTTCAATAACAAGGATGATCATAAAGGATCCATCTTTTAGAAATGTGAGAGAGTAGGATTTAAAGTGAAGGAGAATGTTCAGTTTCGTCTGTATATCTCCACTTCTCCCTGTAGAGATTCCAGAATTTTCTCACCACATGAACCAATACTGGAAGAACCATCAGACTTGCTCAGTGGCAAATATCTTTAGAGTGCGGTTACTTAATCTCTTTCAGATAACTTTGTTTTGCAATGTTCAAGTACATTGGAATAAAAACACAGGGAAGCTACTGTGAGGTTATCACAGGAAAGTCATAGCCATTCTAAAAGGACAAAAAACAATGATTCTGGGTTTCTCAGGCTTTTTTTTTATTAGTTTCAGGTGTACAAAGCCACATAATAGCTAGACATTTCACCCCTCACAAAATGATAACCCTTCTCCCCCAATCTACTACCCCTCTGACATGGTATATAGCTGTTACAATTCCATTGACTCTAGTCCCTATGCTGTACTTTACATCCCGTGACCATATATATATATATATATATTTGATTATAGTTGACATTCAATATTATTCAGCTTCAGCTTCAGGTGTATAGCACTGTGGTCAGGCATTTACGCTGTCCAGGAATTGGTCTCCCTAACAAGACAAGTGCCCATCTGACACCCTACATAATCTTTACAACATTATTGATTATATTCCCCATACTGTATTTCATATCCTCATGACTATATTGTGACTACAGATTTGTACTTCCTAATCCCTTCACCTTCTCCCAACTCCCTCCCATCTAGCAACCCTCAGTTTTTTCTCTGTATCTATTGAGTCTGTTTCTGTTTTGTTTGTTCATTTATTTTATTCTTTAGATTTCACTTATAAGTGAGATCACATATTTGTTTTTCTCAGACTGACATATTTCATGTAGCACAATATTCTCTAGGTCCATCCATATTGTTGCAAATGGTAGGATATTTGAACTCCCTATGCAAGAGTAATCCTTTTTTAGCAGTTGAAAACTTTGTTATTCATAGAAGAAATTAAAGCCCATACGTGGCACCTCCATGGTTTCCTGAATTCTCTCATGCATATATATTCAGGTCCTGTCTCAGTCGCAGACACTTACAGATGCTGTGAAAACTATGTAAGTGTGAGCTTTCCAAGATTAACTTTGGGCTGGGCTTGCTGACTGTTTGTCCTTTCGTAAAACCACTTATGATATGTCTCCACAGTGATAAGTTGCCACCCACAGAAAAACCCCTCTGTGGGTGCTGCCAGAACCTACCCAGGGCTCCTTGAAGTCAGTGCCCGGGTTTGCTCTTGGGAAGTTGTGACAGATATAATTGAAATGTACCCATGACAGGTACTTCATGTTTCAGTGGTGTCTTTGCATCTTCCTCTTATGCCCTTTATTACTTTCATTTTGAAATTTTAGTGGCTAACAGTAAAGTAGACAAGAGCTTCTGAATTCAAGGGTCCTAACTTCTGAGCACACCCTTATTTAAAAGGACACAGATAAGGTATTTTTATCCTTTTAAAAATATTGTTTTACTTACTTTTTTAAGCTCAAAATCTTAAACTATGATGTTTTGTTTTGTTTTGTTTTTTGGTGTGTGTGTCCACTCTGCCTTGTTTTATACTGCTTGGCTACTAGCATCTGAGGAAAAAAGTGCATGGTTTCTTATTTGAAAGTATGTCCATTGAGCACATACTCATAAATGAAGCAGGGATGAGACAAACAAGTTGTCTCATATCAAATTTTACAATTCTCTAACCTTAGTCCTTACCTTTAAAGAAAAACAAAACAGAAAGACTCTGGTAAAACTTGATGGTGGGTAAATTGAAACTGTAACATCAATGTCTGTTGAACTTTCAATGGCAGATAGGAAATGTATGTATTTTGTTGTGAAGAAAAAAGTTTGTATAGAAGCTACCTTTGGGATGGAAAGGAGGGTAGTGACTAGGAGAGGCACCAGGGGGACATCTGAGGGTATTGTCAGTGTTCAATTTTCTGATCTGAGTGGTAGGTACAGGATAATTTTACTATGGGAAAAATTAGCAAGCTGCACATTTATGGCATGTGTTCTTTTCTGTATGTATATCATTTTTTTTAATTAACCGAATTTACTTTTAAAAGATCATTAGTTCAAAAATTAAAACACTTATTTCCACCATTTTCTTTCCCCAAATCAGTCTCATCTACTCATACATATTTATAGTAATTATCCACCAATATTTTAAGCATTCTTCCAATGCTTAAAGTAAAAATGTATGTGGACTTACACAATATCAAAACACAAGAATTTCACAACTTGACCCATAACTTTTCACTTTTGGGTAGATACAGCTTTTCAGCTTAAGAGAAGCTTTATTTCAACAAAGAAGCTTCAGAGTCATCGAGAGCCTATCTCTGACCCTTCCACTTGACATTGTACATAGCAATGTTAAGTACTGTGACCGATTTCCATAAAGAAATTATTACTTTTTAAAAGATTTTATTGGGGAATTGGGGGAGGGGAACAGACAAGTTGCTGTCCTTTTGTTCTTCAGCCTAGTTGTGGAGGCTTCACTGGCCCATGTTGGTATTGTGAACATTGCGCTCTTCCAGGGTGAGGCAGATTGGTCACCGGCCAGTGGACGGCCACTCACGGCGGCTCTTGGCAGCTCACGCTGGCTGCTGACTGCCAGCCACTCATGGTAGCTCATGACAGCTCACTGCAGCCCTGCTGTAGCCTACATAGTCGCTGGCGAATCACGGCAGCCCAGCCCCAGGTCGAGCTGTTGTTCAACATCTTAGCTGTAGAGGGCGCAGCGTCACTGGCCCTCATGTGGGATCTAACTGGGGCCTTGCTGCTCAGAGCTGGCGTCCCAAGCCAACTCTTAACCAATGCACCACTTGGCCGGCCCATATAAAGAAATTCTTAATATTGGCAGCAGTACAGGCTTAGGTTGAAGTACAGTTTACAATCTTGGAATCTTTTCTTAGCTGTCCTCCCACTCCTTTTTTGGTATCTCTGGCACAAACTTCCTCCACATAGTGGAACCAAGGAACTCAAATAATACTGTGCTTTTACTTTCAGATAGAAACAAAAGCGTCTGCTGGATTCCCCATCCATGTTCACTCAGGAAATCTGCCTCTGACTCACCTTTGTGGGCTTATCATGTTGGCTGCAGTGTAGATACTGTGCCTTTGTGTCTTCTTTCTTTATTCACCTGAACCATAAACAACCTTGAAATTGACACATGGATTCAGCAAGGCAGAAGTCCATGGGGGGATCCTGAGCGGTTTCTTTTTGTGCTACCTGCTGACATCTGCCAAAAAGGAAAAAAAAAGGGTAGAAGCCATTAAAAATAAATACACTCACATTTCTTAATCATAACCGCAGAGGGTTTGTTTCTTTAATTAGGAAACCCCGTGCTTAGGATTTCAGCATGCTACAGAAGAAAATACTTGACAACTTCAGTTGGATTTTTAAAAACTTGTTTAGGAAATATATGACCAAAAAATACCTAAAGTCAACTGTAATATATGAAATGTCTCAAAGTGTTTCCTCAATCTTCAACATTTGAAAGTGGGGGAATTAAGCAATTGGTTGAGGTTAGGGAGGTTGCATGGTGAATGGTAAGGACACTTTGGGGAGCCTGACTGATAAGTTATAAAATGCTTCCTTTATCGCTGCCTATTTCTGATGCTAGGTGATTTCTTCGTTTAACATTCGTTGAATGCTTCTGTATACTGGTCTTTGTCCCAAGTGCTCAGGCACTGTTCTACACACTGGGAATACAGCAATAAGCAACACAGGCAAAAATCCCTGACACTAAGGAGCTTATCTTCTACTGGGTGAATAGACAACCAGCTGCAGAGAATAATAAACGAGGGAATATATTAAATGGACAGTGTGTCACATAGGTGATAAGCGCTAGGAGGAGAAAAAAATGGGGTGAAAATGTTAAAGAGTGCCAAGGGACCTATGTTAAATAGCGTGGTCATGGAAAGCATTGCAGAAAAAGTGACATTTGAGCAGACACCTGAGTGAGGGAGAAAACCATGGAACTGTCAGTGGGGAGCTATCTAGTTGGGAGAGCTTTCAAGCCTGAGAGAGCAGTGAGCCAGAAGTCCTAAAGTGGAGCCCACTTGGCCTATGTAGGGAATAGCAAGGGAGCCAGTGAGACTGGAAGGAAGGTATATTATTTTGCTAGGGCTACTGTGAAAAGGTCATTGGTTCTCTCACAGCTCCAGAGGCTGGAAGTCCACCATCAAGGCGTCAGCAGTGCTGTGCTCCCTGCAGAGGCTGTAGGGGTATCTATTCCTTGCTCTTCCAGCTCCTATGACCATCTGCATTCCTTGGCTTGTGGTCACATTGCTCTAACCTCTGCCTCCTTCTTCACATTTCCTTCTCTTCTTTTTGACATCTCCAAATGTCTCCCTCTGCCTCTCCCTGTTAAAGATCCCTATGACATTATATTGGCCCATTTGGATAATCCAGCATAAGCTTCTCTTCTCAGGACCGTTAACTTAATCACATCTTTTGCTATAGAAGGCACCATTCACAGGTTCCAGAGATTCAATACGGATATCTTTCTTAAAAATTTTTTTTTATTAGTTTCAGGTGTACAAAACAATGTAATAGACATTTACACCCCTCACAAGGTGAGGTAAGTCTACTACCCCTCTGACATCGTATATAGCTGTCACAATTCCATTGACTCTATTCTCTATGCTGTACTCCATATCCTGTGACTATATGTATATTTAATTATAGTTGGCATTCAATATTATTCAACTTCAGCTTCTGGTATGTAGCACAAGGATCTGCCTAAGTTTTCAATTACAGTTGACATACAATATTATACTAGTTTCAGGTGTACAACATGGTGATTAGACATTTATATAACTTACAAAGTGATCACCCCAATACGTCTAGTATCCATCTGATACCACATATAGCTATTACTGTATTACTGACTGTATTCCCTATGCTGTACTTTACAACCCTGTGACTGTTTTTATAAGTTGCAATTTGTACATCTTAATATCTTCCCCTTTTTCAACCAGCCCTCTAACCTTCATCCAATCTGGGAACCATCAAAATGTTCTCTGTATCTATGAGTTTGCTTCTGTTTTGTTTACTCGTTTATTTTGTTTTTTAGATTCCACATACCAGAGAAATCATATGGTATTTGTCTTTCTCAGTCTGACTTATTTCACTTAGCATAATACCCTCTAGGTCCATCCATATTGTTGCAAATGACCAGATTACATTCTTTTCTGATGGCTGAATAATATTCCATTGTATAAGCCTTTATCCAATCATCTATTGATGGACATGTAGGTTGCTCCCATATCTTAGCTATTGTAAATAATGCTGCAAAGAACAAAGGGGTGTATTTATCTTTTCGAATTAGTGTTTTGGATTTCTTTGGATAAATACCCAAAAGTGGGACTGCTGGGTCATATGGTAGTGCTATTTTTAATTTTTTGAGGAATGACCATACTGTTTTCCACAGTGGCTGCACCAATTTACAATCCCATCCAACAGTTCACGAGGGTTCCGTTTTCTCCACATCCTCGCCAATACTTGTTTGTTGATTAATTAATGATAGTCATCCTGATAGTTGTGAGGTGATATCTTATTGTGGTTTTAATTTGCATTTCTCTGATGATTAGCGACATTGAGCATCTTTCCATATGTCTGTTGGTCTTCTGTGTGTTCTCTTTGGAGAAATGTCTATTCAGGTCCTCTGCACATTTTTAATCACATTGTTTTTTGGTGTTAGGTTGTATGTGTTCTTTATAAATTTTGGGTATTAACCCCTTATCAGGTGTATTATTGACAAAAATCTCTTCCATTCAGTAGGTTGTCTTTTCATTTTGTTGATGGTTTCTTTCACAGTGCCAAAACTCTTTGGTTTGATATACTCCAATTGGTTTATTTTTTCCTTTTTTTCTCCTTGCCTTGAGGAGACATAGCCTAAAAGATATTATTAAAAGTGATATGAAAGATTTTGTTGCCTGTGTTTTCTTCTAGGAGTTTTATGGTTTCAGGTCTTACATTTAAGTTTTTAATCCATTTTGAGTTTATTCTTGATGTGGTGTAAGATACTGATCCAATTTCATTATTTTGTATTTGTCTGTGAAGTTTATCTAACAACATTTATTGAAGAGACTGTTTTTACCCCGCTGTATATTCTTGCCTCCTTTGTCATAGATTAAATGACCATATAGGCATGAGTTTATTTCTGGGCTCTCTATTCTGATCCGTTGATTTATATGTCTGTTTTTATGCCAGTACCATGCTGCTTTGATTACTATAGCATTGTAGTTTATTTCAATATCAGGTTGTACAACACCTGCAACTCTGTTCTTAAAATTTCTTTGGCTGTTCGGGATGTTTTGTGGTTTCATGTAAATTTTAGGATTATTTTAGTTCTGTAAAAAATGCCATTTGTGTTTTTAAATTATTTATTTATTTTTTCAGTTATAGTTGACATTAAATATTATTTTATATTAGTTTTGGGTATACAGCATAGTGGTAAGACATTTATATAATTTATGCAGTGATTCCCCCAATTAGTGTGGTACCCACCTGGCACTGTATACAGTTGTTGCAACATTATTGACTATATTCTCTATGCTGCACTTTACATTCCCATGACTATTTTGTAACTCCCAATTTGTATTTCTTAATTCCTTCACCTTTTTCCCTCAGCTTCCCAACCCCCGCTTCCCTCTGGCAACCATCAGTTTGTTCTCTGTGTTGATGAGTCTGTTTCTGTTGTGTTTGTTTGTACATTTTGTTCTTTAGATTCCACATATAAGTGAGATCATATGCTATTTGCTTTCCCAGTCTGATTTATTTCACCTAACATAATACCCTTTAAGTCCATCCATGTTGTCGCAAATGGTAAGATTTCATTCTTTGTTATGGCCAAGTATTATTACACTGTATATATATATATATATATATATATATATATATATATATATATATATATATACTTCCTCTTCGTTATCCAGTCGTCTATTGATGAGCACTTGGGTTGTTTCCATGTCTTGGCTATTGTAAATAATTCTGCAGTGAACATAGGGGTGCATATATCTTTTCAAATTAGTGTTTTGGATTTCTTTGGATAAATACCCAGAAGTAGAATTGCTGGGTCATATGGTAGTTCTCTTTTCAATTTTTTGAGGAAAGTTTATACTGTTTTCTGGAGTGACTGCAGCAATTTGAAATCCCACCCACAATGCACAAGGGTTCCCTTTTCTCCACATCATCACCAGCACTTGTTGTTTGTTGATTACTTAATGATAACTATCCTGACATGTGTGATGTGATTATCTCCTTGTTGTTTTAATTAGCATTTCTATGATGATTAGTGATGTTGAACATCTTTTCATATGTCTATTGACCATGTGTATGTCCTCTTTGGAGAAATGTCTATTTAGGTCTTCTGCCCATTTTTTAATTGGATTATTTGATTTTTTTGGTATTGAGTTATAAGAGTTCTTTACAAATTTTGGGTATTAACCCCTTATCAGATGTATCATTGGAGACTATCTCTTCCGTTCAGTGGTTGTCTTTTCATTTTGTTGATGGTTTCCTTTACTGTGCAAAAAATTTTTAGTTTGATGTAATCCCATTTGCTTATTTTTTTTCTTTTGTTTCCCTTGAGATGATAGATAAGAAAAAAATATCAGTAAGAGCAATGTCAGAGTTTACTGCCTATGTTTTCTTCTAGGATTTTTATGGTTTCAGGTTTTACATTTAAGTCTTTAATCCATTTTGAGTTTATTATTATATATGGTATAAGAAGGTGATCCAGTTTCATTTTTGTGTGTGTATATCTGTCCAGTTTTCTCAACACCTTACATTAAATAGATGGTCATTAACCCACTATATTCTTGCTTTTTTGTCATAGATTAAATTACCATATGGGCCTGGGTTTATTTCTGGGTGCACTATTCTGTTCCATTGATCTATGTGTCAGTTTTTATGTCAGTACAATGCTGTTTTGATTAATATAGCCTTGTAGTATAGTATGATATCAGGTAGTGTGATACCTCCAACTTTGTTCTCTTTCTCAAGATTGCTGTTGCCATTCAGGGTCTTTTATGATTCCATACATATTTTAAAATTATTTGTTCTAGTTCTGTGAAAAATGACATTGGTATTTTAACAGGGATTGCATTGAATCTATTGATTGCTTTGGGTAGTATGGACATTTTAACAATGTTAATTCTTTCTATCTATCTATGAGCACAGTATAGGCTTCCAGTTATTTGTTATCTTCTTCAATTTCTTTTTTCAGTGTGTATTATAGTTTTCTGAGTGCAGTTATTTTACCTTCTTGATTAAATTTATTCCCAGGTGTTTAATTTATTTTGTTGTAATTATGAATGCGATTGTTTTCTTAATTTCCCTTTCTGATCATTCATTATTTATGAATAAAAATGCCACCAATTTCTGAATATTAATTTTATATCCTTATACTTTATTGAATTCATTCATCAGTTCTAACAGTTTTTTGGTAGAATCTTTTGGGTTCTGTATTATAGTATCATGTTATCTGTAAATAATGACAGTTTTACTTCTTTCTTTTCAATTTGGATGTCTTTTGTTTCCTTTTTTTGTCTGATTGCTGTGGCTATGACTTTCAATACCATGTTGAATAAAAAAGGTAGAAGTGGACATCCTTTTCTTGATCCTAATCTTAAAGAAAATGCTTTAAGCTCTTCACCATTCGATATGATGTTAGCTGTGGGTTTGTCATATATGGCCTTTATTATGTTGAGGTATGTTCCCTCTATTCCCAGTTTGCTGAGAGTTTTTATCATAAATGGATGTTGGATTTTGTCAAATGCTTTTCTGCATCTATTGATATGATCACATGATTTTTATCCTTCATTTTGTTTATGTTGTATGTCACATTAGTTGATTTGCGGATATTGAACCAATCTTGCATTCTGGGAATAAATCTCTAATGATTGTGGTATATGATCTTTTTAATGAATTGCTGAATTCTATTTGCTAATATTTTGGATTTTTGCATTTATGTTCATCAGGGATATTGTCCTATAATTTTCTCTTTTTTTGTAGTGTCTTTTTGTCATTGTCTGCTTTTAGAATCACTGTAATAATGGTCTCATATAATGAGCATGGGTGCTTTCCATCTTCTTGCATTTTTTAGAAAACTTGAAGATAGGTGTTAATTCTTCTTTGAACATATGGTAAAATACATCTGTGAAGCCTTCTGGTCCAGGACTTTTGTTTGTTGGGAGTTTATTAATTACTGATTCAATTTTATTAGTAGTAATTATTCTGTGCAAATTTTCTGTTTTTTTCCTTGATTCATCCTTTGAAGAATGTATGTTTCAAAGAATTTATCCATTTTTTGAGGTTGTCCAATTTGTTGGCATATAATTGTTCATGCTATTTTCTTATAATTCTTTGTATTTCTGTGGTGTCACTTGTCACTTCTCTTTCATTTCTGATTTTATTTATTGGGTCCTCTCTCTTTTTTTCTCGATGAGTATGATTAAAGGTTTATTTTTTCCATGAACTTGCTCTCAGTTCCACTGATCTTTTGTATTGTTTTTTAAATTTCTATTTCATTCATTTCCACTGTGATTTTTATTATTTCTTTCATTCTACTTAATTTGGGCTTTGTTTGTTCTTTTTCTAATTCCTTTAGATGTATATTTAGATTATTTAAGATTTATCTTGTTTCTTGAGATAGGCCTGTATTGCTATGAATTTCCATCTTAGAATTGTTTTGACTGTGTCTCATAGATTTGGGGTTGTTGCATTTTCATTTTCATTTGTCTCTATTTCTTCCTTCATCGTATTGTTGACCCATTCATTATTTAGTAGCATATTATTTAGCCCACATGTGTTTGTGTGTTTTTCAGTGTTTTCTTGTAATTGAGTTCTTGTTTTATACCATTGTGATCAGAGAAGATGCTCGATATGATTTTAACCTTAAATTTGTTGGTGGTGTAACATATGGCCTGTTCTGCAAAATGTTCCATGTACACTTGAAAATAAGGTATATTCTGCTGCTTCGGGGAGAATTGTTCTATAAATAGCAATTAAATCAATTTTGACAAGGGTATCTTTAGGGGAGGACGTTTTTCAGTCTACTGTAGAAAGGAAAGTGTGAAAGAGTAGGAATGAGGTCAGAGATGCAGCAGCTGACAGGTCACGGAGAGACTATAGGCTGCCAGAAGCCCTTGGGCCATTTCTGTGAATAAATGGGAAGCCCTGTGACACTATCCATCCAACTAATTCTACACTTTGTAGTGCTTAGGAAAACCCTTTGAAAACAACATCTCTATAATTGTGATAAGGTGTGATCCTTCTTGGCCACTTGATGGATTTCCCTAATCCACATTGTGAAGAGGGGACTGTGCATCCCTCACACTGAAGCCTTAGTGATGTTTAAAACCAGAAACCAGGTTCAGAGACAAAACCTGCCTGTGGCTACTGAGCATGACCAGTGCGTACAAATTTTCAAAGAAAACTCAAGGATATTGCAATCGGTAGCAGGACAGGTAAGTGAGCCTAAAATGAGCAAGAATAAAAGAGAGATGAGGAGGAAAAGTGGGCACCGCAGAGAGCACCCATAATCAGATAAAAATCTAATCTTGCCCCCTCTGACCTCCACTCCATCACCCTCATCTCTGTCCACATTGATATATCTATACTGAGCCTGGATTTCTGCCTGATTACAAAAATCCTTACTAGCCTAGTTGGAAGCATATGCTTCACCCTAAGGACAACGGGAAACCACTGAAGGGTTTATAACTAAGACTGTGGCTTAGTTTTTGTTCCCAAAGCATCACCAAGGCCATAGTTTTAGGGGTGGACTGGAGAGAAATGGAAGTGCACAGAAGGACGACCAGGGTTGAAGTATGACAAGCAAGGGATTTGGAGAGCCAGCTCTACACGGTGTCGGATAGTGCTGCAGAGGATGAAAGGAATTTTAACACTCAGCATTCTTATAGCAAACAGTGTTATAGAAAAGAGTGTTGTAGTAAAACAGTGGCATACTATATAATATGTATTATGGAAGATAAGTCATATTGGGTCAGCCCGTGTTTCACATGTAAAATCATGGTTCCTGACAAACGGGAGCTTTGATACATTGGGGCCCATGTACATCAAGGTCTCTAGGAAGAAAACTGTGCCATATGTACCAGCATGGACTATTGAAGAAAAAGCTGTCAATAAGTTAAGGGTATCGATTTCAGGCTATGTTCATAATCCAACTCTCCTTAAATGACTGCTGCTCTTTCTACTTTGATAATCAAGTCCAGATTCAAGAGAACATGTTAAGCTCCCTACCTCCTTTTCCCTCTGCAAAAAACCTAGCAAGAAAAAAAAATGACCATTGAAGATGTTGATAGAGTGACCATAACACTACACTACCCAGGAGAGTCCAGGTTTACAAGTGTTTAGGTGGCATAATTATTAATAATAATTGATAGCAACCCTTTTCAAACTTACATGTAGCCTGGTTCAGATGAACAGTTATATAATCACTCCTGATGATCAAGATACAGGAAAACAAACAAACCTTAAACCTTAAGCCTAAAGGTGGCATTTTACAGTTTCATGGCTATAGCAGAAGCATTAGAAAGCTTATGGGTATCATACTGTCTCCTAATGGTCCTGTGGCCCAGAGCAGAGAAAACTCCCCTGATTTAATAGTGGAAAAATACTGATGAATACAATTAGTGTGTCTATTGTAGTGTCTCCAAATACTACTGATTTTGTTCCTATTAGCAATAAAGTGATTTTGGTAAAGCTTAGGCTTAGGTCTGAAATGAGAGCTAGCGTGACAAACATCAAAAAAGTCAGTACTAACATACAAAGGCCATCTGTTTCAAGAGTGAAGAAAAGGTTGTGGACTCAAGGTAAGATCCAGCTGCCACATAATGACATACTCCCATCAGAGAGTGAAGTATGCACAAGTAGCCAGAAAACTTACATTCCCATAGGTGGAAAAAGCTCCGTAATTTGTGGGGCCTAGTCCTAAATGAAAATGCAGGGCCCTTTGTTCACAAATGACTAAAATGTCAAGATAGCAACAGCAACACATTAAGCATAGTAGGGAACCATTCTGAGCATTGTGCCTTGTGCATCTACGTAAATACCCACAAGTTGGCTCTGATCATAGTATGTTCGGCTGGCCCAGATCAAACCAGATTTTCCTTCAGAACACCTCCCTGCTCCCTCATCACTCCCTTACCACTGCCAAAACTCACCTTAACCTATAATAAAAAATAACTGACACATCTTTGTGTCACTTTGCCCTTTACATAGCACTTTTACACATTTTGTAGTCAGCTTGGGCTGTTATAACAAATACCGTAGACTGAGTGTCCTATACAACATTTATTTCTCACTGTTCTGAGATTGCAAGGCTGACATCAGGATGCCAGCATGACTGGATTCTTGGTGAGGTCCCTCTTCCTGGTTTACAAATAGCTGCTTTCTTGTGGTATCATACAAGGGGGAGAGAAAGTAAGCTCTGACCTCTTCATCCTTTTACAAGGGCAGCAATCCCATCATGGGGGTTCTACCCCAATGACCTCATCTCAACCTAATTACCTCGCAAAGGTCGCACATCCAAATACCATCGCTTCAGGGATTAGGGCTTCCACAAATGCTTTCAGGGCAGGGGACACAAATGCCACCTTAATGGGTTTCAAACTGGGTTACCTGGAAATGTGTCAGAGACCACTGAGAGCAATGCGTGACAGACCAACTGGGTGGGCTCCAGAGCCCTACTTAAATTAGTTTTATTGTGTGAGTTTCCATGTAAGCTCTCTTCTTGGGAAAAATAAATGACTGTACTCCAAAAGAAAGTTGGAAAACCACTGGGTTATTTGGTTTGAGATAAACAGGGCAAATCGTATTCTTCCAATTCACGGTTGAGAAGAATAGATTACCATGTATCAAGTGCCTATTATATTCTGGGTACTATGTGAAGTGCTTTCACATGTTATAGCATTTAATTCTTACAACAACTCCACAAGGTATGTGCAATTGTCCAAATTTCGTAAATGGGGACACTGAATGGCAGATAAGTTAGCAGGCCAATCCAGCCAATATGTGGCAGAGCTGAGATTTGAACCCTGACTGGTTCACAAAGCACATGTTTTCTCCATAATACCATTTGCTTCCCCAGCAGACACTTGGCCACATAATTTGCTGTGTAGTTTTTGGTCAAACTCTTGGCCACTAGCCCATCTCTTCATTTCAGGGAGACAATAGAAAGCCAGGAAGCTGTTGAGTGGAGAAGTCAGAAGCCAGGAGTCCAGGAGCCTGGGCTTGCTGTCTTTGAACCCGGAAGTAAGCTGTGGGTAGGGAAGCGTGAGAACTGACCCTTAAGATATTGTTCTGTTTGTCCTCTGAGAGCTGGACACTGCATCATCTCAGAGCATTGCAATAACTTCCAACATTCACTTCCGTAAACACAATTTTCAGCATCAAAGAGTCTTAACACGTTTTCGAGACATAGTGTCAAATTAGTTCTATGTAATGACTGTAATATCTGTCAGATGAATGAATCCTGAGGCGTCCTTAAATGAATACTATTTTTTCTATGCTGTAATGTTCCTGAACACTCCCATACTAGATGCAGAGTTTGGAATATAAGTACGAAGCTCCAGAGTTGCTTTGGGGGGAAAATACTGTGCAAACAGTAGGACACATAGACAAGATGCAGACATTGTAATAAACAGCTGTGATCTAGCAAGATCAAAGGGAATATTTTGTGTGTCAACAAGAATGAAGAAACTGATTCCACTAACAGCAGAGGCTGTGCTAAAGCTGGTGGTTTTCAAATAAATAGTATAATCAGACCTCCTGCTGCTGGTATGCACATTTTTCTCATACAGAGTAGAGATAAATTGTTTTTCTGAAACTTCTTTAGATTAAATAGGATGAAATGGAAAGTAATGTGATCTTATCCTGAGAATGAAGGCATTGGTATTTTTTGACATAGTCACACGTATCTGTAACAGGATGCAATTGCAGCTGGTTCAGAGAGCCCGGTCATGGTGTTCCTTGGATCTTCTCATGTCACAGAAATAAAAGAGTTGTACCCTTTCCATCCTCTCAGTCCTCTTTTCAAGTGAAAAGAATGTGGGGATGAAAGCACAGCTTCCTTCCCATTTAGTGCCAATAACTGCACGTCTGCCTTTTCAAGTTTGCCTTTTAGGAATTCTAGTTTTAATAAGTGCTTGGGCACCAGGCATTTTTATTTAAAGAAAAGCTGTAATTTTTTACCAGAAGTGAAACCTTCAAGCTGCCTTTAATACACTTGGGAGGCAACAGAGAAGTACTTAATATACTATATTATCCTGTGCAAATTATAGTTGGACAATAATTCAGTGTTACGCATCTTCTGTTTATAGGGCAACTTTTATATATGGAGTATTTGAAAGTTGGAAGAATCTTTCTTGTTAGACAGTCTGTGCCAAGCTAAATAGGGTCAGAAAATTTAAAGGTCCTTACTTCAAATGACAATGAGAATTGAATTTTTTACTTGGTACTGACAAAGCTCCTGCCAAGCTGTACTAACTTGGCTAGCTAGTTCTATGGTTCTGAGGAGGAGGGAACAGTGTTGTCCTAAAGGCCCCAATCTCCTGATCTCTCCCCAGATATGGCCCTACTGTCAGTTTAATGGAAGTAGCCTGATTTTTTTCATCTAGAAATTGGGCCTAATTCCTGACTTACCAAGACTCTTGAAAACTAGGTAAAGTCATGATGCGAAGTGCCTACCACTCTGTAAGTAGCTCCTGATATTATTATTCCTGTTGTTGTTATTATGAAGAAGAGAAAGTCAATGTCACAGTACAACAAGCAACAGTATTAGCATCAGGCATGTTCCCATAATAGCAAAACAGAAAGGACATGATGTCAGAACTATGAAGAGGCCAAAAAATTAAAGACCAATTCTCAGCATACTGATTGAGCAGCTGTGGAACTCTGACCTTCTGAAAATAGCATTCTCTGGCACTATTCTACTATGATAACACAGGCCCACAAATTCTCCTCTAACATTTGAAAATCACTGTGTTTTAAGGGTAACTTGATAGGCATGTTCATATCACCATCCCTTTTATTTTCTGCAGTGTACATTAGCAGGTCTTTACCCAATTTATCTTTCTTTAATGGAGAGCTTCACCTTCTTGCATGACATTCTTGTTTTGCTACTTGACACATAAATGCTTTTACTGAAAGCAAAGTACAATTTACAACATAGAACGTTTCTAAATTATAGGTTGTGTGAAACTCGGGGTCGCCATTTTAGAAACATGAACTTCAGAGCCAGAGAGAAATAGCAGAAAACAACAGCAGTCAGTGACAGAGATGCCAAGCAAACTGGAGGTGACATTAAGATCTACATTTTAATGCTATTTTCTTGAATAAATGCTCATTTCCACTAAATCTCTGTAACTCTGTGCTCAGCTTTTATGCTGCGAATCTGCTGAGCGCTCCTCAGAACACAGCTCTTTATATTAGAACCCAAACAGACCTGCCTTCTTCCAGGAAGCTGTGCATATATCCTGGAGAATATAGCTTAGCTGAAGGACACAAAGGGCTTTGCCAGAGACTGTCCAATATTCTCTTCTGCTCTTTCGCATGGTGTCCAATGATTGTCATCAAAGACTAAGGAGATATAGGACTTAGACAAGAAACTGAAAGACTTGGCAACACAAGTAGTGTTTTCTTTCCTCCCTCCTACTGCTGACTGGGGCCTGGGAAGAGAAAGGCAGCTCTGGTTGGTGAAGGTCTCCCAAGGGAATTGACCTTCCTAAAACCTTAATCAGATCACATCACCCTCCCTGCTTAAAACTCTCCAGTGGCTTCTCATGAACCTGGAATGAAATTCACAGTCCCTACAATGACTGCTATGGCCCCCTTATGATCTGGTTACTGCAGGCCTCTTGAAAACCATCTTGTCTCATTATCCCCCTGTCGTTTCCTGTTTGTCAAGCAAGCTCAAACTCATTCCCACTTTAGGGCATTTGCACTAGATGACCACTTTTTATGGAAGGCTCTTCTCCCAGAACTTCCTGCAACTGTCTCCCTCTTATTCAGGTATGGCTCCAATGTCACCTCCTGAGAGGTGATTTCACTGACTAGAAATAAAGTAGCCCTGTCGGTCTACACTATCAACCCCTTGTTTTATTCTCTGTTTGACATTTATTTGTTTATTGTCCTTTCCCTCTAGAATGTAAGCTTTGTGAGGTTAAGGACTTCACCTGTCCTATTTACCACTGTATTTCCAGGGCCCATAACAGTGCCTCCAAACTTAGTGGATAGTCAGTATTTGTCTATTGAGGAAATAGGGTATGAATTTCTAAATTGTAGCTTTAGATACTGGATGAATGGGTTCTTTGTTCGAGTTAGAATGAATCTCAAAAGCATAGGAATATTATGTTGACTTAAACTGAAGATAATGAAAGAGAAGAAAATATGACCTGATAAACACATGAAACTAGTTACTAAAGGGAACAGAAGTCAACATAAAAAAAAACCCAAAATGAATGTGGGAGGTAGTACAGATTAAGATAAGATAAGAATCCTGAAGGAATTTAAGGCTTCAGATGTGAATACACCAACCAACATGTGAAGCATAGATAAACAGGGTGCACATGAGCCTATAAAAATAATGTGGTGAAGATAGTCTCATAAGTAGTATCAAGTTTTGCTCGGATAAGAATCAAGATTAGAATCCAATGATGAAAAGGTCTTCCCTACTTGCCAGATGTTTTGCAGTACTTGCCAAGAGAACGTTCATGAAAAGGTCAAATGAGAGAAGTGACATCACTATGTACACTTCAGAGTGTAGAAAAATTACTATTAGTGATGAGCAAAATTATTTTGGTATTATGTACATAAATCTTTTCTACCCAAACAGGTCAGGAAGCACAATTCAGGAGCAGCTGGTTCTTGGCTAGTTGCAGGGTAGCTGGCATGGTTTAAACCGGGAGTAGAGGCATCCATAGCCCTGAGAACGGTGTAGAAAGGGAGGAAAGAAGAAAGAAAGCAGTAAGTGGAGGGGAGTACATTAGTGCCCAGGCATGCACCTCTTCCCAGATGAACACAGCATTCCTGCTGCTCATTCCTGGGTTCTGAGAAGCCCCAGCTTTCCACTCACTTAAATGCCGTTATGGGTCAAGTTGGTTTGGGCATTAGGGCAAGTTCTTTTACCTATGCTCTATATGTTTCCTTTTAAAATAAATTTTGAAGAGAGGCGATTATAAATAAAATTACTAAATAAATACAGCATTTATGGATAATATAACGGAAGTGATAATTAAAAACCATATTACTGGAGTGTTTTTCCCCAATTGACTTTCTGAGTACAAGGGGAAGACCTGCACCATTGTCTTACAATTTTCCCTCACAGGTGAACTAGGAATGGAAGGGAACCATCACAGTCTGACAAAGAACATCTAGAAAATCTTATAGCTAATAGCATGCTCAGTGGTAAAAGACTGAATACTTTCCCCCTAAAACAGACAGTGCATTAAGGCAAGAAAAAAAAAAATGGCATGCAGATGGTTAAGAAGTCAAACTGTCTTTATTCACAGGCAACATGATCGTGTATTTAGAAAATTGTAAGGAATCTACAAAGAAATCTTCCAGAACTAATAAGCAAGTATAGCCAGGTTGCCACATGCAAGGTCAATATTTGTAAACAAATAGTATTTCTCTTATACATAATATTTAATTTCTCTTAGCCATGTTTTTTGATGTTTAGTGTACAGATTTTGGACTTATTACATTTATCCCTAAGTAGTTCATAGTTTTTATGCTGTCATAAGTAATATTTACATTTCAATTTAAAATTTTTTGTTGCTACTATATATAAGTACAGCTTATTTACATATATTGGCCTTATAAACTACAACCTTGCTATTCTTGCTTATTAGTTCTGGAAGCCATTTTTGTAGATTCCTTACAATTGACTATCTATCTGTATCTAATATGCAAACGTCATGACTTTTCCAACAACCCAATCTAACACACGATAAGACTTCAAAAAGTATTTGTCGAATGAAGGACTTTGCCTTTGGTTTCCACGCAGTACTTCAGTACTTATTTATTCTCCTCAATCAGGTAAGTAAGAAAGTATAAAGAAATCATTACACTGCAAAAGCAAATCAGAGTCAGAAACACTTGTGGAAAATTATGCTGGACAAAAAAAAAGCATTATCAAGGCCAATTAGTGTCACTGGATGTACAGCCACAGGATTCATTTCCAACTCCAACCAAAATGTAGGAATGGGGGTAGGAAGAAGGCTAGCTCGTGCTAACCCATATCTGCAGTGGAATAATCTCAGAAAATTGTATGTCCACCGAGAGTTCGTTCTTCTTTTTTCCACGTAAGCTGGCATCTAAAAGGTTCTATGTTGATAACATATAATTGTCACAGACTGGTAAGTGCCAATGACCAAGAAGGATATTCACAATGGATCACTGTCATAAGAGACCATCCTATGGACAGCACTCTTTTTGTGTGAAAAGACAGAAAAGCTGATGTATGACTAATATGATTTATTTTCAGTTGCTTCAGACAGCAATTATTTTGACATCTGAATGATGTTTCTTTATCTATCCTCAGGGAAATACCCAGTGCAGGCTGTATATATAAAATACAAAGATACAGCTATATGTCCAGTGATCCACATAATCAAAAGTCAAAATGCTTTTGAAAAATAGATAGGAATACCGATGCTGGCCAAAATGGAGTAAGCCCACTACAGCCTATCTCTCCCATTGATTATAACTAAAAATTGTGGAGTGAATACAAGAAGGAACTGCCTGAGAACTCTGAAAAGTAAAGTAACTAATAGCTGGAAGATTTGAAGAGAAGTCACAACTTGAAGAATGACTAAAATGGTGGTGAATTTCTTAGTTTTATTTCCCTCCTTTATAATAAGTTTTGACCCAAGGGCGGGACATGCCGCAGAGGTACGTAGTAAGAATGAATACAAAAACTTCTGAGAGAAACCATTTTTTCCCACTTCCCTGCCTTAGGGAAGACCCAGTGATGTGGAACTGCAAGAAAGTCTGAGGGCGTCTAAGACTCCAAGAGAAACCCAACATTCTGGTAAAAAGAAATAGAAAAGGGGACCCTGAGAGCTATTAATTATGGGAGAAATCCTGGGGAGGAGAACACTAGATCAAGGGGTCCCTTAATTCTGTGTATGAACAAAAACATGTCTCAGGCCTGCCCCTGAGTAGCACACATGTAGAACAGATGCAAACAGGCCTAGTTTGAGAATGTAACTATGAAATTGAACACCATGTAGTTCTCAGACTAACTCCTGAGTAATACATACATAGGGCAGACCCAAATAGCATTGCAAAGGTTTTGATACCTGAGGTGACATTGTAATCACTGCCCACAGAAGGTGACGCGGAAGTTGTGGTTTGAACCTAACCATGTTAATTTTCTCTTAAAGCAAATAAACAAAACTCTGCATTCTACAGAGGATTTGAGCAGACCCCAGAGTCTTACAACATAAAATTCTCAATGTTCAGGATACAATCCAAAATTACTCAACATAGAAAAAACTAGGAACATTAGACCAATTCTTAAAGAAAAATACAATCAGCAGATATCAACGCTGAGAAGACAAAGATGATAGAATTATCAAAGATTTTAAAGCCTTATTTAAAATATGTTACATAAAGTAAAGGTGAATTGTCTTAAAATTAATGGAAAGATAGAAGTACTCAGAAGAGAAATAAACTATAAAAAGAAACCCAATGGAAATTTTAGAACTAAAATATAAAATACCTGAAATTAAAAAAAATCATTGGATGTGCTTAATAGCAGAATGAAGATGGCAGAGGAAAGATTCAGTTAACTTGAAGGGTGATCAATAGAAATCATCCAATTTGAAGAACAGAAAAAAAGAATGAAAAACAAAGAACTGAAAAAATCCTCAGGGACCTATGGGACACTATAAGGTGTAACATTGATGTCATTAACATCTCAAAAAGATAGGAGAAAGATATTGATACCCAACTTTTTAAAGAAATAATGGCTAATATTTACCAGTTTTGTTTAGATACATAAATTTACACATTCAAGAAACTCAGCAAAATAAAAATAACATAAACAAACACACAAAAAACACCCTAGATTCAACATAATCAAAGTGCTGAAAACCAAAGATAAATTTTTAAAAATTTCTTGAAAGCAGCCAGGTAAAAATAACACATTACCTACATAGGAACAATAATTCAAATGACTGAATATTTCTCATCAGAAACCCTGGTGGTTAGAAGATATGACATATCTTCAAATTTCTAAAAAGAAAAAGAAAAAAAAATCAAGCCAGAATTCCATATCTAGTGAAAATATCCTTTAAGAATGAGAGCAAAATAAAGACATTCCCAGATGAAGAAAAACTAAGAGAATTCATTGTCAGCAGACCTTCTCTAAAAAAAAATGTTCAATTATTCAGATTAAAGGGAAATGATAAAAGAAGGAGATTTGGATATTTAGGAATGAAGGAAGAACAAAATAAATGGCCAATATCTGCATAAATGTAACAGACTATTTTTCTCCTCTTAAGTTCATTAAAATACATATCACTGTTGAAGGCAAAAGTATAATGTTATCTGGTGGAGTTTTCAATGTATGTAGATACAATACATATGACAACTATAACATAAAGGGGGTAAGATAAATACACCTATGTGGCTATGAGACTTATACATTTCACTTGGAGTGATAAAATGTTAACTCTAAGTTGACTATAAATGGTTAGATATGCATGTTATCATCCCTTGAGCAAATGCTAAAAAATAATAATATAAAGAGATATAATAAAAAAGTCAATAGATGAATTAAAATAGAATATATATGCAATCATATACATATATGTAATTTTATACATGTACGAGTATATACACGTGTGTGTGTGTGAGCGAGCATGAGTGTATGTAAAATAATTCAAGAGTTGTCAAGGATGTGGAGTAACTGGGACTCTCATACATTTCTGATGGGAATGCAAAATTGTGGCAGCTACTTTGGAAAACAGTTTGGCAGTCCTTCAAAATGCTGAACATAGAGTTCTTATATAACCCAGCAACCCTATTCTGAAGTATTTACTCTACATAAATAAAAACATGTACACATACACACACAAATCTGTGCATGAGTGTTTATGGAAGCATTATCCACAATAGTCCGAAAGTAGAAACAACCTAAATGTCCATTAACTGATGAAAGAATAAACTGTGGTACATCCATACTATTGAATACTACTCAGCACTATGAACTGCTGGTATACTGAACCACATGGATGAAATCCCCAAGTAGTATGCTAAGTGAAATAAGCCAAACTCAAAAGGCTACATACTGTATGATCTCATCTATTTGACATTCTCGACAAAGCAAGCTATAAGAATGGAGGACAGATTAGTGTTTGCTGGAGTTTAGGGGAGATGGTTTTACTCCGAAAGGGCAGCATAAGAACACTTGGGAATGATAGAACTGTTCTGTATCTTAGTTGTGCTGATTTTCACATGATCCTATGCATTTGTCAAAACTAATAGAACTGTATACCCAAAAGAGTGAATTTTACTGAAAATATGTAAAAAAAATAAGTTAAAAAATGGTTGAGCGCAGTTGAATTCCATATTATCTAAGAAAAAAAAATCTTAACCTATAAGGTTGTTAAATTTAAATATGATCAATAATTTAAAGAGAAAAAAAGAGAACTGCTTTAAAAAAAACCCTCCAATTAATGCTGTTTAAAATCCCTGATTGCTGAAGTAGGCAGAATACCCAGGAGTTGGACAGCAGGTGGTTTCATAAAAAAGTCATATTAACATGAGAGTCAAAATGACTGGTCATACTCATAGGACCCTACCCAGACAGCAGGCCTGCTGGGGGAGTAACTGCTTTGGGTATGAAAGTGGCACAGTCCAGATATGTTCTCCCTTTCTAGGACTGTGAGTTGCATCCAATTATTTAAAAAACAAAACAAAACACACAATATATTCAAAAGACTAATGAGAACTCAGCCTCTAAACTTGACAACATCAAAATGGCAACATGTTTAATAAGACTAGAATAGCTATGGCAACTGGAGACAGAAATGATATGATTATTAAATGAGTTATTTGTCAGTTTTATAAAAATATTTGTAGCAAGGTATAGCTTGGGCAGATAAAAAGCAGTGTGTTGATAAGAGGTCTCATGTACAAAATGCTAGATAGAAATGCAACTGTGGGGAAGGAAAATGACCATTTCTTGATTGCCTATTAAGAATTAGGTGCTTCGTATACATTTTCTCATTCAACCCTCAATATTTCTGTGAGGGAGGGCTTATTGTCCCTTCCCATGGATGAAAAATGGAGGCTAAAACAAAGTTAGGCAAGTTGCCCAATGTCATCGAAATAGGATTTGAACCTAGATTTGATTTCAATTTCACACTATCACTTGAAGTATATACTATAAATAGTTCAGTCCTATAGCTGATAATAGAACTAAAGATAGAACCAAGGGGAAACAGTCCAGACACTGTTAGTTTAATAGAATTTTTATATGTAAGGGGACTGATAGAGGGAGGGAACAAGACTGAAGAAAAAGTAAATAGTAAAACGGTTTTAAGGTTTTAATCAAATACAGTTGTTATTTTTGGTACTCCTTGTTTCTTGTTTCTCCCCTGTGTGATTTATAAAAATAAATATATTTCAGACTTTTTGTTGCCCACAAGATCACATAACTCAGAGAAAATTTTGATTAAAGCTGAGATTCAATTCTTAAAATATCTTAAAATATTTTTTGAAGGTAACTGCACTTACAGGAATATGTGCCTTAGTCCTATAACATTTTTTGTTTGCATTGGATACACCATGGTATAGATTAGTTTTTCTTTGAACTCACACTCTATTTCATTTATTTTCACTCTACTCTTGCTCTCTCAAGACTAGACTCACTTCATAAATTTTTGTTACAAGACCTGTTTGGGCAAAAATAATGTATGCACCTTCCAGAGATTTTGTGTTCCTTCTATTTCAACTTCAACTTCACAGTGCTAAGTTCTGCTTTCTTTTTTTTTATGATAATTCTGAAACCCAGCTGTTAGCAGGACCTAAACCTACCAAGCCTATACCTTGATGATAATCAGTAGAAAAAGTTCTGTTTTTCAGGATACCCACATCCACCCCAAAAACTAGAAACACATTAAAAAAAAATTTTTTTTAGAAACACATTTTTAAAAGTTTATCTCACTACACATATTTGCCTTTATATACATAAAAAATATATGCTTAAAAAAGATAGTCTCATTATAATAGTAATTTTCATCATGGCAAAATTAGAGGGGTAACAGATGGTTTGCCTTAGCATGTGAACTGCAACTATAAAGGACAAGAGTACTTATATACATAAGTACTCTGGGAAATGTCCCTTTTTCAAAAAAAGGAGAAAATTTTATTTAGAATAATCAAACTTATTTTCAACTGTTGAATTGTTTCTAAACAAAAGTCAGTAATGTATGACCCATATGCTTATGAGTCAATTTTTATTTCTGATCCTAAATGTAGTCCCCCAAAGTCCCCTGGATAAACCTTATCTTAAGATATTTGAGTGATTACCACAGCATGATGCTAGAGAACCCAATCTCAACGGACACTGGAGCTTTCTTAAAGGATACTTTAAAACAGTTGATCTTGAGATATTAAGTTCTTGCTGTAATTCTATTTAGGCAGTTGTTCAGAGTAAAAGAATTAAGAAAGGTCACTGAATGTATTGATTGTGGTTGTCCCAATTTAGTCACACAGACAGGCTCATTCCCTGCCTAATAGTGTCATCTCAAATGAATGGGCTCTATTTAATCAATTCTGATAGAAAAAAAAGGAAGGAAGGAAGGAAGGAAGGCAGGAAGGAAGGAAGGAAGGAAGGAAGGGGAGAGAGAAAGAAAGAAGGTAAGTTTTTTTTTTGAAGCAATTGACTCAGTTTTTGTGATTGTCATTTCTAACCCAGGAATATTCAGCAAAAAGTTTTATAAAACAAAAATTTCCCAAAATTTTGCAAATGTACCTTCCTTATTCTATTTCTTTTCTTATCTGATATTCATTTTTATTTTAATTTAAACCCAGGATTAAAAAAAAATCAATTATAGCATTTCTGTTGAATACAAGCTAATCTAAGTGTCATAATGGCCAGAAAATTCTTTTTACAAACATTATGATTTTTACCATGTTTTTAATTGCCGTACACAATTCTTCTTTAAAGTCATTATATGGTAGAAAACTAAGAGTAACATATAACTCAAGAAGCTTCTCTTCAAAAATGACTACTCAGGGATTATTTATGTGTGAAGTTGCAGTGTAATATATCTGATTTTCTTTCCAAATCTCACAGTGCATCTTTTGTACTGCAGCTGCAATGTCTATAGTTTGATCTCATTAAATATCACATACAAATTACAGCTCTTCCCCCACATGTATAAAAATAGATGTAAAATATGAAAGGAGACAACTAGCCCAAAGGCCCTAGGATGCCAACAAGCTTGGTATGTTTGAGGAAAAAATATGATGTAGCCAGGGGACAGTAGGCAGGGGGTGAGATGAGATAAAAGAGGTCACGAGAGGCCAGATCCTATAGTTTTGTAGGCCAGGGTAAGGAGTCTAGATTTTATTCTAAGAGTAATGAAAGGCCATGGGAGGGTTTCACACAGGAGAATGACCAGCTTCTGAAAGGATCCTGTTGTGTGCTATATGACAAATCAACTAAAAAATGGTGAGGAGTAGAACAAGTATGTCAGTTCGGAGGCTGTCACGAAAGTGCAGGAGAGAGCTGATGATGGAGGTTTGAACTAGCTGTGTAGTGAGAGCACAGGCAAAGTGGTTGAGTTCAGGATGTGGAGCCTACTGGACTTGCTGATGGGTTGGATGTGGGAGTGAGGAAGAGAGGAGAGAGGAAAGATGATTCTGAGTTGCCTGACCTGAGGACCTGAGTGGAGGTACTGTAAGGGAAGAGGCTGTGAGCTGTAGGTGTAGATTGAAAGTTCTGTTTGCAGCATTTGAGGTCTGAGACGCCTGTTAAACATCTAAGTAGAGATGATAATGGTTAGGCAGTCTCCTATGTGAGTCCAAAGCTGAAGGGAGAGGTCAGCACTTGAGGCATATCGTAGAGGCATGGAACTGGTTGAATTTGCTCAGGAAAGAATGTAGGTGGGTAGAGGAACAGTGGCAAGATTGCATATACAGTAGTACCTTGGTTTGCGAGCATAATTCGTTCCAGAAACAAACTACTCGTATTGCAAGACATCGCTTCTTTACCACGTTAAAGTGTATTAGAAATGTTTGCTCGTCTTGTGGATGGAGCACTCGCAAACCACGTTACTCACAATCCAAGGTTTTACTGTACTCTAGTATTTGGTTTATTCAGAGAAGAAGCAAGCAGACAATCAAAGGAGAGTGAGACAGAGTACCTGGTAATATAGGAAATAAACAGGAGAACATGACTTCTTGGAATCCAAGAGGAAGTACAAATGTTTTAAGAAGAACGAAATAAGCCTTCTAAAAAGGCAATGAAGGATTTCAGAATGAAATGATATCTCTTCCAAAAAGTTGTGCTGTTTGAGAAAAGAAACTGAGCAATGGGTCTGGCGCTGGAAGGTGATATAGGGTAAGAAATACATTTATTTTTTCTTTTAACATAAGAGACATTAGAGATTTTACTTTTTTGGTATTTTTTTTTTCTGATGGAAATGACAGTAGCAAGAGAAACGCTTGATATAGGAGAGACAAGAGAATGGTCATTGTTGGAGTGATGCTCTCAAGAAGGTGAGGGGAAGAGATTCTGAAGCTCAGTTGTGGGGTTGCCTTAGATAGTAGTCAAGGTGCTGTTTCCATAGTAACAGGAAGAATGTAAACGAGTATGGAGACAGATGAGGGAGGTTGGGAATTTGAGTTTGGAAAGATGTTGAAATTTCTGATTTCGCTGTACCAAGAAAGCAGATTCAGGGGTATGAAAAATAATTGTAGTTAGTTCTACAAATTGAAACATTCCCTGTACTGAGACTTTGTGGTTATAACTCAGTACTAATCATATCATTGTTGCATACATTCAGACACACCTTACCCTCCATAACCTTCCAAATATGGGTTAATCAGGGTGGGTATTAAGGAAATCAAGTCAAGAAGATGACTTGTGCTAAATTTACAAAAGCAATTCCAAATTCTCTGGATTTTATTTTATTTTATTTAAGAAATTTTATTGGAGAACAGCATGTTTTTCCAGGAACCATCAGCTCCAAGTCAAGTATTGGGTTGTTGGAAAAGTTATGACACATTTTTACAACAAAAAACATAGAAAATTACATCATGACTTTTCTGACAACCCAATAGTTGTTTCAATCTAGCTGTGGAAGGCACAGCTCCGTGGCCCATGTGGGACTTGAACCGGCAACCTTGGTGTTATGAGCCTGCAGTCTAACCACCTGAGCTAACCGGCCACACCACTGAATTTTATTTTTAGTGTGGGGGCTAAAAATGATTTGTTTCAGGGGCATAGGCCCCTTCATTCTTGGTGAAGATGAAGGTAGAATCAATATTGTTTGATCCTGCCCAATGTAGGATGTAGTGGACTATAGAACTTCCAGACCATTTAGCTAAGCAACATGAAAGCTTTATTCACTTCATCACTTACCTTCTGTAGGAACTCTCCCTAGGGGCTTCCTCCAATGTTGCTTTAACCTCTTTCATCGCATCCTAGGCAAATCTGTGGAAAGTTCTTTGGGGAGGCAGGGTCTGCAGTCTATATTTTCAGGCATTTATTAGAGATCCTGAGGGTTGTAACTTGATGCAATGTGCTAGGAAACAAGAGAACTATATTATTCCAAGGGCTCAGTCACCAGCTCCATCCAGCCCTATTATCTATCCTCTGTTGCCAAAACCAAACTACAATTCTTTTTATGTTTCACCTTAACATAACATTTTCATAATTCAGCACATCAGAGTTCTTAGAGATTATTTATAATAGTTCAGCAACTTTATTGTATGTATTGGGGAAACTGAGATCTATATGAGGCTAGAGACTTGCCACAGTTAACCCGGCATGTTCGTGGAAGAATCCAGACTTACTGAATCCTTACGCATCACTTTCTTCACCATGCTTTTCAGCTCCCCTCTCTCAAGGAACCTCTTCATGGTAGCAATAGTCTTCTCAGAGCAGGCGAAGTGGCCAGGTTGACACCTGATATCACAGGTCTGCAGGCCTCTCCAGCGACTTCCCCAGGGACCATAGCAAAATCCATTCAAGGTTGAACTAGAGAATAATAAGGCAGATGAAGCAGGAAAGTGATACAAGGGGAGAAATATAAAGACGCAAAATTCTGAGCAAACAGGAGAAAAAAATCTAGTGTGGGGAAAACAGAAGAAGAAAAACATCTAGCATGAGGGAAAATAAAGAAGAATCTCCAAATTGTTTGAAATAGTGGGCAGGGAGGAAGCTAAGTTATGCAGCACTCTCCTCCAGACGGATTGGGAGGGCCCAACCCAGCTGCCCTGACTCTTGCAAAGGCCACTCTATTTCTCGCTGGTGATCCATCTTACCCCTGACAGAGAGAGGCCTCCTGCCTAGCTGCTCTTTCCCCCAGTTCCCTGCTTTTGCTGTCTTTGTATTGTAAAATGACATTACTGTTGGTGTACTCTTTTCATTTGGGAGCTCGTGACCTTAGAACTAAAGATTCCATTGCAAGTATAAAGCACTTAAAAGTTTATAAAGTGCTTACTCAGATATTATCTCCTTTGGGTCTCACAGTAAACTCAGGAGGCAAATACCGGGGGTGCCAAAAAATGTATATAAGTGGACACTTTGGTCACCATTGCTCACGCAGTAGTTCGCCGTCATCAGAAGTGTCTGGACGCTGATGGGAACCACTTTGAGCACCTCTTGTCATTGCAGAAGTCAAAGGTGACTTGTATTCATCTTTTGTTATCGGTATATATATAATTTTTTTTTTTTAGCTGAGCCATCCTGCTACCTGTTGGCAGCTCAGCGGCTGCTCAGCTCGGGCTGGACTTGAACTGCTGTTGCTCAGAGCTCGCACTCTTGAGCGAGCTCTTAACCAACTGAGCCACTCGGCCGGCCCTTGAGTATTACGTTTTTAATAGTTTTTTTTCTTTCTTCAAATGTGTATACATGTTTTTAGCACTCTCTGTATTGTCTGGGGCCCTCCAGCAAGGCTTGTGGATGGGTAGTTGAGGGCTGGAGGCAATGAAGGGTCATTAAACCAAATAGCCTCTGGGAACACACCAAGCAAGGAGGAGATTCCAAATGGGACCAGGAGGACACCAAGGCCACAAGCTAGGAGAGGCTAAATCATATGACCAGCTGCTGTGACAAAGGAGGACAGGGAGGGCACAGACAGAGGAAACTGAGATATTGGATTCATGAATATGGGTGAAAAGTGAATGGAATTCATTGGTTCAGAAATGTTGGCATCTACAAATATTAACCATGCTGTAGAATGTTCCAGTCAGACCCACTTACTACACTAAGGACCCATGTTCTCTCAACTCTTTGAACTTTCTGTTCCTTCAGGAATGTTGTCTCACCCCACCCCCATAGCTACATGACTTACTCATGTCATTAGGTCTCTGCTGAAATGTCACTTAGTAGTGAGGTTTCTCCATCCCTTCCTGTCCTACCCAGCACATCCTCTCCCTCTACCCTACTTTATAGTTCTCCATAGCACCTGTCACCATCTGAGTATAGATACAGATACAGATATATCTATGTAGATATAGACAAGATAGAACTATATATGATATGTCTACACACACACACACACACACACACACACTCCATTTGTCCTTAGTCTATCCCAATTTCAATATGGTCCCAAGGACGTAAATTTTTGTCTCTTTACTCTGTCTCTCCAGCCCCAGAAACAGTGTCTGGCCTGTGAAGAGAGCAGTCAAAAATATTTGTTGAGCAAACGAATAATGACATCTCCCTGTCTGTCTGTGTCACTAGACTGCAAATGTCTCAAAGGCAAAAACTGTCTTTATCATTACATCCCAGTGCTTTCCAGGGGACGTCAGACACTATGGGTGCTCTCACTAGGGATGGGTAGAGTTGAGAAACGGATAATCTGTCACATCACTATGGATCAAACTGCAGTGTAACCTTCGATTCTTTGTCCAGCCAATCTCACATCTACCCCTCCTTTCAATTTCTCACTGAGCAACTGCTTTGTTATTCTGAGGGCATCCATTCTCCTTATATGATTGCTTCCCTTAAACTAATGTGAAATGAATATGGCTTTGTCCTCTGAGGACTCCATTTGCTCATGGTCTTCTGAACCGTCCAGAGTTTTTTTGCACTTGATGAGATATTTGTTAATTACCATAGAATTGAGGAGAAATCATTTCACATATGTGCGCACTATCACATTACAGTATCTTGAAATGTTATTTGAAGCAACTCAATTTTTAACTAGAAAGATATAAAAATACCCTCTAAGTATAAGGCTAGCTAAATGAGTTCTCCAATCAAGATTTCACAAGTGATTACAGAAATAGATACATTCTGGAGTTGAGTTAATGGACTTCCTCTTTTTAGGGTATAAAATCTTTAATATCCAGATCATGCTTTTGGTGAGTTCTTTATATTGCCTAACACATTTTGACTGCTCAATAAATAACAATCAAATTAAAGCCATGGCAATTCTAACATTATTAAGTCTGATAAAGCTGTGCTTGGCCCTGCTTTTCCCTTTCACTCACAAGTGCCTGCCAAAGGACTTGTGTAACAAATTCAGTACAGCCTTAGTCATTGGTGTTTTGTCCTTTTTCTTACAAGAAAGATGATTTAGAAATATTTACAATCTGTAAACAGTGGACGGGAAGATATACATATACACAGTAGCAAGTTCCTGGAGTTCAGCTCGAAATGAAAAAGTACTAAATCAGAATTACAAGACTTTTAAATAATCTTGAGGACAGATTACAGGGAAAACCTTGCTTTGGGTATGGACAAGAAGGTCCATCAAATGGCTCCTTTTCACAGGTAACTTTCTCTTCTCCCATCAGCCCATCTGCCTCAGTAGCCTTTGATATGATATTGGGTTGTTGGAAAAGTCATGATGTATTTTTTTCTATGTTTTTTGTTGCAAAAATGCATCATGACTTTTCCGGTAACCCAATAGAACAATTGGGATGGGGACAAGGACCAGAATGTGTAGGGATTGTTGACTAACAACAAAAGGACACCCTAGTGATGCTTTTGTGTTTTTGTGATTTTCTATATTCCAAGCTATAATTGCACATACACTCTAACATGTACAGAGAAAGTCATTAATGTTTCATAATCTATTTCAGAGCATAAGCTCCACACTTCTCAGCTGAACCTCCGGCCCTTGCAAAGTGCTGAGCAAAAGATCCACCTTACTGAATATATGGTCCATTGTCTATTGGGCACCAGATGTTAAATTTAATAATAGTACTATTATTTTAATCTTCACAATAACTATGAGGTAATTGGCTAATAGTACCCCTATTGAAAATAATGAAAATAAGAATTAGCTTGCGCAGTGTCATATAATCATGAATTGCTCAAGCCATGATTCAAAATCTAACAGGTCTGACTCCAAAGCCCAAATTCTTTCCAGAATAGCAGGGTACCTCCAAGTACTAGAAAAGAGTATCTGAACTGGAGGTTCAAGCAATGGCTCTTGTCATTGCCCTGGTGCTCTATTTGAGGAGAACGAAAGTATTTTATCTGTTTGAGACACTGTATGTATTCATATACTTATTCAATATAATCTTCACAATATCACTACATTATTATTCCTGTTTTTTAGATGAGACAGCTAGAACTTGACAAAGTTAAGTAACTCGCTAAGGGTCACACAGTAAGAAGCACATCCAATATCAAACTTCAGCCTTCCCATGGCAAGCTCTATGTTTTGCGACTCATTATAGCCATCATAGTGGGTGTGAAGAAGTCTCCTACTGTGATTTTTATTTGCATCTTCCAAATGACAAGGGATGTTGAGTGTCTCTTCGTATGCTTAGAACTCATTCACATATCTTCTTTGATGAAATGTCTATTCAGATCTTTGGCCCATTTTTTATCAGATTGTTTATTTGTCATTAAGTTCTAACAGTTTTTGCATATTCTAGACATAAATAAGTCTTTTATTAGATACACGGTGTGCCAATATCTTCTCCTGTTCTGTTGCTTGCCTTTTTAAAACTTTTTATTTTAAGATAATTATAGGTACACATACATTTGTAAAATATAATACAGAGAGATCCCATATACTCCTTACCCAGATTCCACTTGGTAAAATCTTGCAGAACTATATATAGTATAATATCACAAACCAGAGTGTTGACATTGATATAGTCACATAACAAAACATTTCTACTACCACAAGGATTTCTTGTGTTACCTACCCTTTTATGGCCACATTCATTTTCCTCCTACCCTATCATTTCCTGAACCCCTGGCAACCAGTAATCTGTTAACTTGTTAAATATATTTTTCTTCTGTGGTGTGTGCTTAAAATTTTTTTTTCAAGTTAAAATAATTCCCACAAAGATTGGAGTATACCTCTCAATATTACTATTGTAGCCAAAGATTTTGGACCCCCCCCATTGATTTTTAAACATTTTCAATGGAATTAGGTTTTTTTGTTTCGATTTGTTTCTGTTTTTCATAGACCAGATGCTGCCATATGGCTTCAATAGATTCAACTTCAGTATCAGAGACAAAATGAAGTGGCTGCCAGATTTCCCTAGAGTCCTCATATCATTAAAGAAATGGTTTATGAAACCAGAAGCCTTAGCATTGTGAGAGGTCAGCCAAGTTGTTTAGATCAGTAATTCAAGTAGCCAATGGAAACAAAGAACATTGGATGGTACCTGGCACTGCAGGGTAGCCTTCCCACCTAAATGCCTCAAAAGGTTGCAAGTTATAGTGTTGACTGCTATTTCTCTTCAGTGGTCTAATACGGTCTCAATCAAGTTTTAGAATATCTCTTTTTCATGAGTTGCTACAGCTATACCCTCCCATTAGTCAAAGAATTTCATTTGTAAATCTGACACCATGATTTATATGAGAATTAATGCTAAACTTCGTTGAGTTACATCGTGATAATAAACAAGTATAAAGACAATTGTTCAGGCAACTGCAACCTTAAGTTCATTTTCCTTCACCTATATTCTCTTTCTTCTATGCTCTTAAGAAAATGGAAGTGACAATATCTATCAGTCAGTACATGTGTTTATGTGTATATGAGTTTATGCTGTGGTAATATACAACTTCAAAATCTCAGTGGCTTAAAATAAGAAATGCTCATTCTTTATTCATGCAAAATCTACTGCTAAATATAATATTGAATGAAAAAAAGGTAGTCTCCCATCCAAGTACTAACCAGGCCTGACCCTGCTTAGCCTCCAAAATCAGACAATATTAGGCATATTCAGCAACAAAGAAACAGGACAAATAAAGAAAGAAACAAAAACTTATAGACACAGACAACAGTTTAGTGGTTAAAAGAAGGTAGGGGAATGGTAGAAGAGGGAAAAGGAGATCAAATATATGGTGATGGAATGAGAACTGACTTTGGGTAGTGAACACACAATGCAATATATACTCATAGATGATGAAATATAGAAAGGTACACTTGAAACCTATATAATTTTACTAACCAATGTCACCCCAATAAATTTCATTGAAAAAATTGTGAATAAAAAAAGAAAAAAGGTAAATTCAAACAAGTATATACCAAACTTCAAGATAATGCAAAATTTAATGATATAATGTTTAACAAAACGTGTGTGTATATATATATATATATACAGATGGTGCCGAAAACATGTATATACATTTTAAGAAAGGGAAAAACTATTAAAATTGTAATACACCCTATATACCAATAACAAAAGATTAATATAAGTCACGTTTGACTTTTGCAATTACAAGAGGTGCTCAAAGTGGTTACCATAATTTAAAGTTCACTGGGGTGATAATGGTTAGTAAAGTTTCATAGGTTTTAGGTGTAGAATTCTGTAATACATCATCTATGCATAATTTTAATATAGTTTTTTCCTTTCTTAAAATGTGTATATATTTTTTTGGTACCCTCTGTATAATACATACATATATACAGTGAAGAGATGGATATCTTAATTAGCTTGACTACAGTAATCATTTCACGATGCATATGTATATCAAAACATGTTGAACACTTTAATATATGTAATTTTTATAAAAATATAATTTGGGATAATGGTACCTTTAAGATGAATAGTGAGTACATAAGAGGTCGTTATTTTTTTAATTCTTTAAATCTTACATATACATTGTATATTTTTTACATGTGAAATAGTTTATAAAAATAGTTGTCCAAAATGGTACATTATCAATGATAAAATTGAATTTTCAAAACATTTTTGGAGGCCCTGTTTAAGAGTAATAAGGACAGCTACAGATAATTTATAGTACTTAACTGAGCTAATAGTCTAACTCTAGATCCCCTTATTGTAAATTTTTATATAAATTCTATGGACAAAAGTTACACTTTTGAATGATATAAAAGGAGGAGTACCTGGTTGCAGTTAACATCACAGACTAGAGGCAAAATGCCCAGGACTCGATTCAAGTTACATCAAGCATATGTACCAATGAAATGAATGAAAGTGTAAGGGTACCTTAAGACTGAAAGGTGTGAAGCCATTCTAAAGTTTAACTGAAATGCTAATCTGTGATCATCATTGCAAGAAAAAAAATTGGGTTCCTTTGAGATGTGGTTTTATATGGAGCTGTTCGACCAATGACAATCACACAAGATTCTGGAGTGTGGCATCAACTCTTTTGTTTTTGTTTTTTTTTAATTCCCACAAGTCTAGCATAAATGCAGTCATGATATACATCCAGGGGAGTACAAATTTATTGGGGAAATTTTCAAATCTAATAATTTTGCCTTTAAAATCAATCTACAAGAGAACAAAAGGATGAAAGATTTTGTAATATCTTCTAGACTGGGATGTCCCTGAAGTCAGAGAACTATCTTTTACCTCAGACTAATAGGGTAAGGTACACAGCAGATGCTCAGTAAATGTTTCTGAAATGGCATTAAATTGATCCAAATTCTTCATATGTGAGTTCCCTCTCTCTCTCTCTCTCTCTCTCTCTCTCTCTCTCTCTCTCTCTCTCTGTGTGTCTACATATAAAAATCTCTGGGCATGGAAGTTGGAAGAACATAAGAGCATGTAAGCAGCCTGAAAAATCATTGACTCACAGGGAAATGATTAGGTGTCATCAAAATGCTATGATGTGAGCACTTAAACTGTCTAACATGAGGACACTCACGCTCAGGGGCGATAACCCCCCCGAAGAAGTTAATGAACAGGATTTAGGGAGCTAGCAAATATGGCTACAACAGAAAAACTTTAGGGACTACAAGAAATTGTTCTTTTAAATCATTACTATATGACATCTAGAATTATTAAATTCTGGGTTGTGCTGAAAAAAATGTAAAAGCTAAAATGTATATATCTATGATGGACAGATATAAAGTGGAGTGTAAAGTGGAATTTCTGGAAGGTTAGTGACAAAATTGAAACCAGATACCCTGTCAACTATGATGTATATGGACATACAATATTCTATCCAAAATTCCTAAACAGAACCATAGTTTGAAAGTCATCCTCAATGATAATCACGGAAGACTCTATGGTGTAAATAATTAATTTGGGCAATAGTAGATGAAATGGAAATATAATTCATCCATTTGCTAGATGTTATGCCCTTCACTGGATACTGGACCGACCAAATTCTAGGCATCTAAAATATAAAACAGGATGTTAAAGCTTCTAAGAGCATCAACTCAAATCACCATATTTACCAAATTACCATATTAGCAAATTACCATAGTTGTCCTCATACGAGTTCACTAACTTGTCCCAGGGCACACAATGGGTGAACATAGTGGTGACTAAGACCCTGGATTCCAAGTCCTTGTTTTACGAGCTTTATTTAAGTTTCTTTGGATTCTGTAGAATAGGATCAGAAAAATCTGTTCCTTAGCAAAATTTGGAAGAAGGAACAATTTGGTCTTGGCCTCCCTGCCCAATCTCTCAGTACCTTCCTACAGACACTCAGCATTCCCACTCTGTTTGCAAGCATGGTACTGCTGCACTCTATGCAGTCCAGACCTTGGTCACCTCACTCCCCAGGGTTGCCACACTTTTGAATGGAAAAAACAAGAAGAAGAAGAAATCTCTAATAGTGGAATTTCAGGCCATAGAAAAAGGCTGGGACAGGAGGGGGACATTTTTATATCCTCAAATCACAAGTAGTTTCATGTACAGATATTCTACTCTTGTGGCATACATACCTCTGACTGTATTTTTTTTAGTTTTTGGCAATTCCAAAGGCAAAATTTAACTTAGTATCTCCACAGATGCTAATGCAAGCCCTAAGTACAGAATCCCAGATTGGATCACCAGTGAACATTTGTAACAAGGTTATTTCAGGCAGCTTAATGACCCAATGGCTCAGCAATCAAATCAAATGTTCAGTACTTGACCTTTAACTAGACAAAAATCTATATCCCTGATGAATCCAGTCTCTCTGCAGCCTTCTTTACAAAAAAGAAGAAAAAGACTGGAGCTTGAACCAGTATGAGATCCAGAACAAACTACCTTATAATTTAATAAAATACATAATCACTTTTTCTTTCCCACAAATGCATCGGTACACCTACAGATTCCATTCCAAAGATAACAATCAGGCACTTACAACTGTACCTGGAAGGCTAAGACCTTTGTCCTTTTTCCACTGAGGTATTGTGGCAAACTATGGATTAATCGCACTCTTTGCTCCAATAATAGTGTATGTCTATGTCTACATTACTACTTTCCAGAAGAGCAATTTTCTCCACCCCAAAAATCTAAAGAGAGAAATGTGTTCCTGTCACTAAAACATATTGCCATGAACTATTTTCTGCCACCTATGTGAGTAGAACTCTTCCTGGTTATTACAGTGCTACTATTTAAATGTTTTTTTTAAAAGCCATATCCATGCAGATATTCAAGGTTAAATATATTTTTCACAATGTGTATGATAATGATCTTCTCTTTATGTTCTTCGATAGGATTGGTCAGTAGTGGTCCGGAAAGCTATAGCAATAGTTCACAGCCAGCGTCCTAATTAGCAGTAGGGTCCATGTGGCCCTTGATGTATCCATGTTTCTGTTGGCATGGCCTCTAAAATCATTCATGCATTTTCCTACGGTGACAGCCAAATACCATTTCTTTTAAAAATGTCTTCCTCGCTCTCTTCCTCTGACTGTAAACCTATGCTTTGAGCATTCTTTTTCCAGCTTTGCAAACTGAAACGACAACTGGCTTACAGAAAGTAGAACACAGCTCTAGTTTCCATTCAAGTTTTGTATTTGGAACGCAAAAAAAAGAGAGAATTCATCTTGTATCGATTCTGAATGAGGCCTGAGTCCTATATCTATTAAATAACATTTAAGATACCCACAAACGTGCTCCCTATATGAATGAATAGATGGCTCTCATAGAGTTTATCTTCCTGATGCTCTCCAATTGCCAGGCATAGCGGTCTCTGGGATATTGAACAAACTAATGGACGTGCCACAGTGATGCACTGTTGCAGTTAGCAGAACATTAAGCACTGAGTTCTTTAAGAATTTATTTGTAGGCAAATATCCTCAATCCTAATAAAGAAAGAACAAAATTTCACAACACAATAAGTCCCTGCATTGCAAACGAGTTCACATGAGCTACTTCCGCGGTTTGTTCGCATCTACGAATGTTCCTAATGCGAGGTCCGTTCGTATCTGTGTAAGTTCGCAACTTGAATGTTTGTAAGTCGGGGACTTACTGAATCTCATTGCAACAGTTAATAGCATTAAATTCCTCAAATACTTTGCATTGTAAAGTTGAGGGAACAATGCATCACATAAAAACCAAAGGGATGTGGTGATATTGTATTTTTTGTAGCCCAACCAATATGCCCCTTTCCACAACAATGAAACTTTCTGATTTGAATTTGATTTTGACTTCCTAAATTGTTGAGCACATTTATTAAAATGTGAGAATACAATCATTATAATGTAATGCCTTTTCTGTCCAGTTAATTGGATTATCTTCTGGTTTAAACCCCTGATTTTAATATCTATGAGAGGGAGGGAGAGAGAGAGAGAGAGAGAGAGAGAGAGAGAGAGAGAGAGAGAGAGAGAGAGAGAGAGAGAAGACTGTTGTTCAGGACTATAATTGAAAGCTAACAGGATGTTTCATTACTATCTAGATATGGTCCAATTCCACCTATAATTTCAGTAGGAGAAAAAAAGAATGCTTTGTGTTCTATTAATTCTGAAGTATTTTTTATTGTTTGTAATATTTTTATAATACACTCTGTAAAGGTAATAAATTGTGTCATTTTCCATTTGGTTTCAACACTCTATCTAATCAGCTTGCAAATAACGAGGAGCATTATGAAGTGGCAATGCAATCTTGAATACACATGGAAACAGACAGCACCACAAATCTGCCTGCCTATTACTTTCTGTGAAGCTAGTAATCAGAAGTGCCTCTTATAAGAAGCACTGCATATTATAGCTTCAGAGAATTCAGAGGGCATCTCAGAAAACTCTTACGCATAAGTGTTCATGAAGGTGAAAATAACTGATATAGCATGGGATGTACTGCTTAGGGGGAGGGAGATTTTTCCCATCTTGCAGAGGCCCACAGGTCCATAACTCCACATTGTTCAAGTCTAATAGGACAAATGCAAGGGAAGTTTGCTCAAGAAAGAGAGGAACTGACCTAAACAATTACAAGAAGTCACTAACGCTGATCAGCTCTTTTACGTATATTATTTCAGTGGTTTCCACCTACACTCATTAGAATATTATTCAGTTGTAACAGAAAAATGTGAAGTAACAATGGCTTAAATTGGTTTCTTTTTTCACATAAAGGTCCAACTTGGTGGATCCGGTTGGCATAGGTGCTCCACAATGAATGTTCCAGGATCGCATTAGCGTTGCTCTACCTTTATCAGCCTAGTTTTGCAATTCATGACCCAAATTGGCTGCTTCAGGTTCACACATGGTCTCTGCGCTCCTTCTATCAGTAAAGGGCTGATAAATGAAGAAGAGGTCATGCTTTTTCTTGATTGGCATTCCCAGGTATTGCACATTTCACTTATGCTTACATCCCATTGGTCATAACTTAGTGACATGGCCTCTCATACTTGTACGAGAGGGCATGGAATGAAGTCATTAGTCAGGTAACTATGTGGCCAACTAAAAGTTATTTGATCATATAATAAGATGAGGATGGCTATTGGAAGCCAATTAGCAGTCTTTGTCACGGAAACAAGTGGTCTGTGGAGCTCAAGTCACCAGAGAGTTATGGCAAAGAACCACAAATTCATGTGTATACCAAGTATCAGCTGCAAATGGAACAAACAATATATCTCATAGGTATATATACTGTTATATAGTAAAATGTATGTAAAAGTGATCTTGAATTGTGGACAGCATTTTTTTTTATTTTTATTGGGGAATTGGGGGATGGAAACAATGTTGGGGAATTGGGGGAAGGGGAACAGACAAGTTGCTGTCCTTTTGTTCTTCAGTCTAGTTATGGAGGACGTTGCTTCACTGGCCCAAGTTGGCATCATCATTGCACTCTTTCCAGGCGAGGCAGATCAGTCACCAGCTTCTGGACGGCCACTCACTGCAGCTGCTGGCCGCTCACGATGGCTGCTGGCTACATACGGTAGCCCATGGCAACCCACTGCCACAGGGACTGCAGCCTACGCCATCGCTGGTGACTCACGGCAGCCCAGCTCCAGGTTGAGCTGTAGTTCAGCATCTTAGCTGTGGAGGGCAGTGTCACTGGCCCTCATATGTGGGATCCGAACTGGGGCTCTCTGGCATCCCAAGCCAGTTCTTAACCATTGCGCCACTTGGCCAGCCCGTGGACAGAATTTTTATCATTGCATATTTTCCCAGTCGGTAGATACCAATGTATACCTGCTTTCTGTTGGGATGAGGAAACTGAAGCTTAGAGAGGTCAAATGACCCACCCCCAAATTGGGCAGCTAACCAGCAGAGGATCCAGGTGTCCTATCTAGGTTTGCATGAACACAAAGCCAATATTTGTCCACTGTGTCACACAATTTCTAAATGAGCAATGCTGGTAGTTCTCTTGAGTTGAACAAAGATGTTGAAAAAGAAACATAATGAACACTGAGCAATCTTACCTATATACCATCCTCTGTATTAGGCTAACTAAAAAAAATTGGGGGCAATGCTTTTAATGCGTGGTCCAAGGAAGTGGGCAGGAGAGGACAAGAGAGACCAAGGTGAAGATTATGGCTGAAATGAGAGTTCTAAGTTCCCGGCCACAGGCTAAGTTTGAGGTACTCACAGAGGTTTGCAAGGACTAGCAGGCACTAGCAAGAAGAGCTAGCGACCTTTAATCTAAGGGCTAAAGGTGTGGGTTCACCACTTGAAGGCCCAATTTTACATTCCCTGCTCAACCTTAAAGGTCAAAGGTCAGCATATTATACTGGACGGGATCACCCTTTAGATTCAGATACCAGGTTTCAGTTGTTGAGAAAGAATTTAAATTGACAACATTAGACTTCAAAGCATGAATCTGTACTGTTCACTCCTGAGGGCATTCAATAAGGGTTGTGGCAGATTCTAAGCTGTGTTTCAAGAAAAGCATGTTTTTGGCAGCATGAAAAATGGAGGACTAGCTCAGCTAGAGATTAGGAATCTAATGATAAGGCTGTTGCAATAGAATGATAGCAGTGGCAGTAGAGAAGTAGGGAAATGGACAGCGTTTGCAGATATACCTGCTATAAAATCGGGTAACTGATTTGAGCCAAGAGGCCATGCATGGTAAAGAAAGGGGTTTCTGCTGGGCCGGCCGAGTGGCTCAGTTGGTTAAGAGCTCGCTCAAGATTGCATGTGAGCTCTGAGCAATAGCAGTTCGAGTCCCAGCCTGAGCTGAGCTGCCACTGAGCTTCCAACAGGTGGCAGGATGGCTCAGCTAAAAAAATAAAAAATACATAAAAAAAAGAAAGGGGTTTCTGGTGGAAGATTAAGGAAATGGTGACAAACGAAGTAACACCCCAAAGGAGGAGGATTATTTGGGGTATATGTCCAGCAGATGGTAAGCAGGTGGAGAGGTTGGGGAGACAATGAGTTCAATTTTAGACATGTTGAATTTGAGGTGTTGTTGTTGGGCATATACATTGATTACATGTGCAGCTATTTTGCAGTTACTGTAACAGGAAGTTAACAGGTTATTTAAAAAATTCAACTGCCTGTGAAAGTAAAATATGAATGCAGAATTAACTTTGCAAAAGTGAATATAATTGAAGAGGGTTGATAATCCCACTGTAGCCTGTCTCAGAGGGCCATTGCAAAGATTGGAGGAGATAAATGTGAAAGTGCTTTGTAAACTACATGGCATACAAATAGGAGTAGTTGACAGGTTTTTCGGATGTCTGATATGCATGTGGATACTGGGGATGTGCTGCTAAAGGATGAAATCAGCTCCATTGATAAAGAACTGAGAGTTGTTAACATAGAGGGACTACTAGTGATGGAACACATTTTCTGTTATAACCACCTTGTTGGCATACCTTGAAAATGAATCAAATTGGGGCCAAGAGATCTGAATTAAACTATCACCGGATTGCAAAACTGATTTTGCCCTTAACCTTCAAAATGTAGCACGCCTTCTAAAGTCACACAGGGTAGAAAGCAGTCCATTTGCGGTGTCTATTAGGGAGAGATTTATCTTTTGTCCCTCACTGCCTAGTGCTTCACGCCACAGGAGTTACCCCATTATGGTGCTCTTTCTTTTGAAACCCTGGGTAATGAGAATGAACTAGATATATGCCATCAAATGGCTTTTGCAGATTTAAAAATAAGGATTGCTTTTGGCTCATTAAAAACACCTTTGTGGAAGAATTTCCACTGAAAGAAGCATATTTAAAACAGTTACGTGAGAAACGTAATATGTGAAAATTTTATTATTCCATAAGTACACATAATGTAGTTCAAGAATGTTACAGAGGAAATTGTTACGTGGGCAGAAGGAGTTAGCATGCAATTGGAAGTACATCTCCTAGCTACATAATGAAACAGTAGAAAGTAATCATTATTTAAACGTGTATGGCATAGATAAAATGAATAGGGTCATTTTCATAATGTCTTTGTGGGTTATGAGCCAAATCTTCCTTGAGAATATGAAAAAATGGAAATGAAAAAGTCACTCAGTCTCCTGAAGCTTCTTTCATATGTAACTGCACAATTAGCCAGGGATAATAACCAATTTTTTCTAAACTACCTGTATCTTTGCTCACTAAAATAAAGCATTTCACAGAAACCCAGCTACCAGCATGGCAAAGGTACTTCCTTTAGAGATCATCTATTCCAAACCTTACTTATAGATGAGAAAACTGAGGCTCAGAGAGAGAAGGCAACTTGTCCAAGAGAAGAGTAGAGCTGGGACCAAAGCCCACCCAGTGCTATTTTCAATCCCCCACACATAGTCATATCTCTATTTTTGGTCTTACGTATTGTTTTTGTCTACCAAACCCTCTGAAATCTGAAATGCTGTTTCCTTAAATGTATTCTTCAACAAAAGTAGATGTAACCCAAATTTGTCTGTCTGTCTAGCAGGTCCTCCACTTAGCCGGTAAGAAGAATGAGCAAAATTGAATTGAACCAATGTCACCCCAATAAATTTAATTTGAAAATTGAATTGAAACAATCAAAAGTTATAAACTATGAGTAGCTATGCCAGCTGAGACAGCTGCGTCATTTGGTGCTTGTTCTTGGTACAATGGTGTGCAAGGAACAGAATGTTGCTGCAAGTAACCCAATAAATTTACCAAATGATGCCTACATTTCCCAGTGGTTTCTTGTATTTCCGGATTATTTCTCCTTTTGAAAATCTGTGTGACTGATTATTGTTTAAAACCCTAAGTTATTTTCCTGACTTATAAAATATCCATAAGGACCAAGACAGGACAAAGGAAAATAATTCCTCACCATTTCTAAAACTAGAGGGTGACCTGATCATAATGGTCGGCATATTTTAAGAAAATAACTTGAAAGATTAACTAAGATAATAACAGTCTCTTGAAAACTATTCTGTAAGATGTACTTGAGAACATTTTATGTGAAGTTCTATCGTTGTATTCATTTTAAAAGAGAAATAAATATTTGATTTCTTAGGGGTCAGCTCTGCTTAACACCTTAAGAACTCATTGAAAGACTTAGAACCCAACCAATTTGGGATCTTTGTCTTAATTCACAAGTACCCTCAACAGCCTCAGAAGGACATTACTATTAGACTATGAGCTGTAATAGCTGTCTAATTACCAGAGGTGTGGTGATGCTCTTGCCTGCATGGCATAATGGAGTACTGCTATGTTACTTATTTCTCGGTGTAGCTGCCTGATTTATAATGATTCCTCAAATACACATGGGTGTGTGTGTGGAGGGGGTGTGCTCAATACCAATGAGGTACTCAGTCATCAACTGAACATACCTTCAGTTGAGGGTTCCAGGGTTTAATAACAGACCCACATCAGACCATAGTCCTTCCCTGGAATATTTCCACCCTGAAAGTCGAGTTAGTTCCTCCTTGGTTAAAGGAACTACAAAGTGTAAAACTTGAGACTTGGCAAGATGCTATAATATGATCTCACCATGTGGAGGAAGCCAGTATAAAGTTGAAAAGCATAACCAGACATGTAGAAAGAGAGACAAATGAAAAGCAAAAAGAAACTTCTACTTCTAGTTCTGAAGCCTTGTTTAATTATGGTTTAATTAATACTATGGTTTCATTAATATACCCTTTCACTAGCTTTGTGAAAAACCCCTATTTTCTTCCTATCTATTACGTTTTTAGCCTACGTTGATTTGAGTTTGTCATCTGCAAACCAAAGTCTTAGTTAATATATCTGTCTCTTAAGCAGAGCTTTTATATAGTAAAGATCTCAGTGAAACCTATTCACTAGAGAAAATTGGACATTTATAATAATTTGAGATTTAAAAAAATGCACATGAGTAAATTTCACATGCTTATAGGAAGTAAATCAGAATGAGATGACCTCATTTGATATGTTTCTTTTATCTTTTCTTAATTCTTATACAAATGTATCTAAAGCATAGATTTTATTTTATCCATGTTTTCCTCAGAGTTCTTTGGAGAAGGGGACAGGGAACTTTCATTTATTTGAGAGTATAAAACATGGGAGAACTTGAGGAGAAACATTTAACAGCCCATTTCTTGCCTTTTTGTTCAAAATGTTATCAAATTATAAATATGTGAATAGTGTCTCTACTAAATTCTTATGAAAATATTAAGGAAGGCAGAGAAAGAAGGAAAACCAAAAATAAACAATTTTTAAAAATTAAGTGCAGTTTGGAATAACTACAAGGTTAGTGCATTTAGATGAGGAAACCCAATCAGTGGCCTATACTTGCATTCCCCACCGCCCCGGAAATAGGGCAGCTCAATTGCTTAATAGCAAAGAGGAAGTTCCTTCTGACCTCTGTTTTGATAAGCACTAATTCTTGAAAAATCACTTATTTGAAGATAAATAAAGAAAAAAAAAGAAAGAAAACAGCGGCCCATGAAAAACCATTGAACAAAAGAAAAAAAACTTAATATTAAAAACTCAGAAGAATATCACACTACTGAAAATTATCTACTACAGGATCCTAAGAAATTTTTAGGAAACAATTTGGCAACTTTTGTAGATGACAAGAAAACATGGCTTCTCTCTCGCTCTCACACATTTACACACACACACACACACACACACACACACACACACACCAGCACAAATGAGTTTGAAATGAACAGAAATATATATGATTCACAATCATAATAAAACTGTAAAATACCCTCAAATAAATAAAATGAAAACAAAAATGTTCAGGATATATGCGAGGTGAACTACCAAACTTTTCTAAGGAAAATAAAAGACATCTTGAAAATTTAGAGATGTGTACCATGCCCCTGGATGGTTAAGACTCAATATTGTAAATCTGTCTCATCCCTTTCAAAGTAACTTGTAAATTTAAGGAAGTGAACATTTTTGAAGTTGATTTGGCAGAATAAATGGCCAAGACTTACATATAAGTTACTTTTTAAAGCAAAATAACAAGGGTTGGGAAATTCAAGTAGATATTCAAATGTATGTTTAATAGACAATATTTAAATGGTGTGATACTACTGCAAATTGAAGAGACATAGCAACACCAGTAAATGCCACATATATTTTTGCCTTTCAAATTCATAAAGCTTTTCCAATGGATAGTTTTTAATGCTGGCAAGTGTGGGGTAAGATGGCTGTTTCATGCAGTCCACAGAAAAAATGATATACTCTTTCTGAAGTTCAATTTGACACAATGTATTAAAAACCTTACAAATACACACATAATCAGATCCAGGATTTTGAATTCTAGGATATGTCCTAAGAAAGTTGTCAGAAAGAAAACTAAGAATTTATCTATAAAGGTATGTATGTGAACCTTATTCATAATGGCTAAACAATGAAATAATCGAAAGGTCTAACAATAATGTCTTATTAAATAAAATATTATTTTTATGATAGACCATATTTAGACATATATATCTCATATATGTCTATATATGCCTAAATGTCTATTATGTATATTTATATAGAGGGAGTGTGCCAAAAAATAATGTATACACATTAAGAAATGAAGAAAAACCGATTAAAATTGTAATAATATATACCAATAACAAAATATGACTACAAGTCACGTTTGACTTCTGCAACTACAAGAGGTGCTCAAAGTGGTTACCATCAGCATCCAGACACTTCTAAGTACAGCGAACTACTGCTTGAGCAACGTTGACCAACGTGTCCACTTGTATACATTTTTTTGGCACCCCCGGTATATTTGATTAGCTTCCTATCATTGTTTACTTTGGTTTATAAATTGCGTGACTGCAGCTCTTGGATAGTCCTAATTTATACCTGTTTTCCCAGTGTAATTATCAGTAACTCCATTTCACTCCTCAAAATGTGCCAGCTTGCACAATGAAGTATGATTGGTCACCCTGTTTATAAGAGCACACTTGTTATCAGCACCATCAACCACACCTCACAGGGGTTAGCACCAACACCATGTATTAAGGGCGTTATTTCTCCAGCCCTGTTCACTGTTAGATGAACAATTAGAGAGCATATATAAAATATTGCATTAGCATTCAAACTAAGATTTGTCTAGCATAAAATATACAATGTGCCACGTCTGCGAGGAATTGTAAAGATATTTTTAGGGAGGCAGACAGGGATGCAAATCCTAGAGAAGGCTGCGGTGGTGTTCAAGAGGGGGACAAGGACAAGGGAGACATTTTAGATTTTTCTCAGCTACAGTGAGGGATAACAGGATCCAGGGTAAAGTAAGGTGTGACTTATATAAAAGTAAATGCAATCTCATGACTGTAAATGCTTTCCAGAGGCCCTGTGGACCATGTTAACCTGCCTTCATTGTCCCCTAAGGTGAGCAGAAGTGATAAAGTAAAAACCTCTTTGCAAGGTAGTAATTGTTCCCATTCCAGGGTGGTAGCCACAAAGAAATCTATTTTTCAATTGTATCCTATTATTATTTTTTTCTTTTTCACCTTCACACTAACCTCAATGCACTGCTGCCTCCGTTACATCTTAAATACAGCAACAAACTACTATTTTAGCTGATTTCAGCTTTCACTGCCACTTCAAAAGCTCGTGTGCCATTTCTATCCTTGGGAGTTTTTCTAATGGAAGAGATGATTAGGAAGAATAAAAGCCTAATCGCAAAATTACTCTTTCTCTCAGACCTCTTTCTTCAGTATCCCTTTACTATACAACATTGGTCACCCTGCTGATAATTAATAAACAACAAAAAGATGGCTCTTTTATAAAACCAAATTGCAGGACATCTTTCAAAAACAGTACCCATGAGGATTCACACATCAGGTTAATACAACTCGTTTTTCCTAAGGGTTTCATACAATTTAGGGTAATTATTTTCTCCTGTTCTTTTCGTTTCCTGGCTAGAAACAACTCAAAATGTTCAAGGTTAATAGCTGGTGGAGTGCACTGAGTGAGTGACTATGATGTAATTATGAAAGCACCCTAGAGTATCCTATTATTTAGCAAACAAAAGTAGAACGTACAGCACCCCACATAATTACTGGCCCATCTTCACTAAAGGACCTTAGTTTGAGTCCCATTGTTTCCTGTCAGTTCAGAATTATGGTCTGTGAAATTGAAAGTCAGTTACTGAATTTCAATGTGCTGGCTACCTGTTGCTCCCACCTCAAAGTTGATTGCTCTAGGAAAAAGGAAAGTGTATTTCATAATTCCTCTGAGATTTTTTTTTCAAATGTCTTTGGAAGAAGAACACACGTTAGTACAGAAATTTTTCCAAACATATCTATTCTCACAAATGATTTTTTTGTGTTCTACTCTAAGTTAAACATACAGATATTACTATGGACTGAATGTCTGTGTTCCCCATCCCGCCCTAATTCATCTGTTGAAACCCTAACCCCAATATGATGGTATTTGGAGGTGGGACCTTGGTGAGGCAGTTATGTCATGGGGGTGGAACTGAGTGGGATTAGTGCCCTTATAAGAAGAGGCTAGAGAGTTAGCTCACTCTATCTTCACCACATAAAGATACAAGGAGAAGTCAGCAGCCTGCAACCGGAGGAGGTCTCTCACCCGAACCTGACCATGCTGGAACCCTGATCTTGGACTTCTAGCCTCCACCACTGTAGGATATAAATTTCTGTTGTTTATAAGCCACCCAGTTTATGGTACTTTATTATATCAGCCTGAGCTTGATAAGGATATTTAAAGACATAACTCTGGTTTCCCATGCTCTGGTTACTCATCATTACCTTCCAAATTGAGCACAAACTCTTCAACCTTCTATTCAAGGAACTTTCACAGTAAAACTATATGTTCCCAGTTTACTGCCACTACCCGCTAAAACTCTACACTTCAGTAAAATAAAAATCATCTAGAGTATTTCTGTGATGTTAGACTAACACCCTGACCGACAAAATCCCCTGCAGAAAATAACAATAAAATTTAGACCTAATATAGAAAGTGACTACTGGGAGGTACTGGAGTGTCAACAGAAGCAGACAGATTTGGCTAAGGGGTATATCCTCAGAAGGGGGGGGTAGCTATATGAAGTAAGTTACTGCTTTTATGGATTTTTATCCTGATATTAAGAGCAGTTGCTTGTGAGATGCATAAACTGATGGAGGCACTAATGAAAAAAGAAGTGCCCTTTCTGGCCAGATAATCCAGAAAAGTAAAGACATGGAAACCATGGCTGCTGAATGGGAGGTGGGGGGGGGATCTCAAAAGGGGAAAGACAGAGTGAGGAAGCCTGAATTCTCTGTACCTACATCTCTGACTAACCCCTGAACCAAGCATGTGTGAAATAGAATCAAAGCTGCTTAGGCAAAGATAAAAGGTTGATGTGAGACCAGAATTGCTACTCAAGAAAGAGAGCTTGATGTTCAATCCAGCCAAAGTAATTGCATGATAAAACAAAAGAAGGAGTGACAATGGTAAGTAAAGTTACATAGGTTTTAGGTGTGCAATTCTGTAATACATCATCTATACATCACATGGTGCGTTCACCATCTGAAGTCAGTTCTCCTTCCGTCACCATATATTTGATCCTGTTTACCTTTATCTACAACCCCCTCTCCCCCCTTACCCTCTGGTAACCACTAAACTGATGTCTGTGTCTATGAGTTTTTGTTTCTTTATTTGCTTGTCTTGTTCCTTTGTTGTTTTCAGTTTAATATATTACATATCAGTGAAATCGTATGGTTCTTGACTTTTTCTGTCTTGACTATTTCGCTTAGCATAATAATCTCAAGATCTAGCCATGTTATCGCAAATGGCACTATTTCATCTTTTCTTATGCAGAATAGCATTCCATTGAGTATACATGCATTGTCACCCCAATAAATTTTAATTAAAAAAAAGAAGGTATACTTATTATAGGAAATTAATAGAGTGCAAAATCTCCACAATTTAATATTCATAATGTCCAGAAAACAATCCAAAATGATCTGAATACAAAACAAACACAACAGGGCCGGCCGATTGGCGCGTTGGTTAAGAGTTGGCTTGGGATACCAGCTCTGAGCAGCAGGGCCCCGGTTCGGATCCCACATGAGGGCCAGTGACGCTGCGCCCTCTACAGATAAGATGGTGAACAACAGTTCGACCTGGAGCTGGGCTGCCATGAGTCGCCAGCAACAGCGTAGGCTGCAGTGGGGCTGGCCGGCAGCTGGCGTGAGCTTTCCTGAGCTGCCATGAGTCACTGTGAGCGGCATCCAATGGCCAGCCACGGATCTGCCTCAGCCAGGAAAAGTGCAATGATAATACCAACATGGGCCAGTGAAGCGACGTCCTCCACAACTAGACTGAAGAACAAAAGGACAGCAACTTTTCTGTTCCTCTTCCCCAATTCCCCAATAAAATCTTCTTTTTTTAAAAAAAGCAAACACAACAAAATCAAACATATTATCAATAGAAAAATATCAATCAAGCAAGACTTATTCCAAGAGAACCCAGACATTGGTACTAATGGACATGAATTTCAAAATAAGCCATTATAACAATTCATAATAAAGTAAAACAAAATATGTTTGCAATGAATGAAAACTTAAGATATCTCAGTAGAGAAACAGAAATTATAAAAATCAAACAAACAAATAAAAGGAACCAAATGGAAGTTCTAGAACTGGAAAATACAATATCTGAAAATTTAAAAATGTACTATATTACTTTGACAACTAAATGGAGATGACAGAAAATAATATGTGAACTGTAAAACAAATCAATAAAAATTGTTAAATGTGGATAAAGAGAAATAAAAGATTAAAAAAATAAATAAATAAAACCTCAGTTAACTAATGGATAATACTATATATGTATTTGGCATTCCAAAACAAGGGAGAGAATGGGATAGAAAAATTATTTGAAGAAATAATGGCTGAAAACTTCCCAATATGATGACAAGCAGAATTTTACATATACAAGACACTTAAAGAAACTAAAGCATAATAAACATGAGGAAGCCCATACTAAGACACATAATAGTCTTACTATTGAAAATGAATAATAAACAACAAAGCTTGAAAATAGCAAATGAAAAATGATGAATTAATTTGTACTTTGTAAGAGGTGTAAATGCCTAACTATTACATTATTTTGTACATCTGAAACTAATAAAAAAATGATGAATTACATGAAAGGGAACAATGATCTGATTAAAATCTGGCTTCTGATGAAAAACAATGGTGGTTAGAAGACATGAAACATCTTTAAATATTGAAAGAAAAAATGTCAGGATAAAATTCTATATTCGGCAAAAGTATTCTTCAAGAATGAAGGCCAAATAGAAGGATTTTTCAAGAAAAGGAAACAAAAAGAATTTTTAACCAGCATATCTCTACTAAAAGAAATACCAGTGAAAATTCTTAAGTCTGAAGGGAAATAATACCAGATGAAAAGTAATATTCTGAAAGAAAGAAAGAAAGAAAAGAAGGAAGGAAGGAAGGAAGGAAAGAAGGAAAGAAGGAAGGAAGGAAGGAAACAAGAATAAAGAATATCATTAATGGAAAATGTCAAGGTACATGCAAAAGACTATTATTTGGGCTTTTTCCTCCTCTTAATTTCTTTATAAGATGTATAATTATTTAGAGGAAAACTTAAAACATTGCCTTGTGGTGTTATAATGTATAAGTTGATCTAATGCATGTAACTGTAGAATAAAGGAAGGAGTGGTGCATGTGGTCCTAGGTTGTTGCAATGTTTTTATATTTTCTATGAAGTGGTGTGGAATTAACGGAGAATGAACTGTGAAAAGTGAATAATATATATAGGAATCTCTAGAGGAAACTAAAAATATGCAAAGAAGTCTAGCCAAAAACCCTGTAAGAAAAGCAAGGTACAATCCTGAAAATATAGTTTAAAAAATCTGATTAAAATGCAGGACAGGATTAACTGAGGAACAATAGAGCAAAGAAGGCAAAAATGGTAAAAGGATATATTTACTCACTGTATTAGTTTGCTAGAGCTGCCAAAACAAAGTAGCACAGACTGGGCAGTTAAAACAACAGAAATTTATTTTCTCAGTCTTTTGGAGACTAGAAATTGGAGATCAAGATATCAGCAAGTTTGTTTCTTCTCAGACCTCTCTCTTTTATTTACAAATAGCATGTCCTCCCTGTGTCTTCACATGGTTTTCCCTTTGTACATGTCTGCATTCTTATTTTCTCTTCTTATATCATTCATAACTGGAATAGAATCCATCCTAATGACCTCATTAAACTTGATTATTTCTAGGAAGTCCCTATCTCCAAATACAATCACATTCTGAAGTACTAAGGGTTAGAAATTCAATATATGAATTCTGAGGCGATATAATTCAGCCTATAACACTCACTAGTATTGATAGTTACATTAAATATTAATGGACTAAACACCCCAATTAAAAGAAAAACTGGGTGAACAGATATTTTAAAAAGACACATTTATATCCTGTCTAAGAGGCACACTTTACATGTGAAAACAAATATGGAATGAAAGTAAATGGGAAAGGTATACTATATGAGGGATAATGATAAGGATGAGATGGCTATATTAATATCGGATAAAATCGATTTTAAGATAAAAAGTATTACCAGAAATAAATAGCATTTCTTTTGATATGTGGATAAAGAGAAATAAAAGATTAAAAAATAAATGAATAGAACCTCATTTAACTAATGGATAATACCATATATGTATTTGGCATTCCAAAACAATGGAGAGAATGGGACAGAAAAATTATTTGAAGAAATAATGGCATAGTGATAAAAGTGTCAATTCGTCAGGAAAATATAACTGTAATAGATGATCATGCATCTAATTACAAAGTTTCAAAACATTTGAAGGAAAAATTGACAAAAATTAGGAGAAAATAGACAGTTCTGTATTCATGGTTGGATATTTTAACACACATATCTCCTGGAATTTGATAGAACAATTAAATAAACAAAACTAAGTAATGACATAAAAGTTCTGAACACTACCAACCACATTAACATGATTGGTATTTATAGAACACTCATGCCCAACGATGGCAGAATAACTCGCTCTTTTCAGGGGCGCATGTTATGCTAACCAGGATAGGCATGATTGGCAGTGAAACAAGTATAAATAACAGAGGCAAGTGTTATTATTATTCTTCTTTATCCAGTTATAGTATCATTTGTGGTTATTTTGAAGATTTGTTTTTTTGTGTTTTAATGAGAAGCTAGAGACAAAAGTTCTGAGTGAAGTGAAGGTCAAACTTTACTGGGCTAAGGCATTTTCTTTACTCTCCTATCTTCCTACTGATGTTCTAAGAACAACATGAAACTGAGGAGATTTTTCTCTCAGAGACAATCTCTGTGACCTTCAAGTCAGTCTGTTGTAAAAAACAGCATCATGATGTATAATTTGAGAATTCAAATGGGGTCTTTGAAATGGTATTTAACTAGCTATGGCCTTGACAGGCGGCAGTATACTTGGTGTGTGCCATTCTCTGTGGAGTTCCATGTTGTGGGGCACAACTTGCTCTGAAGCAACATAAGTTTGAATCAGTTCTTTTATTTACTGGCTGGGTGCTCTTAGGCAAGCCATTTTATATCTCCAAGCCTCCATTTTCTCATCTGTAAAATTACAATAATCAGTAAATAACTGCCCTATCTGCTTACAGAGGATTTTGGATTTAGCCTCCAAATTCTTCACTTTGAAAGTCATTTCAATGAAAGCTTTTTTTTTTTTACAAGGGTAGTCTGGTAAAGTTTGGGTCAGAAAAATAATTGTATGGCTTGAAGACCCAAGAGAATTTCCAGGGCTTGGGGGGTTCTATTCATGGCAGTGATTTGAAAATTCTTCCAAGTAAAAGTTGCTAATGGCAGAGGAATAAGTCTGTATACCCCTGTTGGACTTACACATGGCTCGATGTGGCAGCTGCAAGCCCCAAACTTTTTGAAGACTTTCATTAATTAAAAAATATATGATTATATGTAGCACATCTTCTTTAATCATCTATTGAAAGATACATTGGTTGTTTCCTTGTCTTGTCCACTGTAAATAATGCTGCAGTGAACATCAGAGTACATATATCTTTACAGATAAATGTTTTCAAATTTTACGGGGTAGATACCCAGGAGAGGGATTGCTGGGTCATATGGTAATTCTATTCTTAATCTTTTTAGGAACTTCCACACTGCCTTCCATAGTGGCTGTACCAGTTTACATTCCCACCAGCAGTGTACGAGGGTTTTTTTCCACAGCCTGTCCAACACTTGTTATTATTTGTCTTGTTGATGATAGCCATTCTAACTGGTGTGAGCTGGTATCTCATTGTGGTTTTGGCTTGCATTTCCCTAATAGCTAGTAAAGTTGAGCATTTTTTCATATATCTGTTGGCCATTTGTATGTCTTTCTGGGAAAAGTGTCTGTTCAGGTCCTCTGTATACAATGGAATACTACTCGGCCATAAGATAAGATGAAATACTGCCATTTGTGACAATATGAGTGGATCTTGAGATGATCATGCCAAGCAAAATAAGTCAGACAGAAAAAGTCAAGAACCATATGATTTCACTCATATGTGGGATATAAAACTAAAGCAACAAATGAACAAGAGAAACAAACAAAAGCTCATAGACACAGACAACAGTTTAGTGGTTCCAAGAAGATAAGGGGGTGGTGGTAGAAGAGGGTAAAGGGGGTCCAATATATGGTGACAGAAGAAGGATTGACTCTGGGTGGTGAACACACAATGCAATATATAGATGATGTATTATAGAATGGTACACTTGAAACCTATCTAATTTTACTAACCAATATTACTCCAATAAATTTAATGAAAATATATATGATTAAAAAATTCTATCTCATAATATATCTGCTTTTATTTTAATATGAAAATGCTTTTTCATTTCAGACCTTCAAGTTAATGTAATGTTCTAAGAAGTTACTTTATGTTTATCTTTGAGGGTCACATCCAGGTATACAAGCATGAGACGCATTGTTTTAATGTGTTATCATTAGGGAACGATGCAGAGAAGAAAAAGGCTGTATATAGTTACCTTAAGCCAGATTCAGGAAAATTGTGTATGACTAGAATGTGTGCTGTGTTTTTTCTGGCTCATCCATTGGATCACTTCCTTTGAGCATCTAAATAGCTCTTCTGTTTGCCCTTAATTGGAGAAGGCAGAAGTATGATGCTGTTTGTTTGTACTCTTATGTGGAGATGGCAGCATGTTTTGTCAGATGTGGTTTTGTAGCTGGTTTTATGATCTAAAAAATCAAGATGAATTCTTACTTGTTTGGGGCTAGGCTTCAAACTAGTGAACTTAGACCTTTAAAGTGAAGGTCTGCATTGGCTTTAACGTGGGACCATCGGGGTAGTTTTCCCAATTTGCCACCTCCCCACCACCTCATCCCTTGCCACTGCCTTGAGAGGCAGGACAGAAGTTTGGTAAGGCAATTTTCCAGTCTCAAGGTACCAAGATGTAAATACTGACATTCACCACACGAAGGCTTTCCACTGATCTTCCGTTAAAGCAAGGACCAACTAATACTCAAGAAGGACCTTGGCAAAACTATATAAAACCTTCATAAAGTAAAAAGCAAGTCATCCATTCCATTTTCCCAAGGTCAAGGCAAAGTATATATGAGGGAGGCATTTGGGCTAAAAATAGCACTTTGGTTTGTAATTGAACATCATTTCTCTCCTAGTGGTGCCAAAGTCTCCACATCTGGGTGAGGGTATGGGATGAAAAACTGATAAAGAGAAGCATCGGGCAGAATCTCTGTCTATAGTAATGAAATGTAGAATTTCTTTCTTGGAATTTCCGTTTCAAGTTAGCATGAAGTAAGCAACTGCTGAACCCCGGAGCTGACTGGTTCTGAAATGTTTTGCATATTCAGTAGCACATGCTACTATGTGCAATTCATGGAGGCAGGTGTGCCAGCCTCTATATGATAAATAGCCATCTGTTAGGTACATTTTTGGACATGGTGCAAGGAGGCAGCAACATGATGGCTGAAGAACTTGCTGATTTGGAGTCCTGTGCTTCTGCTATTTGACTGTGTCTGAGACACTTCTGGTCATGCTGAACCAAGTTTGCTGCTGAGGTGTGACTCCCTGTCCTGTTGCTTCCTCATGGCCTCTCAAGATGCTCACTTGAGGACTGTGAAAAGACTCTACAGATTCCCAGATGAGCTTTTTAAAATGCGAACTATTTGCAAAGGTGACAACCTTTGGGTTGAGACCCATAAATATAGCTTTAGGTGTGAGTTTGTCTAATTAAAGAAGGAAATACATATACAGCTAATGTTCACAACAACTACTCAGACCTGGGGGATACAGATTTGACTTTTATGTTTGTTTTCTTTACCTCTCACTGAAATGAGTCTACTGTATGTTTTTTAAAAATCAGGGACAGCCGAGTGGCTTAGTTGGTTAAGAGCTTGCTTAAGAGTGTGAGCTCTGAGCAACAGGATCACCGGTTTGATTTCCGGCCCGAGCTGAGCTGCCACTGAGCTGACAACAGGTGGCAGGATGGCTCAGCTACAAAAAAAATCAACACTCTCCTCAATGATTTTTCATGGAGAACTAAAATAATCATTTATGTGTTTCTCTCTGAGAAGACAAGTCTAGATTATAAGATCCAAAGAAGAGGTCACTTCATATCACGTGATTTGTTTTCTAACTTTTTTTGTGTTTTTTCATCTACTCATTCTTCTCCCATATCACCAGCCAGTCTGTTTGCAGTGTTGGAGAAGCATGTTGGCTGTTGATGTTATCAAATAAGAACAATTACAATTATTAGGAAAAGAAGCTTTTTCAATGCACTTCACGGTCTGTCCTCAAAGAGAAGCACATTGTGTGTCATGATTACCATTGAACAGAGAAAGAGTCAGATTGGCTTTGGCAACACAAGTGCCCGGCATGCATGCCCCCCCTAGAGATCAGGATGCTCGCCCAGTTGGATCCTTACCTCCCTTTTGCTCTCACAGCAGACAAAGCTGGGAAGACTTGTAACACAGACTCATCAAAGGAAAATGAACCGACCAATGAGATGAAAACTACTCCCCTGCAAAATATGGATGGAATGAAGTTATGTCTTCTGGAAAATGATGACAATCTCTAACCCCAGGTAGAAAAACATAGGTACACCATTAATATGCAAAACAGACGTCTTAGAGATAATTGAGCACTTCACAGTACAGAGGTGCTAGGAAAATCAAGAAAATCTTCATGACTCATTTTCGGAAGGCTCCAGAGGGAGCTGATGATGAAGTATGACATGGTTCTTTCTGAAATTCCTGAAAATGTTGGCTAAAGATGACTTTTATAAGCAAGGGAAGGAGTTAGTAGAGAAGCTAGGGAAAGGAACTCAACCCAAGGCTACTTGTCATGATTATGTTCTTCATCACCAGACACTTTTGTGGTGAAAGAATTTAATAAGTCAAAACATATTTTTTCTAGTCAAGAAATTCAGGATATTTGGGGAGGGGGTTGGAAATAAGGAACTTCAGAATTTCAACAGAGTTGCATTTTGGCCTAATAACCAGATGTCATAAAAGGGGCTTGGAATGTGAACATATCTATAAAAATCAACTCGTATGAAAGTATTTTGAGATCTTTATTTAAATGGACTTGACTTCTCTATTTACTGACTTTGAGGTAGTTGTCCTTATTTAGGAAATAGGAAGCTAATATTTGTTCCAATTTAATATTTATAATGACCTCTTGTGGTTAAGGGAACTATTATTATAATCCATTTTACAACTGAGGAAATTGAAGCTCAGAAAGAGCAAGTTATTTGACCAAGTCCCAGAGTTCTTTTATTCAACAAGCATTTTTGAACCACTGATATATACAACAAACTGTGATGTGAAGACATGAAGATGAATGCCTCCAAAATGACTCAACACAATGCTTAACCCCTTGGGTACCAATTTATTTGAAAAAAATTTTGTATATGGAACAGATTTAATTTTTCAGTATTTGGAGTAATATGTAAAAGCAGTAGATTTTATGTACAAATTCATTTATTCCTAAAATAATCAGTGACATACATAGTATTGAGATGACTTCAGGTAATTAGAATTGCAAAACAAAAATAAATTAAAAAAACGTGAAACTAAAACAAATAAATTCAAGGTATAACAAAAAGCAAATTGCTAATAGTTATGAAGAGTATGGTATTTTTCAATGCAACGAAGTAAATGCAGTGGCACTTGGCATTGTTTGCACTGCCAGGTAGTCTCTTTCCTAATTTTATGTTTATAACAAACACGGCACTTTTTTGTAGAGTGTTGCTTGGACTCAGTTGACGGAATAGTCTCAGGAAAGTGTGCCCAGTTTTTCACCTGCATATGAAAAGGTGTATCACTATTTGAAGGATGTCCACAACAATTATAATTTGGCAATGACATTTGCTCCAATAATTGTTCAGCAATAGACGAAAGCAAACAATGCCTCTTTTGGCTGTGCAGTTGATTATAGAATATAAAACATTTGCATTATAAAAGACTATGTCTATTAGATAAAAATAACATTTTCTTATATCCCTTTACACATTTTCTCATAACAAGGAAGCACGCTAGCATTTGATCCTGTTTATCAACGCCTCCCATACCTTTATTATACTCAAGTACACATGCTGGTTTTATAATATTTTCAATATCGCCACCTTGTTTTTTTCTCTTTTTGCCAAAATCACTTTCATTAAAACTTTCATTATCACTTTCATAAAGTATATTCCTTATTTCTGACATTATGGGGCAGTGTATTGCAAACAAGTTTCACTGAAATACTGTAATTGTTTCTTCTGTTGCAATTGATACAAACTACTTTAAAATGAACAAGAATGTACATGTTAAATATTGTCTTAAATCAAATAATGAGTTAGACTTGTCATCTTGCACTTAGGCAAAGCAAGTGCATGAGGAGTCTCAGTCATCAAATGTAACCAAGGGGTTAAAATGTTTGTTCTCCAGGAGATCATCCTCTACTGGGAAGGATGAACAGGTAGAAAACATAATTGCAATACAATAGATGCTAAGATGGGGATTAAAATATACTCCCTCCCTCTAAGAGGGAGCAAAGAGAAGAGGGGGGTACTTAGCTCTGTATTTGGGGGAAAGCAGAGGGCTCTTAAAAAGGATTTCATGGAAGAAATGAAACCTGAGCTCAATTTTAGAGAATAACAGGACAATTGTCAATAAAACATAATAGGGAAAGGCATCATAAATGGAGTAGCCCTAGAGATCTGTGCTTCTTAAATTTTAATGTCTGCATGAATCACCTGTGGAGCTTATCAGAAAGCTGATTCTGAGTGTTTTAGTGTTGGGCTCGAGATTGTGGATGTCTAACAAGGTCCCTGGTGATTCTGATGCTGTCTGGCTCAGGAACACACTTGGAATAGCAAGGACTGAAAGCACAGAGGTTGACTTGAGAAGTCCTCAGCAAGTTTCAGCCTAAGGGCAACCAGTGGTAGACCTGCGTAAGGACAGAGCCCCAGGGAAGATGAAAATGTAAGGTTTGTGAGGAAGGAAAAGATATTAAGAAGGAGGAGATAGTTAAGAGGAAACCCAAAAAAGAGTGGTGTTTTAGAAGCTAAAGGCAGAGTTTTAAGAAGAAAGGAGTTAACTGTTTTGACTATTCTATAACACTCAGTCAGGTAGGGATATTAAAAATGTTAATTGGATTTAGCATGTAAGTTATCAGTATTTGTCATGGTGGCTCGGTCACGGGTTGTGAAATAATTCACAAGGCACATAGAAATATAGAAGGAATATTTATTAAAGTAAGAGGAGGGTGGGTTTGGCAGAGTCTGCTGGAAACTTCTGCTTAAGTCTTTGTTTTCTCTTAGTTTTTATATTTTCTAACCAGGATGTAATCTGCTTTGGCCTGTAGTGTAATCTTCGATTGTGTTCAGCTTTGTCTGTTGGTGTCCGGGGAAGATTCAGTTAAACTTCTTATCGAAATCTTTGCATATATTATGTAAATTGAAGTTGGAGTCGTCCCCCCCCCCCAGTCAAATGGCTGTCCCCGCTGAGGTCTGTTTACCCATGCCTGTCTTGCCCCTGGGCTCATTCCTATTTACCCATACCTGTCTTATCAATATTGACCACCTCTAACACAGCTACTGTGGAGTGCTCTTGGCCTGAACTGTCCAATATGATAGTCACTAGATACACATGGCTACTGAGCACTTAAAAAGTGGTGAGTGTGAATTGAGTCATTTGCAGGTGTAAACACACATTAGATTTTGGAGGCTTAGTGTAAGAAAAGAATATAAAATGTGGCTGTAATAATTTTTATATTACATAAGTGCAATCCATAGGTACTTTTCTTTTTCTATCATTGTCAGGTTTCAGTATCAAGTTTTTGTTCGCTTCACAAATTGAATTGTTAATAATAATTGCTCTCATTTTATATTGTTACCATATCTGGGGAAAAAATTTTAGCTATTTAATCTCTACAATAACTTTGTGAGGTAAGAGTGTGTGTGTGTGAGAGAGAGAGAGAGAGGGAGAGAGAGGGAGAAGTATGAGGTCTAATCTCTATGTAAGGATGAGGAAAATAAGGCTCAGAGCCATTAATTCAAATTCACACGATTTTAGTAGCTGGCAGAACTAGGAATTGAATCCCGGTATACTTGACTCCAGAGTCAGGACCTTTAAATCATCGTGATATATAAACTATTCAAATTTGAAAAGAAAATATACATGTATTCATATGCTCTGAAACAGTATAATGGCATAGAAACTATACATTTATTGAAGGTTTGAAGTAACTTGCCTGTAAAACAATTGGGATCTGGTGTTTTTATTGATGTAGTTCTTTGAGAACTTTTACCATTTCTTCTATGTTTATTGTATATTTTCTACTTCTTGAGCCAATGTTAATAATTGTTTTAAAAAATAATGATGTATTTCTTTGAGAACTTTATACTTTTTAACATTACATATGAGTAGTATTTTTTTAATGTGGTGTGGTGGTTCTAACCTATCCCCTGACCATTTAATTGCTAATGCTGAATGAATTGAACTTGCCAGAGATTTGTCTATTTTATTGGAATTTTGAAATTACCATGTCTTGGATGTATGAATTACTGCTGCCCTTTTCAGTTATCTAATTTACTACTCTCTGCTTCTGTTATTATTGGCTCCTTTCTCCCACCTTTGATTTTTTTTTTGGTCTTATTGTTTTGCAGTTGCATTTATTAAACACTAACATTAAATGTACAGGGTTTAGTAATTCAAAGCTCTCTTCATTCTGTACATGGACTTAACATTAAGTGGAAAGTATAGGTCAGAGAACAAAAGTATTGACTAAGAGAAGAGGGAAGCATTTGGGTTATTTAGTAGAAATAGAAGGACTTAAATTAGTAAATTAAAGATTAACTATTTGGGTCAGCCAGACCTTGAGGCAAGAGAAAGATTTTCAGGGGAGAGAGATAAACAGAGTAAAATACAGAGCTAAAGAATGGCTTGAGTTCTTCTAATGACAAGAATGCTAATGGCCAAGAGCAAACTAAGAATCTGAACAGATGAAGATCTTGGTCAAAGCTGTACTGCCCATAGTCCATATTCAGTGACTTCAGCACTAGGTCTCCTTCTTTATGTTAATAGCATTAAAATAAGAAAACTACAAGTAAATAAAATAAATAGTACTTGGGGCTGGAGTGACATGTGTTAGCTAGCTCCTTCTTGAGGGAAATTTGGGAGACAAGTTTTGATGAGGTACATGGTGCAAAAAGAAATGGTGTCATGAAAGGGGACTTAAGTATAAAAGACTTAGCTTGAGCTTGTACTTGCGAGAGGACTTCCACATACTTACTATACTGTTGCTTCTCCCTCTGATTTTGGTGGAATTGGCATTGGGTAAAAGTTATACAGTTTTATATCCACATTGTGTCACTGGTCACTACTTGGGAAGAAACTAAAGAAATTAGGAACTTGGACCGTGAAAAGAAATGCTAGCTCTCTCAATACATTGCATGAGGTTCACAACAGTTTAGACAGCTTTCTGTTTAGATTTCTCTCCATGCCTATCGCCACCCTGGGACTGACCATCCAGGCAGGGGAGTAGGGAATATAATAGCAAATCTACATGTATATCTTTCAATTAATCTTTATACAGGAGTGTTTCAGAAGGCTGGTGCTATTCAGGCACCAGCAGAAATGCATGTACCCAATCCAACTGTGAGAAAAAGAAAAACCTAAAATAACTGAAGTGTGTGGCATAGCATAAAGTGCTGACATGTAAGAATCCAAAACAAAATTCATTGAAGTTGTACCCCATGATATTACAGTAAAATTGCCATTGTAGGTATAGATTCCTATATATAACAATTACCAAATGATTACATATGCATTGCATACAAACTATATCATATGACAACAAATGAATACTAGAGCTTTTCCTCTCTTTGTTAGGTACTCTAGCTAGGGGAGAATGCTACATTTATATACAATAATTATTATCGATTTGGAGGGGAAAACCTAGTTTAATCCATCAATGGTAAATAATTGTAAAAATATATGCACCCAACATTGAAGCACTTAAACATATAAAGAAAATATTAAGAGAGTTGTAGGGAGAAATAGACAACAATATAGTAATAGTGGGGGACTACCATACCCCACTTTCAACAATGGATAGGTTGTCCGGACAGAAAATCAACAAAGAAACATTGGATGTGAATCCGACGTTGGACCAAATTGAGCTAACAGACATATACAGAACATTCCATTCAACAGCAGCAGAATACACATTCTTCTTAATGCCCATGGAACATGCTCCAGGATAGATCTTATGAAGAGTCACAAAACAAGTCTTATGAGATTTAAGAAAGTTGAATTTATACCAAGCATCTTTTCTGACCACAATGGTATGAAAATAGGAATTGGTAACAGGAGGAAAGCTGGACAATTCACAAATATGTGAAAATTAAACAACACACTGCTGAACAAACAAAGAATAAATCAAAAAATATCTTGAAACAAATGAAAATTGAAGCACAACGTATCAAAACCTATGGGATGCTGCATAAGCAACTCTAAGACAGACATTTATAGTGATAAACACCTACATTAGAAAAGATCTCAAACTAACTTTTCAGCCAATTGAATCAGCAATCAAAAACACTCCCAAAACAGAAAAGCCCAGGACCCGATGGTTCCACTGGTGAATTTTACCAAATATTATAGAAAAATGAAAGCCAATTCTTTTCAAGCTCTTCCAAAAAAATTGAAGAGGAAGGACCACTTTCAAACTCATTTTACAAGGTCCAGCATTACCCTGATACCAAAGCCAGATATGGACACTGAATAAAACAAAACTACAGACCAATATCCCTGATGAATATAGATGCAAACATTCTCAACAAAATATTAGTAAAATGAATTTAGCATTACATTAAAAGGATTATACACCATGGTCAAATGGGATTTATCCATGGAATGCAAGGATGGGTCAACATATGCAAATCTATAAATGTGATACACCATATTATTTTTTTTTCAGAAATACAAAACGATCCTAAAATTTTTATGGAGCCACATAGGACCCCAAATAGCAAAAACAATCCTGAAAGAAAACAAAGCTGGAGGCATCACACTTCTTGATTTCAAACTCTACTACAAAGCTATAGTAATCAAAACAGTATGGTACTGGTATAAAAAGAGACATAGACCAATGGAACAGAATCAAGATCCCAGAAATAAACCCTTGCATATACGATCAACTAGTATTTGACAAGGGAGTTCAAGATACTCAATGTGGGAAAAGATAGTCTCTTCAGTCAATGGTGTTGGGAAAACTGGATAATCACATGCAGAAGAATGAAATTGGACTTATCTTACACCACTTGCAAAGATTAACTCAAAATGGATTAACGCCATAAAAATAAAATTTTTAGAAGAAATTATGGGGGCAAAGATCCTTGACTTTGGTTTTGGCAACAATTTTCTGGTTAAGTCACCAAAAGCACAAGTAACAAAGGCAAAAATCAATAAGTGGGCCAACATCAAACTAAAAAGCTTCTGCACAGCAGAAGAAGCAATCATAATGAAAAGGTAACCTATGGAATGGGAGAAGATATTTGTAAATCATTTATATGATAAAGCATTAATATCCAAAACATATTAGGCACTAATGCAACTCAATAGGAAAACAAACCTGAATATAAAATGGCACAGGAACTGGGTAGACATTTTTTCCCAAAGAACACATACAAATGGCCAACGGTACATGAAAAGGCCTCAACATCACTAATCATCAGAGAAATGCAAGTTAAAAATCCCAATGAAATATCTATCTCACACCTGTTTGGCCAACATAAAAAAGACAAGACATATCAAGTGTTGGTGAAGATGTGGAGCAAAGGGAACACTTGTGCACTGTAGTTGGAGAGGTGAAAAGGTCCTACCTCCCTTGATCAAAAAGAAAATTTAAACATGGTGTTAAAAAATTGTGTGTGTGTGTGTGTGTGTGTGTGTGTGGTGTCTAATTCTAGTTAAATTGTGCGTTGATTTAGACACCAGTTTTTCTATTTCATTAAGTGTCAGTATTTTGCCAAGTAAAATCTCAGGAGGAAAGAAACAAGATTGAAAGAATTTCCTCTTCTCACATGGAAAGGTATCTGTTCCTGTTTTTTTATCTAGTTTTCTAGTGTGACAGCTGAACTCAGTGACAAAGGGGTGTAATCTGAGAAGAACGAAGCACAACTCATGGCTTGTATGGCACACTTCATTGGTTCTTCCCTGTACTTACATAATCACGCTTTATGCTTATTGAGCTTCCACGTTTAATATTCAGGGTGTACACTTTGCTACCTTTTCTGCATATTTTATTAACAAAAAGTTAAACCATGCTGATCCAATTTCATATTTCAGAGATTCAGCTGCAGAGTTGATGATGAAGCTACACAACATATTAGCTTAGCTGAATGCATAAACAAGCATTTAATCAATAATCAGTTTGCATATTTTAATAGAACCAGTGCAATGACTGTGATAATCAACAAGTACATATCAAACAAATTTATGTTTTTAATTTATTCTAAAGAATGAGTTAGTGCTTTTTAGGCTGGTATTTTCAAAGAACACAGATATCTGTGAACTTAAGAAGAAATAAATACCAGATTTTTTCTCTTTTTTTTATTATTTACTTTTCCTCCTTAACTTGTCCCCCTCTCCCCCCACCCCACACACACACGCACAAAGTCTCCAGAAATTAAGTTATGTACTTTTAACACAGAAAGTCTGTTTACCAGATGGGGAAACCTATCCAATCATGAATTTGTCAAACAGCAGCTGGGAACTTTCTAGAGCAGCGGTTCTAAACCTGTGGGTTGTGACCCCTTTGGGGGTTGAGCAACCCTTTCACAGGGGTTGCCGGGTACTCGTATGTGGGCATATCTGCATGTGGGCCTGGAGACGGATAGAGGAGCGGTGTCTTGGTTCCTAAGACCGTCGAAAATATGTGTTTTCTGATGGTCTTAGGCGACCCCTGTGAAAGGTTGAGAACCGCTGTTCTAGGGGGATATAATTGACAGAGACTCAGGGATGTAGACCTCTTGGTTTGCACTGCTGCCTACTTGGACCATGGTTGATTGGTTTCTGACTACGAGGGTCAGTTGTATGGCTCAAAAATCGTTTCTTCGCTACACATGTTGATGCAATCAGTTTTCAACGTATTACTTCAAAACTCTCAGGATGATTGGCTTAAAGAAAGTTTTAGGGACAGCCAGTTAGCTCAGTTGGTTAGAGTGCAGTGCTCATAACACCAAGGTTGCCGGTTCAATCCCCTCATGGGCAACTCAGCTGCACCCTCCACAATTAGATTGAAACAACTAGTTGACTTGGAGCTGATGGGTCCTGGAACAACACACTGTTCCCCAATAAAATGTATGTATTTGAATCCTGGCATCTAATTCCACAAGCCTCTACTGAGTGCTACTATGTGCCCCAAATTCTTTAGATGTTGGAGATAGGGTTGGGATCCTGGTACCTGTCTTCCAGGACCTTATAATTTAGCAAATTATTTAGGAAGACAGATGGATCCTTGCATAGCTAATAGACTGCAGAATGAGAAGTGCTCAAATATAGCCCAGAGTCACAGAAAGCAAGAAAAGGGAAAATTCACTGTGACAGGGGTTGAAGGAAAAGGTAGAATTTGAGTCAGCTCTGAAGGATAGAAAGGACATTTATCTGGAGAGTTCACAGTGACAAGCATCCCAGGGAGAGTGGTATCCTTCACATTTCTTGAGTTCTTTTCCATTGAAACAGGAAAGACGCTTTTGTCAAGGTTAAATGTTGTACATTTAGAGATACTTTCATCATTTTTTCACTTTTAAGAAAAGTAAGCTGAGTGATGCTGGAAATCAGTGTCTTGACATATCCACCGTTTTCAGGGTGGTGGTTGGAGGGCATCACTGCCTGTCTGGTGTGCTTGGATCACTCCAGCTCAGACTGGGAACTGTGCCTCAGCCATGTAGGCAAGAACAGAATAAATGAGGCAGATGTTTCACTGGCTTCTGCTCTTTTGAATCTGCTCCATGCAGAAGGGAGACGTTCTTTGCCTCAAATTATTTAAGTACAGCATTTGTCATTTCTGTAATTCACTTACCACCACCAGATATGCAATTACTGTAACTGCGAGCCACTTACATCTTAGTTCTACCATCTAAAAATATGTCGGCTTTTATTTGAAGAACTCAGATTGAAACCGTCAGTTGGGGCCATTCCAAAACTTGGCTAATTGTGCATTTCAAGCAGACCAATAGTTGAAATAATTGTCCTCTTGAATTTTAAGAAAAATGATTACTCATGTCATGTTATTTGTAATGATCATTTTGCACGTATTACACATTGCAACACATAGTACGCTGTGTTGACTTCCCTATTGTTCAGAGTCCTGAGACTCAGAAAACGATATAGCTGTTCATTGAATTATGCCCTTTTACACCAAATGTGGTCCTGAGAGATTGCATCCACCATTCGTGACTGAATAGAAAACTTCTAGACAACAGTTTTCTTAACTTGGAATTAGGCAGGGTGACCCTTCTCGCTGTAGTTCAGGGGATGGATACTCAGAGTAGGCTGAAAAAATAGACATGATGAGAAGGAAATTGGGCAGCTTGCATCTCACATATAGGGACAGAGGCTCAAAGTACACTGGGAACACGGGGTGACATTTGAGGACTTGGGGATGTAGGGCCCAGACTTCTTTGCCACGTTGCATTATTTTCCAGGGTAAATGGATTGTGGCATGTGCCCCCTTGGTTGCTCATCTCAGCAGCTGCCCCTATTTTCTTTGCAACAAGCGTGGGCATGTTCTTGACCTTCGTTGGCTGGACCCAGTACTGACTTGGAGAAGCTTAATGATGCAGAGACTGAGAATGCCCACATTTGCCTGTGTTTTTATCATCTTTGAGCTCTAAAGCTATGTTCTTTCCTGCCTCAAAGGATCTTCCCATGCTATTCCCACTGTCTGTAACTGTTTCTCTCCATCCTTTGCCTGATCAACCCTTTTGCACCCTCCAGATCTTACTGCTAAAAGTTCCATCCTCAGGGAAACCTCAGACATCCAGAGGAGGGTGAGCCCACTTTCTATCATCCAGAGCATCCTGGGCTTCTCCTTTGTAACACTGACTGAAAATGATAATAAATAATTTGCCTCGTAATTATTTTTAAAGTCTCCCCCCTCAAATGTATATTCCTTGGATGCAGGGAGTATCCGACTTTCTGAATTTGCTATACCCCAGCTCCCAGCATAGTGGTTTGCACAGAGAGACTGCTCAGTACCTGTGTTGAATGAAAAGCACAGATTGAAATTTGAAAACATATGCACACAGATCAGATGTCAATCCCTTTGTTGCAAAGTGTTATCTCCTACTTTACTTTCATTGCTTTTCTTGATATTGGGAAATGATTATGAGTTCTAAGGCAGGTGATGCAGTTAGTTACTGGAAAGTGTATATCATCTTAGTGGCTGTTAGACTTGGATTTGAATCGCTTGAGGTGAGTGATAGTGAGAAATATACTTCATATCTCTTTACTTCCTTTTTTGACATTTGTTTTGACATTTATAAAATGGAAATTGGTATCATAGTTTCATTGATCTTAAATCCACAGGGAAAATAAAGCCTATCTTGTTGTGTTACATTGAGGACGTGGTGGGATCTCAGGGAATGCTAACTGACTTCCTTCCCACACTCTTCCTTTCATTTCAAAACACTTTTTGGTGAGAAACAAGTTAAATGAAGCTTAATATTTTATCTACATCTTCTAAAGAGCACAAGAAAACATCTGAAGGCATCACTTTTCAAATCAGAATGAGTATCTGTACTTCCTGAATGGTGGCATGTTTATCAGGAAGACTTGGAACTAATTAATTTCTCTTGAGAATTATCAAATACTAAAATGATTGATTACACTGAACCATCTCATTGGGAACTGATAAGGGGAAGCAAATATTTTGAAGTCAAGACATATACTATGTACAGCCTTTGCTGGATAAGGGAAATTCTTTTCAGGTTGCTGATCAAATAAGATTTCATGACCTTTGCAAAAGAACACCATGACTGTGGCCAGTTATTAATTTGATAACTACCTGTTGAGCACCTACTATGTGGCAGTTATTAAACATGTAATGTTGAGTAAAACTGTAGGTCTTCAGGATGGCCAGTTAGCTCAGTTGGTTAGAGCACAGGCTCATAACACCAAGGTTGCCGGTTTGATCCCCACATGGGCCACTGAGATGCGCCCTCCACCACTAGATTGAAACAACTACTTGACTTGGAGCTGATGGGTCCTGGAACAACACACTGTTCCCCAATAAAAGTATTTTAAAAAATACCACTAAAAAAGCAATAGGTCCTCAATTAAATATGATGTTAAACTATGATATGATCACAACAATAACAGTGCAAAGAGACAAGTTGTGTACCAGAGGAGGGACTTGGAAAATGAATCGAATTTTGTCATGTGGAATAAGTGAACATTATGGAGATGAAGCAGGATGCATGGAAGCCAGCAAGTAAAATAGCAGGGGATTATTCCTGGATAGGTACATGGATGTGTTAGTCAGGGTTCTCCAGAGAAACAGAGCCAGTAGGACACCTATATGAAAAGATTTATTATAAGTAGTTGGCTCATGCAATCACAGAGGCTGAGAAGTCTCCCAATCTGCCATCTGTAAGCTGGAGACCCTGGGAAAGCTACCGTGTAATTCAGTCCAAGTCCAAAGGGCTGAGAACCAGGGAAGCCAATGGTGTAGACTCCAGTCTGAGTCTGAAGGTCTGAGAACCAGGAGCACTGAGGGCAGAAGATGGATGTTCCTGCTCAAGCAATCAGGCAGAAAGAAAAAGGGGTGAATTACGCCTTCCTCCACCTTTTGTTCTATTGTGGTCCTCAATGGATTAGATGATGACCACCCCCACTGGGGAGGGCAATCTACTTTACGGAGTCCACTGATTCCAATTCTAACCTCATCCAGAGACACCCTCACAGGCACACCCAGAAATCATGTTTCATCTGGGCATCCTGTGGCCAGTCAAGTTGACACATCAAATTAATTATCACAGAGGAAGAGTTTGGCTGGAATGTGGATGTTTGAAAGAGTGCAGTTGAGTTCTGGACAACATTTATAGGGCATCTATTATGTGTGAGGCACTCTAAGTCTAAAGGTTATTAAGACAGGGCCCTTGCCTTCCAAGAAGTCACAGTCCAGTGGAGGGTGGAGTAGTGATGGGACGTGGGTAGAAAAGATGTAAACATAAAGAACTGCAGTTTCTTTCAGTTAAATGCAATAACAGAATGACATAGAATAAGGATGGAGAAAAAGCAATTAGCTTTGGGGTGGCCAGTTAACTCAGGTGGCTAGAGTGCAGGCTTATAACACCAAGGTTGCCAGTTCGATTCCCACATGGGCCACATGGGCCACGGAGCGGTGCCCTCCACAACTAGATTAAAACAACTACTTGACTTGGAGCTGATGGGTCCTGAGAAAACACAGTGTTCCCCTCCCCTCCTCCAAAAGCAATTAACTTTGTCTGGGGACTCTGTGTGTGTGTGTGTGTGTGTGTGTGTGTGTGTGTGTGTGTGTGTGTGTGTGTGGTGTAAAAGCTTTATAGTGTTGGTACAGGGCATTTGAGTAAGGTTGAGTAATGGATAGTCACTAGGTAGGCAGAACTTGAACAAAGGCATAGAGGCTTGCAATGGCATGTACAGAAAACTATCAGCAATTGAGTATTACTGGAATAACAGCAAGCTGTAAAAGATGAGGGTGGACAAGCAGACATATGTCAGGTCCTGTAAGACCTTACAAGTTGTCTTAAGCATTTTGGACTTAAACTTTGGAGTAATGAGAAATGCAAGGTTTTAAAGCAGAGAAGGGAGGCGTCAGATCTAGATTTTAGGAAGAACTTTTCAGTGGCTGTGCAGGACAATGGTTCTTTTCTTTCTTTTTTATTTTAACAAATTTTATTGGGGAACAGTGTGTTTTTCCAGGACCCATCAGCTCCAAGTCAATTAGTTGTTTCAATCCAGTTGTGGAGGGCGCAACTCAGTGGCCCATATGGGGATCAAACCGGCAACCTTGGTGTTATGAGCACTGCACACTAACCAACCGAGCTAACCGGCCACCCCGGGAACAATGGTTCTTGAACTTAGGCATTATTCATAATAACCTGGGAAGCTTGTAAAATGCAGATTCATGGAATCCCAGAGAACAGAGAATGGAGCTCATACATGTACATTTTAAGAACTCTGAACTTTTTTGCATGAAAGTGGTCCTCCTATAGATTTGGTGGTGGTTATTGGAGTTAGGAGGCAATTCCAGAGTTCGGGAGACCAGATAGGATGGTGTTGCTAAAAGGAGCAGGATCACAAACTCTAGATGGAAGTTCAGTTGTTAAATGCCTCTGTTTACAAGACAGGGGCCTCTGAGAGGGCCGAAGTCCTTGAAACATTATTAATATAGAGCTTCAGGTACAGATAATACAAAATCCAATTATGAGAGATAGCTGCGGCGCAAGTCAAGGGTATACTCACATAAGGTACCTTGCTGGGATGTTCCAGTATTGTTTACATTCCCCTGCTTGAGGTCAGATTTGGTTTATAATGGCTGATTCTGTAGCTACAGAAGCTAGTGACACTATGTATTAGAAGAAGAGGCCCGAAGAAACTGGGAACCAGACAGGATTCTCTAGGGATGAATAAAAGTGTTGCAAAGCCGGGACAGGGGCCCAGCTCTAGAGCTGGGGTTCAGCAGCATGAGATTTTCCAGTTTCCAGCCATGAAGGATTAATTCTTCAGGAAAAAAAAGCTATTAATCCAACACAAAAAGTTAATTTATCATGTTTTAATCATTCAAAAGATCACCACCAACAACTGACTACACCAGTAATGACAACAAAGATGCCAGTTACAGCACACAAATCTATTGAAATTGTGTGAAAGATGGAGAGAGAGAGACAGAGAGANAGAGAGAGAGAGAGAGAGAGAGAGAGAGAGAGAGAGAGAGAGGAAGAATTAGGACACATTTAATCATAGGTACATAGTTTGCTGCCACCAAGTCTGTTTTACACAGATGTTGCTGCAGTAAACATGTGACACACATTTTTCTTCCTCCGATTTAGAGAAATATTCTAGTACTATTCATTACCTATTAGAACACATGTTTCAACAAAATTTGCTGTTGCTGTGGCAAATTTTTTAATTGACTAAATGTAGCTATCGCAGCATTTGACAAGATAAAGGAATTCCCCATATCACACTTCCATAAGTGATTAGAACATTTTGGTTTTGCATATTCACTTTTCATCTTTGTTGACTTCTATCTGTATTTTAATAGTTATAGTGTACTCACCACTTTGAATTTTGCCACTGTGTTAGTTTGCCAGCGCTGCCATGACAAAATGCCACAGACAGGGTGGCTGAAACAACAGATTTATTTTCTAGCAGCTCTGGAAGCTAAAAGTCCAAGATCAAAGTATTGGCCAGGTCGATTCCTTCTGAGAGCCCTGAGGGAAGGATCCTTTGCAGGGTTGTCTCCATGGCTTGTAGATAGGCACCTTCTTCCTATGTCTTCACATTGTCGTCCCTGTATATGTCTGTGTCCAAATTTCCTCTTCTTATAAGGACACCAGTCATACTGGATTAGGGCACAACCAAAAGACCTCATGTTACCTTAATTGCTTCTTAAAAAGCCCTATCTCCAAATACAGTCACATTCTGTGGTACTGAGGGTTAGGACTTCAGTGTATAAATTTGGGGTAGGGGAGCACAATTCGGCCCATAAAAAGGCTCTTTGCTCAGTTTTTTTGCTGCCTCTTTTCCTTTTAATATGTGAAATTCTTTCCTCCTTTGTTGCCACCTCAGTAGGAAGCATGTTTTGATGGGAGCAGAGGGTTCCATTAGGTTGATGCACTGGGATGTGCTTAACCAGTTCTCCAATGTTGGACATTTTCTTGTTTCCAGTTCTGCTGCTGTTACAGATATCGCTTCATTAAGCATCTTTGTGCATATGGCTTTTTGCTTCTCCTCAATTATACCCTTAGGAGGAATCCCTGAGAGTGGGATTACTGGGTCATTTTTATGGCTCTTGATACATATTGCAATATTGCTTTTCAAATGGGCTATGGCAATTTATACCGCTACCAGCAGTATTTGAATATACAGCTTTGCTACAATACCAGCATTTGGTGTTATGGTTTAAATTTGTTAATTTAATATGTGCAGAATGTTCAGCATTGCGGTTTTAATTTGCATTCCTTCAATTACTACCAGGGTTGTACACTGTGGTTTTTCTGTCACAAATTAGATCGGTTCATATGAAATATCAGAAAATCTTTATCCAAGCATTAATTGCAGAAGTCAGATTAATTAAAATTAATGTATTCGTTAACAAAATTCTTTTAGCCCACCTTTGATGAGCACCTGCTCTGTACCAGGCACCATGTTAAGGGTCAAAGATCCAAAGGCAGATAGAATCCGTGTGTCTAGAATAGGAGGTTTCTGCTGGCCCTTACTGTCACTTCGAAGTTTTAGGAAACAGAGAAGCATAATAGGGGCCCAACACTGACACAGTTAAGTTAAAATCGATCAGTTCCTATGTCGGGATCCAACTAGAAAGAGATGACACATTCAAAGAGGGTATCTGAAGAGATTTGAATGAAAGAACTATTTAAAGGCATGGTAACCAATAAGGGATAGTGAAGTGTCATAGCATTTAGTAATGGTGGAAGCCTTGGAAGCTTTGATCACCCCTAGGCCTAAGGGGATAATGGGAGGCAATCCTTACTGGAATAGAGTGAGAGCTGTAGGAGAGGGGCCATTGGACAGGGGCTGTAACCTCAGGGAGAGGAACACATCCACTGCCCAACAGTGCCCCCTGCCAACTCTCCCTCACCCATTTCTCCAATATTCTGCTAGAGCTTTTCAGGGGCTGATCCCAGATGGAAGCCAGAGGATAAGGGAGCCTGGATGAGCCATCCAATGATGTCAGTGTACCAGGGCTTAAAGAAGGGCAGAGAAAGGCAGAAAATGGGTCTGGATGCGCAAACGGGGAACATCTGGCACTGTCCAAACCCCCTTCAAATGAAGGAATAAAACGGTTTCCTATCCAAACAGGTAAGCTTAAAACACCTACTCAGAAAGTGACCTGAAACAACTTGCTTGACACTAAAGATGTACAGCATCACTTGAGGCAGATTTCTTTAATGTTGCAAGCCACCAGTAAGTTTGCTGCTGCTAATGAAATGTTCTGATTTGGAAAGGAGTGGGAATGGCAAGACAGAGAAATCTAATCAGACCCTGTGCTGCTCCGGACCCAGGTGTGCGCTTCTTGACAATGGAGTAACAATTGGGATAATTTGGGTCTTTTAATGAGAAAGCTGCCGTCTCACTCATTATCCTAAATCATGCAGTTATTGTAAGCTGCCACAGTAATTCTACTCTGCTGTTTGTTTTTCTGGTCCAACAAGGTGTCACTATTGATGCAGGCCTCTCTCTCTCTCTCTCTCTCTCTCTCTCTCTCTCTCTCTCTCTCTCTCTCTCTCTCTCTCTCTCTCTCTCTCTCTNTCTCTCTCTCTCTCTCTCTTTCTCTCTCTCCCTCTCTCTCTGTGTCTCTCATTGTATTTTGACTTCTCTCTCTTCAATTCCAGATACAGTCATACTTTGGAGTTACAGTAAAACCTTGGATTCGAGTAACTTGGTTTGCAAGTGTTCTGCAAGACGAGCAAATATTTCTAATACATTTTAACGTGGTAAACAAGCGATGTCTTGCAATACAAGTAGTTTGTTTCTGGAACGAATTATGCTCGCAAACCAAGGTATTACTGTATTTTGGGTTTGCTTCCAGACCATCATAATAAAGTGAATATTGCAACAAAATGAGCCACAAGAATTTTTTTTATGTCCCAGTGCCTATAAAAGTTATGTTTACATTATACTGTAGTCTAGTACGTGTGTAATAGTATTACATACATGCCTTAATTAAATTTTTTATTGCTAAAAAATGCTAACCTTCACCTGAGCCCATTGGGAAAATGGTACCGATAGACTTGCTCGACACAGGATCACCACAAACCTTCAACTTGTAAAAAAAAAAGCAATATCTGCAAAACACAATAAACTGAAGCACAATAAAAGAAGCTATACCTGTGTATTTGCTTCCACTCCCCAAAGAACAATAATCTTATCATCCAAATAATTGCTGTCTAGAAAGAGTTTGAGAGTTTGATTGGTCTAATTAATTACCTAATGGATCAGCCATCTTTGAGTCAGGCGGTCCATTTGTGATACAGTAAGCACTATCTCAAGAAGCCCAATGATGCTTTCATTAGCAGGGGTAATGGAAAGAGCAGTTTCCCTTTGAAAAGGACAGTGAGAATGGCAATATTAGTACAAACTACTCAGAGCTAACTGAAAAACCATAAAACGTATTTATCTGAGACAAATCTCTCCCATTTGCGCACTAGTCAAAATTAATTGCTCCTTCCTAGGGGCTTCCATAACATTCTTTACAAGTTTATTGAGGTTTAGTTGACATACAGTATTGTGTACATGTTTAAAGTGTAAACGCTGGTGATTTTTAACATACGCATACACTCATTAAATAATCGCCATAATCTAGAAAATGAATATTTACGTCAACATGAAAGTTTTTCTCTGGCATTCTGTAGAGGGATCTATGACAAGGACACTGCTCTGGAGGAGATTAATGTCAAGTGAAAGACATGTAAAGAACTCACTTTAAATAGGCTACGCAGAATGAAATAAGGGCTATAGGCACTGACGACATACAGTGTATGTGCCTTTCTGTTCAAGTTTTTAAATTTCTGAAAGAAAGAATCTTACTTACTTGGTTTGGATCCTGTGCCCACCCCTGGACCAACGACCGTGCCCAAGGGGCCAGGACCTCATAGAATTAACATAGCCACTGGTGGCCTGTCACCCCTGCATATTAGGGCTATTCTCAGAGGAAGGAGAATTGGAGAATTGTAAGCTGGGGCACCACCCCAAGAGGTGTTTACTATAGGATAATAGACGTTAAGAGAGTTACCCAACATTAAACAAAATATAAACCATATTTCCCTCTTTTCCACTCTTATCACATCTGCGTTAATACTGTTGAACTTTCTGTCTGGTAGGAAGTTTGACTGATAGTGATTTGTCTTTCTCTATGAGTTGGAAAACACTATTTTTGCCATCAAATTTATATTTTTAAATTAGCTGCCCATATTTTCTCATTCATTTTTTAAAAAATTGTCCATTTCAGAGTTAATGCCACAAAAATCTGCATGTCTGCTTAATTCTAACGCTTAATGAAACACACACACACACACACACGCACACACTGCTTTTCCCTCTTCAGTATTCTTTGTATATCTGTTGTTGTTTTTGAATCAGGAAACTACCTATGGGCATTTGTGGACATGCTATAATGACCTTGTGGGTTGCAGGATCCAGTTTTTATGTCTCCAGTAGTTCTGCGAACCAGAAGCACAGGAAATAGATTCTGGAGCTGTTCCTGTTTTGGTCCTTAAACAGGATTGAAGGAATAAAAATTAAAGAGACTGAGAATGGAATGAAGTAGATTTTGTCTAGCCTGTTGATTATGAGAATCAGAGTCATCTTATTTATGGTTTTAAAGGGAATGAAACATTCCTACAAAAGGAGTGGGGATTAATTGTTCTCTTTGCAGCAAAACATCACAATACAAGGAACTGAACTTATATCAAAGCAGGGAAAGTTTTCCTTAGTTATAGGCAGCAACTTTTTGCTTGTTGATGTGTTCAGTTGCCTGAATGGGTAGCCAAGGGTTATGTGGCATTTCTGTTTCCTGAGTTGTGGTAGAGAAGGGCATGTAATCCTACATTTGTACCAAAGTGTATCAAATTGTACTGATCCTACCTTGTATAATACCAGACATTTTCTCAAGCTTCTGTACAACTCTTCAACTCTGAATGCTACTCTGTTAGTAGAGATTATCGTGTAAAGACTTTTCTGGAGAGAGACTTTGTATGTAGTCTCTTTTTTAGGTCTTTTGTAGTTTAGTTGTAACTCAAGTCAGGTCAACATTCACTCAATGGATATTATTTGTACTCATTTCTTTGCACCATGCATAAAAATTAAAGCTATTTTCAGACCTAATTTTACATCATTTTGTGGGCTTAATTAACCTGAACTTGGAACAAATAATAGCATTTTCTTTTACTGCTCTTCACTTTGATGATGGTAATAGTTATGAAGAGCAATGAGGGACTTTAATAGTGAAGATATTGGTTTAATAATAACTCAGAATTTTAGGGGAACTCAGAGAGTCCACAGAGGCTCTCTCCTCCCCTCCCCAGAGTCATAAAATGACACTAGGAAAAGAATTGGAGTATAAAGAAATTTAAATTATTGTCTGGTGAAAAGCAGAGATATAATTGTGGGTAGGTCTTGAGTTGGAGTTTCTACAGTGCCCTCCCCCAACCTAAAAAATTACAAAACAAAATAACACCAGGCTATCTGAGGAAGAAGAGCCTTCCCCCTAACTCCTACCATATTCAGATGTCTTTCAAAAGAAACTAACAATAAAAAAAAAGAAAAAGAAGAAGAAAAAAAAAGACCTGACCAGCCTGTGGGAACAAAGTATTTGGCCTCTGAGATACCATCACAGTAGTGTAGGGAGGAGTTTGCTAATCTTAAGGACCATGCCACACATCAAAGAAAAAGTCAAATGGCAGCTCCTGACAAAGTGCAATGAGGAGAAGCTACCATGTGACCTTTAGAAAGGTAACATTTGTCAGAGCTTGACTGTGAGATTCTCAAAGGCAGAGAAGTTATGTGGTCTTCCTACCCAGAGAGAATTGTGGGAATGCAGCACAATGGTTAAATTATCGACTGAGCAAAGCCTAATTTGTGAGATAAGGCTTCAGCTAACAAGGATGTCCTCCAGTTTGACACAGGCAAATGGCTTCATTCACCCATCACTTACTGAGCACTTCTGTGCTGTGCAGTGTGCTAAGAGGTGGGGATTCAGTCCCGATTAAGACATTATTCCTATCCTGGGAGGTCTTACATACTTCGTGGGGGAAGGCAGGCCCTGGCCAGTAAACAGGCTATTAAAATGCAGCTAGTGACTCTGGTTCTGGGGGAGGTGGGGGCTGGGGACAGGACTCCTGGGGCTGAGGGAGGACCAGATTTGGGGCTCACTTCTTGATTTAGACAGTGGAGGACCTGGGGGCTTGTATTCTTGGTAGGGTTGGAGATCTAAGGTGTGCCTTGCAACTATCATGATTGTAAAAAAAGTTTTCAAATGTAAAGAAAAAGTCTCGGGGCCGGCCGAGTGGCTCAGCTGGTTAAGAGTTGGCTTAAGAGCACGAGCTCTGAGCAACAGGGCCACCGGTTCGGTTCCCACATGGGCCAGTGATGCTGCGCCCGAGCTGAGCTGCCGCTGAGCTGCCAACAGGTGGCAGGATGGCTCAGCTGGTGAGAGCACGTGCTCCTAACAACAAGACTGCCTGTTCGATGGTGGGCTATGCCCGCCCACCACTAAGACTGAACTCGGCACCTTGAGCTGAGCTGCCACCCGGATGGCTCAGTGGATAGAGTGTGCACTCTTAACAACAAGGCTGCTGGTTCAACTCCTGCATGGGATGGTGGCAACTAAGACTGAATTCGGTACCTTGGGCTTAGAGGCCACGAGCTGCTGACAGGCAGCCAGATGGCGACTGTCGCCCTCCACAACTAAGATTGAAGAACAACAACTTGGCTGGTCTCCTTCCCCAGTTACCCAACACTGTTCCTCTCCCCCAATTCCCCAATTAAAAAAATATGTCTCTATTCTAAAAACAAAACAAAATGCAGCTAGTTAGGTATTGTGGTGTGGGAACTATGGGGAGAGTGGGGTGGAGTGCAGAGGAGGGGCAAGCACTTCGCCAGGACTGGGCAGGGGAAAATGGAGGTGGGTATGGATTTTGGAGCATCTACTATTTTGTATGCCCCATGCCACAAGCCCTCTCTGTTAGAATGACTAAGAAGTATTGAATGAATTTTAATTTTCTTTAATGTTTCAATCCTTTTTTATATGTAAGTGAAAGTTATTTTTTGCAATGCATCGTTGCAGAGAAAGAAAGGCAACTTTTTCTAACTCCTTATTCAATAGGTAATTTCCTACATGAACAAGATGGTGTCAAACGGAACACATTCATTCATTCAAAAAATTACATGTTAATGCCCGGAGAAGAATTTGAGCAAGAATTTCACCAGACAGAACTTGGAAAATACTCCACCAAGGCCCACTGAGCTGCCCTTGCCAAGGCGAAGGACAGGTAATTTGCCATGACTAATTGAAAAACATAAAGAACATTAATATGAAAAATGAAAGCATAATCCATGCTATAACAGGCAGTGAAACCATTCGCATAATTGATTAGTCTTCAAGGTAATATGTTCTTCCTCTCAGGAATATTTTTCTTTGGCCAAGTCTGTTTTAAAAGCCTGCTGATGTGACATCACTTGAAAGGTCATTGGAGCAGCTGTCTCCATCCTAGTGGACCAGAGAGTGATACTGGATGCTCACAATTCGGGACAAGAATTATTAAAGAAAATATTTAGAAACCTTGGTGATGCTATATGCTCCATCTGAACATCCTGAGACATAATAGTAGGAAACAATGATTGTAATATTAGTTACTTTTAATTTGAAAAGTAGTAGCAGGCTGTCAGAGGACCTAGGTTCAATCTTAGCTTCACTGTGTACTACCTATGTGAACTTGGACAAGTCACTTATCTCCAGGTGATACTCAGTTTCTTTATCAGTAGGATGGGGATAATAGGATCTCCTCTGTTTATCTTGCAAGGCTATGAAAAAAAAGAAGACAGCACTGATGAAAGCTTTTAAAAACCCTAAAGATTAAACATAAGAGGACAATTAGATAAATCCTGAATAATTTATTTGTTGTTAGGTTAGGATATACCAGCTTATGAAAATGAATTCTTTTGCATATATTGTTCTTCTTGAAGCTCAATGCAGAATAGGGCAAATGGTGTCACTTTATAATTTGGAAGCTTTTGATCTTCCAAACATAGGTAGTTCCATGGAATACTAAGTTGGCTGTGGGAAACTTCTAAAATGCTCATCCCCCTCCCCCCACCCCCCACCATGGCTTTGGGAGATAAGCTATACAAGCAGATACAGGACAGAATTGGGAAAACACAGTAGCCATTGTGTGTTGACAGGTTAAGGGTAACTACCTTTTTTTTTTCAATGTGTTATGGCCTGTGATAGCATATTAGTTAGTGACTGACCAGTGTCCCTAACTGACCCTGTGCAAACCTGCAAGGACAAGCCACCTGAAGTCTAGATGGTGGCATATTGTGATGGTTAAGAACAAGAGATTTGGGGGCAGGTAAAGCTGGCTTTCGATTCTGGCTTTGCCATATATTAGCTGTGTGATATAGAGCAAGTTACATAAACTCACTGAGCCTGAGTTTCCAAATTATTAAAATGGAGATGACAATAGTACATAACTCATTTAGGGCTATAGGGAGGATTGAATGAGTTAATATATGTAAAGAGACTGAACCTTTGGTATTTAAATATTAATTATTTTCATTAGCTAACCCTCAACAGCTGGGGTGGAAGGGAACCATAGGAGGTTGTGTCAGGTGAGCGCCATCACAGAGCATTATGGAGACAGTAATGGAGTTACAAGGAACAATAGACAGTGATTCAAATTGTAACTCTGGCATCATAGAGTCTAGGTTCAGATCCCAGCTCCTCCAGGTCTGTGTGACCTTAGTTCTTGCGCGGCATTCACTGATTTCAATTTTTTTTCAAAATGTGTCAGAAATCCACAAAAAAACCTGAAAAGTTGATATTTTGATTATTTTATGCATTTAATAATAACAATTTAAGCTGCTTTGTCTATGAGGTCGGAAACTACCATATTTCCCCATCTATAAGACGCACCCTTTTGTGAAAAATTTGGGGTCTAAAAACTGGGTGCGTCTTATACAGTGGTTGTAGTTTTTTTACTTGCATTTCCTGCTTTTTCACGCTTGTTGTCTTTGCGCTCAATGTTTCACACTTGTTACCAGTATGTTACGGTAGGTTACATTTTGCCACGTTCTGCCCAGAAATGGCTCAGAAAAGATTTTCATACAGTGCTGAATTCAAGTTAAAAGTGATCCAGTTTGCAAAAGAGAATGGAAATCGTGCTACTGAACGTAAGTTTGGTCCTCCTCCAACTGAGAAAACAAACCGAGACTGGCTACGGGAAAAAGAAACCCTACTGAAAATGCCACGGCAGAAGAAGGCCATGAGAGGCAATATATGAAGACAGTGATTCGTCATCAGACACAGATGAGGACAAGCTAATGGTTGGGAGTTTTGACAGTGATGAGGAGTTGTATGAATTTTCATGATGAATAAAACTTGAGTTCAATAACTTTATGTAATATATTTTTTTTCAAATTTCGGGCCCCAAAATTAAGGTGCGTCTTATACATGGGAGCATCTTATACATGGGGAAATGCAGTAAGTTTGCGAACTTTCCACCGTGTAAGTGCACAGTGGAAAGTTCGCAAACTTAATTATCTGACCTTTCATATAAATGACATTTTATGTGTAAAAATTTCCTATTGTCATTCATCCTTGAAAAACACAAAAATATAGAAAAATGTATGTCTGCTTTCCTAAACTTCCTTTCTGGAAGTTTCCATCCACAGCCGGAGGATGGAAATATTCATTTGGATATATCTGACCATCGCAGCAAGTAGGTTAGACAAGTTAGTTACCTCTCAGAGCTTCACTTTGAGTCATGGGGATCATATCAATTGCTTTTTCACAGGGTTGTTTTGAAGAGTCAATGATATGATGCATATAAAATGCAGAAAAGGATTGTCCCTCTCATGTGTGTTTGTTGTAATTACTATCCTAAGTGGCCTCCCATCCTTCCACCCTCCTTTACCCCTGAGCAGAACTGTGAAGTCCTAGACAGTCAGACCTCATGAGTTGAGCCCAACTGAGTTGGAATTAGTGAGAATGTATGTGTAGACTCGTGTCCTCCTTTGTACCGTCCTTGAAAGATACATCTGCTAACACAGGACATATGGCACACATACATGGTCAACTGATTAAAGGTGAAAATAGCCTTTTTTACAAATAGTACTGGATCAACTGCATAGCAATATGGAAAAATGTGAACATCAACTTTTCTCTTATGCCATACATAAAAATCAGCTCGGGATGGATAATAAATGTAAATGGACCTAAATGTAAAACCCTAAACTCCAAACCATCTGGAACAGCAATTCTCAACCTTCCTAATGCCACGACCCCTTAATACAGTTCCTCATGATGTGGTGACCCCCAACCATAAAATTATTTTCGTTGCTACTCTATAACTGTAATTTTGCTACTGCTATGAACAATAATGTAAATATATTTTTGTTTTCCGATGGTCTTAGGTGACCCCTGTGAAAGGGTCATTTGACCCCCAAAGGGGTCACGACCCACAGGTTGAGAACTGCTGATCTAGAAGAAAACGAGAAAATCTTTGAGATGTTGAGGTAGGCAAAAGTTCAGAGGGCACAAAAGAGTAAGAATGATAAATTTGATATTATCAAAATTGAAAACTTGTGCTGTTTGAAAGATATTGTTGAGAAAATGAAAAGGCAAAACTTGAAATAGGAGAAAATATGCACAGCACTTATATCAGAGTACTTGTATCTAGAATACATAAATGCCTCATACAAATCATTAAGAAGGAAATAGCCAACCAATAAAAATGGGCAAAAGATTTGAGCAGATATTTTACAAAAGAAGGTGGCCATAAATCGCCATCAAATGAATGGCCACGAATGATGCAACCAAGGCTGAATTTAAGAGGGGCATTGTCTGGGCTTCGTAACATGCTGCTAGTTATGCTGGTAATTGAGGGCATGTGGCCTGCGGTGCCATGGGTCTGGCTGGTTTCCCTTTGTTTCCACCTTCAGATTACAGTTATGTGGTATTTTCAACATGGTGGCTCAGGAGAAGCAGAGCCACGTTCACATTTGAGATGTGTTTTCAAAGAACACGTGCAGTGCCACTTGCTGAGATCTAGTAGATGTTTCTATTTGACCCTGCGTTGGCTTCTGGCTTCCAGAATCAAGGTATAAACATATTACTGTGACACAGTTATGCTTTCAAAAAAAATTTTTTTTGGGGGGGAAAGCCATGTCATTTGTTACACATTGCTTTCATGCTACAATGGCATAGTTGACTCTTTTAGGGAGGGCGCAGCTCACAGTGGTTCATGCGGGGATCGAACCGGCAACCTTGGTGTCATCAACACCATGCTCTAACCAAGTGAGCTAACCGGTCACCCCAACACAGTTATGCTTTGAAGCCGATGTTCTCAGCTATTTTGTAAAGTTTTGTGAAATGTTCCCCTTCTTGCCAGTCTGGAAAAAAAGTGTTTTCCTGGGAACTGCCCATAATCACCTGCCACTAACTAACTAGCTGTGTGACCTTGGGCAGCCACATAGCTCTCTAGGCCTCAGTTTCCTCATGAGTAAGACTGTGGAGAGAACTAGTTAATCTTTGACATTTTCTGCCTCCTCTAGTCCCACGATTCTAAGTCTGCCTCACATCTGCCTTCACATTGAAATGCCACTGACATATATTTAGATATGGTTTTTGCTGTTGATTTGCAGTCGCTGGGATTCCTCTGCCTTGTTTATCGCTTCCTCAAAGCTGCCTTTCATAATTTGCCTGCTTGCGATCTTGCTGTTTCCTGCAGATGGTTTCATGTTTAAAAGGTGAAGACGAGAATATTCAGGCAAGCACCCAGCCACAGATCCAACCCCTTCTGACACTAAAGCTACGTGTTTCTCCTGTTTCTTGTCCTCTGCCCTTCTAGTTGGTTCCATGGCTACATTTGGGTTTTATGATTATGAGTACATCTGCAGTTGCAGGCACAGATGTTTTACTCCCTCAATTGTATGGTTAATAGTGAAACGGGTTTTTCCAGCAGATGCTCGCATGTGGGTGCTATTCTTTTCTCTCCTGACACATTCTCTACACAAACAGCAGATTGTGTGTCTGGTGTGCTTTCAGCCTAGCAAGAGAAGAATTAAAACTGAATAACATTGGGCTGATTTTCAACCTCCTAAAAAAATAACACAGGCACTAAACTTGACAAACTTTTCATAGCCCCCCTGCAGCCCAGATCCAGACCTACATCTCCAGGCCTTGCCAGTTTTAACCTAGCAGGATGAGAGCATGCATTTGTCCTTTGAAGAGTTGCCTTACGAGGGGAAAATGACATCAGACTCAATTGTAAAAGAGCTGGACTCAACTGCTCTGTCACTCTGGTTTCTGAGACTCGAGGCATGTTATTTAACTTCTGTGTCTTCATCTGTGAGATGGAACCGATGATACTGAGCTGGTGTGGATCATTGCGAGAATCGTCAAGTAGCAGCGTTCCCTGTTTAAGACTAGTCTGTGCCCACTACTGGGCATGTATGGCTAATTGGAGCTGACTGATCAGCACTCTATTTGCACAAAAGACTGAGAAGCGTCCAGGGAGGGAGGTAGATCTGTGGAATGGTTAAGAGTTTCGGCTTAACCTCAATTTTAATAGTGCCAGGGTTTTTCAACCTTGGAACGATTACAATTTGGGGCCAGATAATCAGTGTATTCTCTGTGTCTCTGTGATGGTGGTCCTGTGTATTGTAGGATGTTTAGCACCGTACTTGGCCTCAGCTCAGTAGCGCACCTCTTCCCAAATTGTGACAACTAAAATTGCTCCCAGAAATTGCCAGATGTGCCTGGAAGAAGGGGTCCGATTGAGAACCACTGCCTTAGAGGCACTCATTCCTGGCTTTCAATTCTAGCTCTAACACTTACCCAGAGTTATATAGCTAACCCTCTGTGCTTGTTTCCTCACATGTAAGATGGGGGTCTTAGCTACTGTGCTGAAAGGATCGTTCAGAAACTGAAAATGAGACATGTGTCATTTGTCAATGACCTTGGCACATTGTAACATGCTACCTCCCTGCCACGATAGGACCTTTGCTTGTTCCTTTACCCTTGCCTAACATACACCCTTCCTTTCACCCCATCGCGTTAATGCCAACTCATCCTTCAGAGCTTGGCTAAAACGCCATTTTCACAAGGAAGCCTTCCTTGATCCCTCACACTATATCAGAGCTCATGGCACTTGCAGCACTTTTTTAGTTAGTGTGATACATTATTAAACTTGGGTGATCATTTCGTTAATGTCTGTTGAACTACTAGACTGTAAGCTTCATTAGGGCAGGTGCCATGTCTGTTGCCATGTCTGTTGCATTGCCCGAGCTGAGGACAGCATCTAGAACGGAACACAGATTCAATAAAACATCATTGAAGGAATAAAGGGGGGAAGAAATGAAGAGTTCAACACAACATTTCAAATATCATTATACTTTGTTTATTTATGTATTTATTTATATTAGTTCCAGATGTACAAAAAACCATAATGATTAGACATTTGCACCACTCGCATAGTGATAATACCCCCAAGGCTACTCTCCCCCCTGACATTGTACATACCTATTGCAATACCATTGACTATATATTCCCTATGCTATACTTTACATTTGTGACCATATATGTATACATATATAGCCAAAAAAATGTATACATATTTTAAGAAAGGAAAAACTGTATTAAAATTGTAATACTCAATATATACCAATAACAAAAGATGAATACAAGTCACGTTTGACTTCTGCAATGACAAGAGCTGCCCAAAGTGGTTGCCATCAGCTTCCAGACACTTGTGATGACAACAAACTACTGCTTGACCAAAGTGTCCACTTGTATACATTTTTTGGCACCCCCAGTATATATATGTGTGTGTGTGTATATATATATATATGTGTGTGCGTGTGTATATATGTATATATGTATATAATTATAATGGACATTCAATATTATTCTATTGGGTTGTTGGAAAGGTCATGACGTATTTTCCCTATGTATTTCATTGCAAAAATGCGTCATGACTTTTCCAACAACCAAATACTTCAGCTTCAGGTGTACAGTTCAGTGGTCAGGCATCTACACAATCTATGAAGTGATCCCCCAATAAATCCAGTACCCATCTGGCACCCTACATAATCTTTACAACATTATTGACTGTATTCCCCATACTGTATTTCATATCCCAGTGACTATTTTGTGACTACCAATTTGTACTTCCTAATCCCTTCACCTTCTCCCCATCCCCCAACAGCCCTCCCATCTGGCAACCATCAGTTTGTTCTCTGTATCTCTGAGTCTATTTCTGTTTTGTGCTTATTTATTCTGTTCTTTAGATTCCACATATAAGTGAGATCATATGATAAAATATCATTATACTTTATTCCCCTAAGGAATTATAGGCAGCTAACCATCCCAGTGAAAACGATACAGTGACAAAAGAGAAACTGTAGTTTTAAGAAAAGTGTTTCACTGAAAACTTTCTCCAACTTAGTCCCCATACACTTTGTGGGATTTGGTGGGCCCAATACATGGAATACCTCTTTTCCATCTGAGTTCAGAACTAAGAGAGACAGTCAGATGGAGAGCAACAATACCATCTTTATTCCTAAATGCAGCTGGGTTTGGAAAACATGATTGAGGTTTGCAGCAAAAAGGAAACTCGTAATATGGCACCCCATAATTAGCTAGACTTACATAGTAATAGGCAGCAGTAAACAAATCCAGCATACCCCCTCCAGTGGGAACCTGCCTCTGTCAAACTCATGGTGCGCACAACTAAGTCTATTTGCTCCTTGGCAGTAGTCCTGTCCCAAAGGGAGAAGCAAGAAGTGTTGACCTGAGTGTAGACTTTCCTCCTTCTGTGGAGAAAGGCCGGGGGTGTTAATCTAGTGTAGGTCCCTTCATTTAGGAACGTGCTACCAAGGGAAAAGACATCATCACTTCACCTCTACTCCTGCCAACAGACTTATGCCTGAGTCCAAAGGAAACAGAGAACCAGGAGCAAAACTGACATGGCTATTTCATGAAAGAGGCTGTAATGTATTGGGACCCAGGAAGCCTTATTCTGGGATTTCTCTAATTAATATGGTACAAAAGGGTAGAGGTGATCTTTCTCGTTTTGCCACAGTGCTTTGTAGCTCTGAACCTTGAGGGCTTCATGTGCATTCATCTCACCAGTTTTTTTTTTCTGAGGAGATGGCAGCCCCCATGGAAAGGGTGGCGGGTCCCACCAAAGGTGGGCGTGCTCAGTGGATGAAGCAGTACTCAGCATAGGGCATCTAGATCAAAAGACAAGGCCATACCTGGTTGGCAATTTTCAGACACTGGTAGTACAAGGACCAAGAAAATGATGAATGCAACCTTATTTTAAACTTCAGAGCTATGTAAATTATGTAAATCAGGAAAATTGGTACATGGGTACAAAAGCTTTGTAAACTGTAAATCTATTCAAATGTGAAATGCTATTAAATTCTCTTTTTTGTGGTTTCCTTCATTGCAGTTCTAACCTAATGGGCTTTGAGGACCTCAGGTGTTCATGTAATTTTGGTGCCCATTTGCTGTGGTGTGGCCACTTTTCAGGGTCAAGATGGGTAGGTATTTATGGTGACTTGAGAACTAAATAGAATGATCCATGGCGGTACTCAATGAAGCCTTGGTGTTCCTGTGTAGTCAGATACATCGAAATAGTTATTCATTTAGTTATACATTAAACCTCGACTTTGCTTTCACCAATTGTAATTTGGGAATGATACCAGTATCTTCTTTTCAGGGCTGTTATGTGGATTTCAATGGGGTAATAAATGCAGGTACTGAGTATAGTGTGAAGCACATATTTGTTTGTTTTAATTCATAACACTATGACTACCATTATATTATACATTTCTTTGTATGTGATCTACTTTCCCCTACCAAACTGGACCCTAATCTTGGTCTTGCTTCTCCAGAGCCTAGCAGAGTAGAGGTCAATAATTATTTGTTGAATGAATTAATGAATACTCAATAAATAACATTTTCCCTAAACTCCAGATTCATGTTTACCATTTCATAATCTTCATCCCTGCTTGAGTTACCAATAGGTACCTTAAACTTACTGTGTCCAAAACTGAACCCTTGATTCCCACTGTACCCCCATTTCCCCAATGACAAACTGGCTTCTCTTTGCATTCTTCATTTTACTAAATGGCACCTGCATCTTCCCAGTTGCTCTGACCTGCTTTGGAATCATCCTTAAGTCCTCTCTTTTTCTCATGTCTCATTTTTAATCTGTCAGTAAGTTCTGTTCCCTCTATCTTCAAAATATATCTAGAATATAACCATTTCTTAGAGCCTCCACTGCTAACCATCTAGTCAAAATCATTTCTAGTCCAAGTCACCATCATGTCTTACCGAGAAAATTGCTTCTATAATTATCACGTAATTTTCTGTGTTCCTTACTATGTCTGTACTTACGTTTTAAAACATAAATATCCCCACATCGTGTCTTTGCTCAGATGTTCTGAAAACCTCTCAAACCACCGTACTTAAAATACCATCCTGCACTTTATTATTTTAACCTATTCAACTGGTTATTATAATAGGTATCACGGCTTGATTTTATATCATTTGTTTGGTTACCTATCACTGTTCAGTAGAGTATAAACTCCAAAGGACCTTTGTACTTTTCTCCATATATCCTCCAATATAGAACAACACAGGTAACCGTGATGATTAATGCCTATCATGTGTGTGAGTGTGTGTCTGTGTGAATGTGTGACTGTATCAGTGTGACATTATGTATGAGTGAGTGTAATTGTGTGAATATATGTACCATGTTTCCCC
>NW_017731453.1:3572488-3573533 GCF_001890085.2 Hipposideros armiger | reverse complement strand
AAAAAATTCCTATTTACCCCCTTATCATCCTCACTCTCAAATGATACTATCATCTCACACTTCAAAAGAGGACAATGATGTGAGACTTTCCATTACCAAACATACTAATCTACCTGTATTTGCACCCACATTCTCTCTCTGCAGTTCTATTTCAGAGGAGGAATTGGACCTGCTCTTCTTGAAGGCTCATACTCTGCTTGAGTTCTGTATCTTATTCTTCTGTCCACTGTATACATACAGTCAGCCCTTTGTATCTGTGGTATCCACATCCACAGATTCAAAGCTTGGTTGATTCCATGGATGCAAAACCCGTGGATACAGAGGGCCAACTAAGGGACTTGAGCGTCCATGGAATTTGTTATCCGCCAGTGGTCCTGGGACCAACCCCCACCCCCACCCCCCACCAAGGGATGATTGTATTTCTTTGTTTCTTAAATCTTTAGCAGATTATTCCCATCAGCATATAAATATGGTCTGGTATGTTCAATCTTAAAATCAAAAAATTCCTTGACTTCTGAAACACTCCTGAAACCTCCTTAGTTCTTGGCTTTCCTTTGCAGCAAAATGCCTTAAAAGACTTATATGTACTCACTTTAATTTCTCACCTTCAATCATCTTGTCAACCCTTTTTTATCGGGCCTTTATATCCACCATTCAACTGTGACACTCTTAGCAAGGTTACTGTGACCTACAACTTGCAAAAACCCAGTCAATGTTTTTGTCTTCAGTGAGACTTGACCTTGTAGCAACTTTTGGCTCAACTGACTATTCCTTTCTAGAATAACATATTTTTTCTTTGCTTCTCTCTTCTCATTTTTTCTTCTACCTCTTGGTTTTCCTTTTTATTTAGTCTTTGTTGGCTCCTTCTCCTCTCCTAACTTGGTCCTGGGCAACCATCTCTACGTGTACAATCTCCCTAGATAATCTCACTCAGAACTGTAGCTCTCATAACTTCTGTATGGCAGTAATTCCCAAACTTATGTTCCCATTGCTGACTATTCCCTTGAGCTCATGTACCCAACTGTTTACTTGCCATCTCCACTTC
>NW_017731453.1:3569076-3572286 GCF_001890085.2 Hipposideros armiger | reverse complement strand
ATTCCTCATTACTGTTTCCAACCAGTCTCCCATCCTCCTCCCTAAGCACTGTCAGTTCTAATTCTCGTGTCATCAGGCAAAATGACTCACTGTGCCTCATTGTTGTAATTTCTAATGGCTCCTGGGCCATTTTCCAGTCATTTACCAAAGATGTTATTTCCTGGTACATTGGCATTTTCTCTAAAATGACTCCTGTCTTAATTCTTAGCAATTTCATAATAGACATCAATGATACTCCAACATTCCAATGTCTCAATTCCCTGAACCTTTCCCCTCCAATGATTTTGTCTTTACTCTCACTCAGATACTTGTTCCCATGGTCATAACCTTGATTTTATCATCAGTAATGATCAACTCCTCCATAATCTCAATCTCAATCTTCACTCTCTGTCCAGTACTTCCTATCTGTCCGTCAAATTCCTTCTGTTATACCAACTCAAATAATTCTTCAACTCATCTGGGCATGAGTGGTACTACCACCTTTGCTACTGTCCTTCAACTCATGCACTCTCTTACCTCCTTGACCAGGTTAAATTCCAGGGCCAAACATTAAAATCTCTGCTTCACATACATCCTCAACACCCTGGTCTCTCTCTTGCTTTGTTGTACCCTTTTGGAAAAACAATAACCTGGTTAAATCCAACTTCTTCCTATTGTGCACCAGTATCTAGGCAACTGAATATGGCTGGAAAAAATCACACAGCCATACTTATTGGAATTACTTTAAATTCATCCCCAGTAATCTCAATTGGAAATTTAATGTCATCCATATATTCTCTCACTCTCCATCAGTCATACTTCATACTATAAACCATCTCTTTAAACCTCTAAAACTATCTACCCCACCTCTACTGTTAGCTGATGAGTTTGCTTAGTCTATCACTGAGAACTTTGCAGTCATCAGAAGAGAAGTTCCTCANAAAAAGAATTGACATTTATTTTTTATAATTGCAAAAAAAATCCAGTTGGATTTTGATTGAAAATAGATTAATATACTAACTCTACTGTCCAGCATTGCTATTATCAACTATCACTGAATATATAGATCTTAGCTCTTTTAACCTTAGAGATTATATTCAGATGGGAAAATCATCCTGATTACAAATCAAAATCTGCAAGTCACAATGTCTGGTCCTGTGATTTTCTGCTTATATATTTTCTGTATCCAGCCTGCTTTGTGTCATTACTGATGAGTAGTTACATGGATATTTTGTGCTTTGGCATCAACTGCTCTGGAGGAACCTTGCCTCAGAACACTCCAAAATGGTTTTCATGTAAGCCACATGGTCTACATTTTATCTCTTGCCATATTTTTGAAAATCTAATCCAAACACCAGAAATTTAATTTAGATTTAGGAATATATTGCATCTTTAAAGTATTGTCTTCCTTTCCAAGTACGATGGTATGTGTATCCATTTATTCAGGTACTTTTATATGGTTTCAATATGTTCTTATACTTTTTAATTATAACATTTTTTCCCTGGTACTTTATAGATTTTTGTTGCCATTGTGAATAGAATTTCCTTTTCTTTTCATTTCAACGTCTAATTGTATATTTTCAGTATAAAACAAAACTCATTTCTAGCCAACTTCCTAAGTTTTCTTATTGTGATAGTGGATTTACATGGTGATTTTAGATTTTCTAGGTACACAATCATAATATCTGTAAATGATATTAATTTTGCCTCATGCTCTAAAATGCATAATGTATATTTAATTTTGATGTCTTGTTGCATTAACTATTACTCCAAATGATAATTACGGATAGTCATTTTTTATACTAATGCGCAATAGTTACAGAGAAAATCTGAATACTATGTAGCCATTAATGATGACATTTTTGGAAAATAGTTAATGACATGGGAAATGCTCCATATTGCACATTAATTTTAAAAATATGCAGAATTGTTTTTGGGATATGAGCTGGTTTTAAAACACAGACAACACACACAGATACACACACACACTCTTTTTTTAATTAAAATTTGTTGGGGTGACAGTGGTCAACGAAACTACACAGGTTTCAAGTGTACAATTCTATAATGCATTATCTATCTATTGCATTATGTGTTCACCACCCAGAGTCAGTTCTCCTTCTATCACCGTATATTTGACCCCCTTTACCTTCTTTTACCACCACACTACATACTTTCAAGATGAAAAAAAAAGCCTGGGCGAATATATGTCAATATAGAAAGTAGATTATTATGCGATGGTAGAATTTTCCATGTTTATATTTTTAGGTATTTTATGATTTCCATGGTAAGCATATATAGTTCTTGTGATCAGAATAAAACCATAAATGTTATTGAGAGCATGATAGAAATTTTTAACGGAAGTGCTACCAGATATTGAGAAGGGGCTCCTTACCTGGCTTGCCAGTTCTGCTCATTAAATTCTAAAATATTAACTGCAGAGAGTTTTTTAATATAATGGCCTTTGCTCAACATCCCGGCTTTATATTTCTCTGACTCTTGTTGCTATCTTCACAGAGTTGGGGAATGCTGGCACTGCAACTCTCGCTCAGTGCAAACTGGCTCTGCCAATGCCATCTGCAAAATCCACTTGCTGCAAAATGTATTTGCAAAATGGCTACCTCATTGGCTACAGGGCGAGGAAAGAAACAATCTCTGCTGAGCGCTGTGTGGAAGATTCTCCCCCATTACTTAGAGTCCCTTTCCCCCTAGAGATCCCTTTCTGCCTTCTCTACCATCAGTCATCTCCTTAGCTGACACAGTTCCAGTGGAAGCTGGTCCCCTTGCAGATTGCCTGGTGCTTTACTCTATTTCATGCAGGTTATAAAAGTGGTTGTAACTCTTGTACTTGAGGAGAATTAAAGAACTTTCAGTCTCATCTTTTATAGCCTTTACCCACTCTTCCTACAGAGATTTTATTTAGGAAAGGTGTTCACCTGAATTTGCTATTAGCTGTGAGTCAGCCAATCTAAGCCACAGGAGCGTCTTAAATCCTGGGAATGGAGGCTCCTTAGGCTTTGTTGTCTGTGGCCTTTGATTTCTTTTCCCCCAGGTGGGAATAGAGTAGAGGGCAAAAGAGGTTAAGAAAACCACATAGAATAGAGGCTGTCAGAGGCCCATTAGGTGAAATCTAAAACAAGAATTCCAAAGCTCACCAAGTTTGAAAGTATAAACTTTCCTTCAAACACTTAGAATATGGATATATCCCTTAAGCCATTTGGTTTTATGTTAGAA
>NW_017731453.1:3564388-3567331 GCF_001890085.2 Hipposideros armiger | reverse complement strand
CCCTAATAAACCGCTCTTTTGGTGGATTTTTTAGAGAGTTATTTTGGCCAGTTGACAGTACATAACTTCTGCTCATCTTTCTGTGGGGTTTCCTTTTTCTCATTGATTCCCAATATATCATTGTATATGGTATATTAATCTTTTGATTTTCATATTGAGGGCAAATATTTTTGGCTATCTGTAGTTTGTTGTTGTCAACTGATTAGGGTACCTTTTTCCTTACATAAATTTTATTTTTTTTTGTTGTCAAATATGAGAACTTTCTCATTATGTAGTAATACATATGTTTGGTTTAATGCTTAGGAAGGCCTTCTCTACTCCAAGATTATAACAAATAGTCTCCTTTATTTTCTTAAATTTCTTTCGTATTTTGAATTTTATATTATCTGTTTTCAATTTATTTGGATTATTTTGTTGTTGATATATGGTGTGAAGTAGAGAATCTAGCTTTGTTTCATTTCCTGTCCCCACCCCCACATAAGTACCTGTTGTCTCATCATTATTTATTTAATAACAATGTCAAATGAAATTTTATCATATACTAAATTGCAATATAGACATTGGTTTTTGTTTATGGAAACTCTACTTGTTTAATTGATCTATTTTGCTAGTCTATGTGGTGGCAGAATCACGCTGTTTTTTTCCTTCTACCCCACTGGCCACTCTTTCTGTCTCCCTTGATCCTCATTTCTCCAAACTCGTAACATTATAGTGCCATAGGTCTCAGCCTGTGAGCCTTTTCTGTCTATACTCACTTCCTAGGTGATCTCGTGCAGCCTCAAGTCTTTACATAATATCTGGAAACCAGTGATTTCTAAATTTATACACTCCCTCCAAGCTGTCCCCTCAGCTCCAGACTCATACATTCAATTGCCTAACCAATGTCTCCACTTGGCTAATAAGCATCTCAGTTTTTTACACCCACAACTGAACTCCTCACCTTCTCCCATCTCCCCCTCATAAACCTGCTTTTCTCTCATTCTTTCCCATCTTAATGAATGGTGACCCCATCCTTCTACTTGCTAGCAATAGGTACTTAGTACTGTTTGTTGAATATACGGATAAATCCGTGAATAAAAGTTTTTGTCTGTCCTGGAGACTCCCTTACCCAGCTCGTCGTTACTGTTGACATCATCTTCTCCCTGGAAGAATTAGAGGGCTTTCCATCTATGTTTTTGCTTGCAGTACCTCTAGTTCAGATTCCATCTCAGCGTATTATATAGGGTGACTCTAGAGAGAGAGGCTGATGAAAGCGGACAAAGCCACAGTGAGCGATGGCCCTCTTTTTCCCCTAGGAAGACTGAGTGAGACTAAAAGCTCCAAGAGTCCTGTCCCCAACGGGTTGAACCTTCAGAAAGGGAACAAATATTGAATATGAAAATTATTCTTTAAGTCTCAGCATACATAAAAACTCCCTTCCTTCTGAAGTATTTTCGGGCCCTCTACCTATAAACAATGGCTCTTCTCAGGTGAGCATGATTTGAGCCCTGAAATAACAGCCCTTCTCTGTTATTGTTCACAGATAAACACTGCTTTTCTCTCTTACAGTTTTCTTCCACCCCCAAAAGTTACACAGTGTTAGTGATGGCTCAGGCATTATAAAATTGCTGGTTTCACCAATGATAATATTGATACTGAAAATCTAATTTTGGGAAATTGAACTGAATCCTCCCCATGNAAAAAATTTTATAAATGAAACTATGAGAGTTTTATTTTCATTTTCAGTTTTACTTCAGAGCCACATGTATGTACCCAAAGAGCTGCATGTGGCTCACGAGTCGCAGCTTGCCGACCCCTGACCTGTATTATTCATTGTAGTATCCTTGGTTCCTGGAACACTGCCTGGATTATAGTAGGTGCTTGATAACGATTGGCTGAGTAAACAAATGGTACCTGACACAAAGTGTGCATCACAAATATTTGGAGAAAAAATTAAGAAGTTAAGACATATTACAAATATCTGGGTCAATGGTTTATGTCTTCCTGCTTCCTACACTGCACATTTTCCTCCCCTCGATAAAAGATACTTGCTAATTCTTTCAATCAATACTTATTGAGGGTCTAATTTGTACCAGTGATATTGTAATAGAACTAATTATCCAAAGTAACTTATTGAAAGCTTTACTAGACAGAACTTCTTTAATAGTCGAGTTCATCTTATATCTTTGTCAACTGGACAGTAAGAAAATTGGTGGAAGACCAGAATCACACTATGTTATGCAGTTTCATAGATTTTTTTTATTCCACATCTAAAGATTTATACATAGGGAGAGAATTAAAAAGATAAAACTGGATAAAAGAGCTCATAGTAGTACAAACTAGACTGAACAAGTTTTTGGTCTACCCCTATTGCCCATGTCTACTGCTGGGATTTTAAGGAAGTGTTTCCATGAAGTTCAATGTACTTTAATAAATTTTACAAAAGGATTAACAGCCTTGGTCAAATAGATGGTTGTGTGAGTCTGATAGCATTGTTCAGATGCCTGTTTTCTGGGTAAAACTTTAAAGGTCAATTATCTTGGCTTCAAAAGACAAATTATTTCAAGTGTTTTTGGACAATGAAGAGCCGTTGCAGTATCTTGGAAACTCAAGGGTGGTAATGAGCATCCATGTACACATATCCATTTTTACTGGTGGGGTAGATGCCTACAATTGAAATAGCTTGACCAAAGGTATGTATTCTTAAAATGTTCATAGTTACTGCCAAAATACTTTTCAAAAGGGTTAGAGCAAACTTATCCTCCTGCTAACAGCTGTGAAATATTGCCCTTTTGCTGTACCCCCTCTAGCAGTAGGTATTATCAAACCTTCTAATTTTTCTACCCTAATTTTCAAAAAATCTCACCTTGATATTTTGATTTCCATTTCCTTGACAACTTTTGAGGTTGCACATATTTTCATATAGTCATTGATTACTTTTTAATTCTGTGAATATTGTATTCA
>NW_017731453.1:3563110-3564201 GCF_001890085.2 Hipposideros armiger | reverse complement strand
GCTCTTTGGGTACGTACATGTGGCTCTGAAATAAAATTGAAAATGAAAATAAAACTATCATAGTTTCATTTATAAAATTTCTAAAGGATATTATTCACATAATGGTGATTATGTAAAAATATATTTATGGCTCTCAAATAATTTTTAAATTCTTGTGAGGGACAGGATTGGCTCTTCCAGGGGTCGGCAAACTTTTGAAACTGAACATACCCTAAGAGCTGCATGTGGCTCTCAAGCTGCAGTTTGCCAACCCCTGTACTAGATCATATCCATCAGCATACAAACATGTCGCCATCTCTCCTGTCTTTAAAAAATAATCTTGGCTGCACTTTGTCCTCCAGCCACCACCCCACTTCCCTTTTACCTTTGGTAGCAAAACTTCTTGAGTTTTCTATATTTGCTATATCCAATTCATTTCCTTCCATTCTCTCTTCACCATAGCCACATCAGGCTTTCATTCCTATCTCTTAGCACTAAACTGCTTTTCTCATGGTCACCAATGATGACCACATTGCTATCCCCAGTGGTCAAGTCTCAGTTCTCACCCACCAGCAGCATTTGGCACAATGCTCCTTAACAGTTTCTGGCTTAAATATCTGGATATTATAATATGTTTTCATTCTTTTTGCTTTTAACTCACAGGCTTTTCCTCCTCAGTCTCCTTTGTCACCTGTTCCTTTTCTTCCCAACTTTAAAAATAAGAATAACCAAGGGGCTGGCCGAGTGGCTCAGTTGGTTAAGAGCTTGCTCAAGAGTGCAAGCTCTGACTAACAGTGGTTCAATTCCCGACCCAATCTGCATTGCTGCTGAGCTGCCAAGGTGGCAGGATGGCTCAGTTAAAAAAAAATACCCAGGGATCTTTACTCATAGTTCTTCTCTAAAATACACTAATTCCCTTGGCGATTTCATCCAATATCATGTCTTTATACACCATCTATATGCTAATGACTCCCAAATCTATATTTCCACCCTCAACCTCTCTCCTGAACTTCAGACTTGTATATGTCTGAAGTTTAGCTTCCTACTTGACATTTCCACTTGGGTGTCTAATAGATACATAATACATATCTCAAACTCAGAATTTCAAAACA
>NW_017731453.1:3556102-3559190 GCF_001890085.2 Hipposideros armiger | reverse complement strand
GCATAGCCCACCATTGAACAGGCACTCTTGTTGTTAGGAGCACGTGCTCTCACCGGCTGAGCCATCCTGCCACCTGTTGGCAGCTCAGCGGCAGCGCAGCTCGGGCACAGAGTCACTGGACCATGTGGGAATCAAACCGGTGGCGCTGTTGCTCAGAGCTTGCGCTCTTAAGCTAACTCTTAACCAACTGAGCCACTCGGCCGGCCCCCCTTCAGATTTTGACATATGAGCTTCTATCTGCCTGAGCTCCCAACTCAATCCAGCAAGTGCACACACTCCCACATGCATACAGTCTCTTTACTCCAATCGTCATTCAGAGATCTTAACTCCGGTGCCACCTCCAGAAGTCATCTGTGAATTTGTTAGGCTCCACTAATAGGGGTTTCCATAATCCATACCACACTTGACAATGCTTTATTGTTATGCCAGTGTAGGTATCTGTTTCCCCAAGTAGATTTTTGAGGTTCCTGAGAACAAAGGATATGATAGCCGCAGCCTCAGGGCCTAATACAGTTTCTGGCAATGATAACCAGTGTTTTAGTGTTTGTGTGCTTTTCTAAGCACTGATTATATATGAAGTGATTAATCTTAACAAATAACTCTAAGCAGTATTATTATTCTTCAGTTTACAGATGAAAAGAGCAATGCACAGAAATGAAGCAAATTGCCCAAGGTCACAAAGCAATAATTGTCTGAGCCAGAATTTGAATGTAGCCTGACTACCCAGCTGCTGAGCTCTCGCTCCAAACCATCATGTTATATTGCCTCTGGAGCATGATAAATGTTAAGAGTGCAATACATATTTGCTAAATGAATACACAAAAGATAGGCCTCACATAGGGTCAATAGATGGCACTTACTGGAGACAACCCCTCCAGAGCAGGCTGGAAAGACCCTTGTGTCAGCAGGCAATGACCCTGCACCCACTGAAAACACAGACTGCCACACAAGAGTGACACACAGATACTTATTTTTCTCCATGATTGTCATGACTAGCTAAGTGTCTCCATGTTCTTCCTTCCTGGAAGAACTGCTCACTACTGCTGGTGGAGTATTCTTAAGGAAACCTTCCTGTTCCTGACATGGTTTCCATATCTGAAAGCAGCAAGCCCATCACTGTAAATCAAGGGGGGAAAAAAACAAAAGAATTGTTCATGAATCTCAAAATCCATGAATGGGATAAGTAAGGATGAGAGATGGAAACGGGATTTTTCTTTTCCACAAAGTTAAAAATAAAAAAAATTACACTACNTTATTTAGATTCTACAGACAAATGAGATCATATGGTATTTGTTTTTCTCAGTCTGACTTACTTCACGTAGCATATCTTCTAGGTCCATCCATGTTGTTGCAAATGGTAAGATTTCATTCTTTTTATGGCTGAATAATATTCCATTTTATATATGTACCATTTCTTTTTTATCCAGTCATCTACTGATGGGGACTTATGTTGCTTCCATATCTTGGCTATTATAAATAATACTGCAGTGAACATAGGAATGCATATACTTTTGTAACCAGTGCTTTGGATTTCTTCGGATAAATACACAGAGGTGAGATTGCTGGGTCATCTGGTAGTTCTATTTTTAATTTTTTGAGGAAAGTCCAAACTGATTTCCACAGTGGCTGCACCAATTTGCAATCTCACCAACAGTGCATGAGGGTTCCCTTTTCTTCACATCCTTGCCAACAATTGTTTGTGTATTTATTGATGATGGCCATTCTGACAGGTTTGAGATCATATCTCATTGAGGTTTTAATTTGCATTTCTCTGATGATTAGTGATGTTGAGCATATTTTTCATATGTTTATTGGCCATCTGTATGTTCTCTTTGGAATGTCTATTCAGTTCCTCTGCCCATTTTTTAATTGGACTGTTAGTTTTTTTTTGGTGTTGAGTTCGGTGAGATCTTTATGTATTGGATATTAACACCTTTGTGGATGTATTATTGGTGAATATTTTCTCCCATTCAGTAGGTTGGCTTTTTGTTTTGTTGATGGTTTCCTTTACTGTGCAAAAACTTTTTGGATTCATGTAGTCCCATTTGTTTATTTTTCATCTTTTGTTTCCTGTGCCCAAGGAGATCTATCTCTATCTCTATCTATCTGCCTATCTATCTATCTATCTATCTATCTATCTATCTATCTATTACAAGAGCCATGTCAGAGAGTTTGCTGCCTATGTTTTCTTCAAGGAGTATAATGGTTTCCAGTCTTACATGTAAGCCTTTAATCCATTTTGAGTTTATTCTTGTAATATATGGCATAAGAAGATGGTCTAGTTTCATTTTTTTGCATGTATCCGAGTTTCCTAACACCATTTGTTGAATAGACTGTCTTTACCTCATTGTATATTCTTGCCTCCTTTGTCATAGATTAAGTGACCACAAAGCATGGATTTATTTCTGGGCTCTTAGCTCTGTTCCGTTGATCTAGGAGTTTGTTTTTATGCCAGTACCATGCTGTTTGGATTACTATAGTCTGGTTGTATAAGTTGATTTCAGGTATTGTGATAGTTCCATGTTCTTTCTCAAGATTGCTGTGGCTATTTGGGGGCTTTTATGGTTCCATATAAATTTTAGGATTATTTGTTCTAGTTCTGTGAAAAATGCCATTAATATTTTTATAGGGATTGCATTGACTCAATATAGTACTTTGGGTAGTATGTATTTTATTTTTTTGATGCAATTGTAAATAGGATTGTTTTCTAAATTTCTCTTTCTGATAATTCATTATTGGTATATAAATGCAACCAATTTCTGAATATTATTTTTGTATCCTGCTACTTTACTGAATTCATTTATCAATTCTGATAGTTTTGTTTTGTTTTGTTTTGTAGAATCTTTAGGGTTCTCTATAAATAGTATAATGTCATCTGCAAATAATGACAGTTTTACTTCTTCCTTTCCAATGTTTTCTGAATGGTGTGGCTTGGCCTTCCAATACTATGTTGAATAAAAGTGGTGAAAGTGGACATCATTGTCTTGTTTCTGATCTTAATTAAGGTAAATGCTTTTAGATTCTCCCCATTAAGCATGATGCTAGCTGTAGATTTGTCATATATGGTCTTTATTATGTTGAGGTATGT
>NW_017731453.1:3549738-3550532 GCF_001890085.2 Hipposideros armiger | reverse complement strand
AGCCCAGAAATATGACGTGAAAGAATTTTTATTTCTTCATGTCTCTGGGTAGAAAAATATCCCTTTTCATTCAAAACCCTAGGTCTGCACCACACGTGGCTTTAGGTTAAAAGTTACATGCTACTGGTGTAATTAAAAAAACTCCATTCTAGAAAAATTAGCCTAAGATTACAGGTAAACTGCTGCTACCCCTGGACATTGACAAACATGAAACCATCCTAAAGGGATATGCCTCCAGCCCAGATGACCCACAATGTCTTCATATAGACCTCAACAGATGAAAACTCACAATTCAAACTTTAAAAACACAGTAGGAAACAATCCATTATGAGTGAGAATCAGCAGATAAAACAAAACGGAGGCTTCATTTCCTCCCCCCATTCCCCTAATCCACTCAGTGAATTTTAAAATAATCTGAGAGATAATAAAATAAGTTGGTTTCTGATGTTTAAAGATCCAGTTGGAATCAAAACCGTAAGAAATAACAAGACAACATGAAAAAGAAATGGAATGAGTATATGTGAAAAAGAACCAAATAGCACTTTCAGAAATAAATAATGCGGTCTTTAACTTAAAATCACAATATATTGGCATAGCTGTATATAATCTGTTTAGAACTCATGAACTAGAAGATAGATATTTAAAGATTATCCAGAGTTCATTTTAGAGAGATAGAGCAATAGAAGATGTGGAAGATATATCAGGAGACGTGGAAGCTAGAACAAGACATTTCAATATAAGTGCAGTAGAAGTTCCAGAAAGAGAAAATAGAACATGGATTGGGCAATATTCAA
>NW_017731453.1:3544342-3545076 GCF_001890085.2 Hipposideros armiger | reverse complement strand
TGTCAAGAAAGTAATATTACCTGTGTTTTAGCCCAGAAAGAAAATGTTAACAAATAGCAACTAATATCATATAGACAAGATAGTATTTGTTTTGTTTAATATGAAATGAAATAACAGAAATAGGTAACTAAAAGATAACTCTCAATATATTTAGAAATATTAAAATATATTTCTAATAATTCATGGGACAGACACAAAGCCATAATAGAAATCAAATTATATTTTAAACTGAATGACAATGAAAACACTTAATATTGAAAGTTGTGAGATGTAGCCAAAACTACAATAACAGGGAAATATTTGTAGACTGAAATGCTTATCTCAGAAAAGAGAAAAGGTTTAAAATTAGTGAACAGAATGTGCAACACAAGAAATTAGAAAATAAACAGCAGAATCCAACCAAAGAAAGTAAAAAAGAAAGAAATACAAGAAAAAATAAAGGAAAAAGAAAATAAACAGAGAAGAGCAACAAAAAGTTTTCTTAAAGAGGTCAAATAGAATAGGTAAAACTCTGGAAATATGGATCAAAAAGAAAGACAAAAGGGGGCCGGCCGAGTGGCGTGTTGGTTAAGAGTTGGCTTGGGACGCCAGCTCTGAGCAGCAGGGCCCCGGTTTGGATCCCATATGAGGGCCAGTAACGCTGTGCCCTGTACAGCTAAGATGGTGAACAACAGCTCGACCTGGAGCTGGGCTGTTGTGAGTCGCCGGCAATGGAGTGGGCTGCAGGGGCACTG
>NW_017731453.1:3528914-3536092 GCF_001890085.2 Hipposideros armiger | reverse complement strand
GAGATCATAGGTTTACAGGCAACATAGCACATTGGGACTCTGAGAACCTGACATTTAGTTCTTATCCTGCCACTAATATATCTGGTTTAATATGTAATAATCAGGTGTACTTGACTTATTATGATACTGAGAGTTTCTATGTTTGATTTTATTTTTTTGTCCTCTTGGTCTATCATGGTCTGAGAGAGATGAATTAAAAACTTTACTACTCATATGTTTTTATATCTTTCTCATTTTACTTCCTGTTATTTTTGTCTCATGAAAATGAATGCTCTATAATTTGTTGGATCATTGTTAAGAATTTCACCCTTTATCATTATAAATCACCCCACAATTTTTTCTATTTTAATGTTCTCTGCTCTAAATTCAACAAGTCTGATTTTAAAATTATGCATCATGATTTATTTTTGCTTGCATTTACATGGTTTAACTTTTTGCATCATTGAATATCAATGTTTCTGAGTCACATTGTTTTAGGTACATTGGGTTTTCCTCTATGGTATTATCTGAAAGCTCCTGTCTTTCAAAAAGTGAATTTACTTGTATTTATTTAAATGGCAGGCACTTGTGGACTGGGTTTTGTCAAATTATTTTCTGTTTGTATTGCCTTTAATATATTTTCTTTGTGTTTTTTGTCTATTTCTTCTGATGCTTTGGACGTATTACATTTTTAATCTAGTACTTTTCCTTTAATGATAATGAATACACTTAATTCTCTGTTATTTTACATAGTATTCATTGCCTGTAATGAACAGTAGTGGAATTAGTGTATTTCCACTTTTTTCATCTTTCTCTTCTACCTCTCTACGACTCCAATTTTAGTTCTCTTATTTCTCCAAGTGTCTACCATTATCCTTTAAACTATCAGATATGCATATTACTTTATGAAATTAGAATGATATGTTTTGACTTCAGTTATGAAAGAACTCACTTCTATAAAGAACACTAATGATTTCACTCTAGTTCATCTCTTCCTTAATTGCCTCATTTCTACATTATCAGTGTTTATGGAATTTATATTTTTTATCTGTAACTATAATCTCCATATCAATTTTCCTCTTAGCTCTACATGTCAATGGATTCAATACCTACTGTTAGTCTTTTCATCAGATTTTCCACTCATCTCATTCGTTTTTCTGTATGCCTGCTATGAATGCAGCATGACCACTGTTGACAAGGCCACAACAGACGAGCGGGCCAACAACTGTGTTAGTTTTTTTATTGCTGCTGTAACAAATTACCACACACCCAATGACTTGAACAACACAAATGTGTTATCCTACAGTTTGGCAGGCCCAAAGTCTGATGAGTTTCTCATTAGGCAAAAATCACTCGACAGAGCTGCATTCCTTTCTGGAGGCTCTAAGTCAGAATTGTTGTCTTTTACATTCAAGCTGTTGCAATTGTAGGACTGAAGTTCCCATTTTCTTGTTGGCTGACAGATCATAGAGGCTATCTGCATGCCTTGGCTCCTGGCTCCCTTCCTCCATCTTCAAAGCCAGCAATGGTAGTTTGGAGTCCCTCTCACTTTTTTTTTATTGGGGAACAGCCATGGCTACTGGTTACACATTGCTTTCATGCTACAATGGCATAGTTGACTCTTTTAGGGAGGGCACAGCTCACAGTGGCCCATGTGGGGATCGAACCGGCAACCATGATGTTATCTGTGCTACGCTCCCACCAACTGAGCTAACCGGTCACCCCCTCCCTCTCAACTTTTTGAATCTCTCCTGCTCTCTCTGACTTACTTCTCTCCTTCCTTCTTTTACTTTTAACAAGGGCTCAGATTATTTCACTAGAGAATCCAGGATAGTTTCCCTATTTTAAAGTAACCTCAATTTCAACTGTGAAAGTTCCTTTCACATGTCAGGTAACATATTCACAGGTTCCAGGGGTTGGACATTTTTGGGTGGCCATTACTCTGCTTACAATAACTATCAACATATTTTAAGGTTTTCTTTGTATCACAGAAGAGAAGCCAAAGAACAGTTCCCCAGAATCCCCTTTCCTAAATGGCTCTGGATTAATGTTTGCCAATGAGAGGCATTTGCAGGAGATTTACAAGGTGGAACGGATCAGTCTATTTTACTCTGCTGGCAGTTGCAGCCAGATGCACAGGCAGGTGTGAGATTCACAGGAGCTTCCTAGTAAGCTCTTGAGAGACATCTACTTGGTAGTGGGAGACAGAGGTAGATATTGGGAGCTTCCTCGAGATTCTTTTTTTTTCTTTTTTCTTTCTTTTTTTTTTTTTTTAGCTAAGCCATCCTGCTACCTGTTGGCAGCTGTTGCCAGCTCAGCTCGGGCCAGGAATCGACTGCCGACCCTGTTGCTCAGAGCTCACCTTCTTGAGCAAGCTCTTAACCAACTCAGCTGCTCGGCCGGCCCCACCTCGAGATTCTTGAAAATCACAGCAGCTTCCCAATATAGAAGTAATATCACTTATGATATGAAACATGCATCTTTTCTATACCTTGGCAAATTATCATACTCCTTTCTAAGTATGGACCAGCTTTCAACATTTGACCCTCTGCGTTTTCAATATTGTGAAATTTCTCTGTGCATTCCCTTAATGTGACAGTTTTGCCCATGTCACTTCCTCTGTGACATTTTCATCCTTTTCATTACAACCTTCCCATTTCACATTTGGTGTTATTTTGTTGTTGTTTGATTGTGTGCTAGTTTCNTCTTAAAAGAAAAAAACCCGTATCTCACAGGAGGTTAGCTTAAACGCCATAGAATTTTCTCTACTTTTTGCCATGTCTAATCCTGTTGATCATTTCTAAGAGTCATTACCAGGCTGCTAAAAACAAAGCTCACAGAGAAATTACCAAGTTTTCACTGGTTTGAAACATCTGTAAGTGTGAGACTAATATTCCCCCACCCTTACTCTGCCTCAGGATACAGTCTAGTGTCTTATTGGAAAGCAATGGGTGTAAAAATTCTCATTTCAAATGAAAAATTTCATAGATTGGGAGAGCTTATAAGACAGAGAAGAGAGCAATTGGAGTACAAAAAACGATTCCCGACAATGCACGTTTAAATCAATAAAATAATAAGTATCCTTATCATATTGCTCTCTTGTGGAGGAGATGGGAGTGGCAAATTGTGGTTTAAAGGAGCGGCGAAGGTATAAACTGTTGCTTTGAGACAATATTGTCATAAGATAAAAGCTGGAAGAGTTGATATACAAGAAAATTGCCATGTAGTTTGGCAATGTGGGGAAGCAAAGTGGGCAATCATATTGTCCAGGCAGATAGATGTCAGAGATAGCACAAAAATGCTAAGAACCAGACCCATATGGCAGTTACATCAGAGCCACTGCAAATGATACAGAATGAAACATTCATTTTAGGAATTATTTGATTGTGAGTTATTGTGGGAACTGGTAAAGTGATCTCTATACATTTGTTGCTTTTGAGTCCTGTGTTTGCCCTGAAGATAACAGGATAGGCAGTTAGGAAGGAGATATGCATGTAAAATGGCGGGGAGAAAGGACCAATGGGAATCTATTAGGGTAAGCTAGAACTCACATCAGTCTCCCATTACCTGTTTTATAATGTACATAAACTGCAAGAGAAGCCAATGCCTTTCATCAGGAGACAACACACACATCTGATCCAGAAGTCAGAGATGCTGGTGCTGAAATCTAGCAGGAGCTAAGGGGCTACAAGCCTGACTCTCATACTGTTGCGAGCACCTGGAAGGGCAGTTGCCACATTTCAGTCTCTTCCGGAAAATCAAGGGGACATTAACCCCTCAGCAGGGCCCTATGTCCCTGCATGGTACTCTTGACACAAATGGGGAACAAAGTTCCGACACACAGGTTCAGATAGAGTGAGGAACACAGCTTTATTTGGGAACCAATGTCCCTCCAGAAGCCAATGCTTTGGTAAGCGCAGTAGGTTATAATGTACAAGATAGAACTTAATAATGAACCAAGTCCTAGAGTCAATCAAGATGGTCCGGGTGAGATGACTGGGCCCACGACCGGTCTGAGGCAAGCTGGTCTTGCAAGGAAGAACTTCGGGAGAGCCCCGGAGTATCGCGGCTTGCACCTTGCAGAGGGTCTCAGCCAGAGCGCCCAGTCAGACTCCTCATGGCACTGCTCTTGAGCTCTGTTTTTATCCTCTTTTCTTTGGACTTGTTTACTTCTTAGGTGATAACCAGAAGGTGTTTACCAGAAGTTATTTACTTCTTAGGTGATCACCAGGAGTTGTTTTGCTGAACGTGTTTACCACTCAACTTTGTTATACTCAGTTTCCCACATAAACATAAACATGTTTACTTTCACTTTGCTTTTATCAGTCTCACACCTACTAGTAAACGGCTTGTTTTGCAAACCTCGATCCAACAACAACCTTGTTTATAAATAACTAGTAAATAACTAGTAAACAAGCCTCAATCCAATAACAACCTTGTTTATAGTATATTTTATATGCTCTATACAAATACCTACGTCCCTAAGGTGAGGCAGCAGATCAGTGACAATGTGTGTGGACCGGCACATTGCATAACCCTACACTACACTTCTGAGTGTAACCATGAGTGCTTCTTCATATTCAGAGGGTGCCCAAAAATGTATACACATTTTAAGAAAGGAAAAACTGTATTAAAATTGTAATACTCAATAGATACCAATAACAAAAGATGAATACAAGTCACNTAGATAGAGAGGGGGTATCTAGCATATGCTAACTGGTTCAGAGGGTGTCCAATTAGATGGAAATATTTCAATAAATGTATCAACCACAATTAAAAGCGTAATGAACAGCAGTCAAAGTGAATTAATAAAGATTATGATTCATTTTTGGAAAAGTTGATTTAGTTCCAGCTCAACTGGGTAGTTCAGATTATATTTCTGGTGGGTAATAGGCATGTCATTTATACCACGAATACTTCTAGAATAGCCACAATTTATAATGAACACAGAGAGTTATAATTTCTGAGGGAAGAGGACTTCCATTATAACAAAATTCAGATGGAAGGCTGATGTCAAAAACTGATATTTAAAAACTTATATCAGGCCCCAAAATACCCAAACATTTCTGTGTCAAGAGCGATCTGCCCAAGAAACTAACATAACATGTTTGGTAGAAACACTCTATTTAACCCACACTCAGATAGTGATAATAATAATAAAATCCATTGAATGACTACTATCTATAAGCTACTTAATATGTATCATCTTATTTAAAATATATAATAATTTTTCAAGGGTGGCAATATTATCAAGGGTGGCAATAAATTTTTCCAAAATGGAAGCTGTAGTAAGCTCAGGCGACTTACCTAAAATCATATGGCATAGCCAGTGCCCTAACTTCAATTTGCCCATTATTATTCCCAGTGTTCTTACCGTTACTCTACTGTTGCCACCCTTTATAAGCCCTTCAAGGTTGGAGCCAAGAGACGCTCCTGAAACAATTTCTCCAAGCCCATAGGAGCGGTTGGGCAGGTGGGCCCCTCTTCCTTCACTCTGAGCTTGTCCTTCCTCCTTGGCATTTCCCTCTTCCTACTGTTCTTATTATATTCCATGTCAAGAGAAAGCTATAACCATTTTCTTTCTGGACAAAAAATAAACAATTTTTTAAAACTGTCTTCCTGTTCCTTTTCACCAAGGTATGACAAACTGGGATTTGTAAAATAAACAATTTTACTAACACTAAAGGGAAGGAAAAATGAAAACAAACTAAAAGGGTCAGAAAATTGTCAGGTCTAAAGTAGCTTTCTGATCTGAATACATAAGGATACGATGAGAAGGTCCACATGTAAAATACGAACCTTGCCCAGAAAAGCCTCACGCTTCATTCTGAAGGTCCTTTCAAATACATCTAGAGTAGACCGGAAGCGGGGTGATCACATGTTGATGGCCTAGACCCAGGTGCATAAGGCAACCCAATACTCTTCTTGGTACACAGTGGCAAGATCAGAAAGTACAGAAACTCAAAGTTATCTTCCAGTCAACTTCATTTGCTCCTGAGGTTATTTCTTCACAAGTGCCTATAACTCCTTATTGTGTTAGTAACCTTTACTCTCTACTTTTGTTAATGGAACAGGTCTACAAACTCTCGGCCTTGGACTTGGTGACCACCAAGGACCCTTCCAGATCGAAAACAATAGCCTTCGAGTATTTGTCATTCTCTGTCTTTCACTTAACATAATATTTTCAAGGTGCATCCTTATTGTTGCAAATGGCAGGATTTTCTCCTTTCTCATGGCTGAGTAATATTACATTATATATACAACAAAACCTTGGATTGCGAGTAACTTGGTTTGTGAGCGTTCCACAAGATGAGCAAACATTTATAACACATTTTAATGTGAAACGAGCAATGTCTTGCAATATGAGTAGTTTGTTACCAGAATGAATTATGCTCACAAACCAAGGTATTACTGTATATACCTTCTTTATCCATTAATCCATTGATGTGAACTTAGGTTAGATGATACCACTCATATGTGGAATTTAAATAAGCCAAACTCATAAAAACAGAGAGCAGAATGGTGGTTACCAGAGGCTGAGGGTTGGGGTAATAAGAGAGATGTTGTTTAAGGGTACATACTTGCAACTAATAATACAAGCCCTGGGGAGCCAGTGCACAATATAGTGAATATACACAACAGTATTGTATTATAATCATCAAACTTGCTAAGAGACTAGATCTTAATTATTTTTACAAAAAAATGGAATTATTCCATGATGTCATAGAAATGCTAATTATAGCCACAGTGATGATCACATTACAATATATAAATGTATCAAATCAACATGTACACCTTAAATTTACACAATGTTGTATGTGAAATATATTTGAATAAAAAAAATCTATAGGCGGCCGGCCAACTGGCTCAGTTGTTTAAGAGCTCCCTCAAGAGTGTGAGCTCTGAGCAACAGGATCTCTGGTTCGATGCCCGGCCTGAGCTGAGCTGCTGCTAAGTTGCCAACAGGTGGCAGGATGGCTCAGCAAAAAAAAATTTAAAATAAAAAAATTATAAAAATAAAAAAAATAAAAAAATCTATAGGCTTCCAGGACATAATGAGGGATTGTTTTTCCAAATCATTTGAATGCCTGAGAGCAGTCCTGATTACAACTGTTACAACTGTCGTGAAACACAGTGATGACTTATATGCCTTTGACCTCAGTTCTTACTAATGTTCCAGTTAAGTCACAAAGGTCCTT
>NW_017731453.1:3520533-3522101 GCF_001890085.2 Hipposideros armiger | reverse complement strand
CCTTGATGTCCTGAATGTTATCAAAATGTTTTCCTTTCAATATTTCCTTTCTCTTCAGGTAAAGAAAGAAGTCATTGGGGACCAGATCAGGTGAGTAGGGAGGGTGTTCCAATACAGTTATTTATTTACTAGCTAAAAACTCTCTCACAGAGTGCCGTGTGAGCCTGTGCATTGTCCTGATGCAAGAGCCATGAATTGTTGGTGCAAAGTTCAGGTCGTCTAACTTTTTCATGCAGCCTTTTCAGCGCTTCCAAATAGTAAACTCGGTTCACTGTTTGTCCAGTTGGTGCAAATTCATAATGAATAATCCCTCTGATATCAGAAAAGGTTAGCAACATCGTTGCAACAAGTTCACAAACTTAATTGTCAGACCGCATAACTCAGTTGTACCCACAGAATGTTAATTTATGGAGATGATTGCATGACAATATGCAGTGGCCAGTGCCTCTGAAAGAAGCTTTTTTATTATATTTCCTGAGAGCAGAGGGCATGCCATTGCCATGCAGGGCCACAGCGGGAAACATCAGGTGTTACTCAGGAGACAGAAAGGAGCAGGGGGAAGGGATACGCCAGAGCCTTTATTGAAGTTTCCACAGGAAAAAATAGATGAGGTGGGGAAACAGTTTAAGATTAGCTAGTTTAAATATTGGGTTGTTGGAAAAGTCATGACATATTTTTTCTATGTTTTTCATTGCAAAACTGCGTCATGACTTTTCTGACAATCCGATAATACCAGGAGCTCTGGGGCAGAGGGGCTGTCCCTAGTTGTCTGGTACTTGGCCCTGGGTTGATATAGGGCAGGGGAAATAGTGACTTGATATGTGAGAATTAGATAAAGAACGTGGTTTCAGACTAAAGGCTGTTGATCACAGGGGAGAGTTAAACAAATTTGGCTATTAATTTGGCCCTGTAATTTATAGATATCAAAGAATCTATAAAAGGCTAAGAAACAGAACAGGACTATAGATTCATAACATCATATTAGATCTTTTGATGTGGGACTGTGCTTTTATCTCTAGCATATCCTGAGGTTCTTCATGTTTCAGTTCTTTATGGTCATGAAACAAAGGATCCCAAAATTTTGTGCCATTTTATTTGCTCATGATTCTGTCAATTTGGAATTCATGTAGGCCTTAGCCGGGTGGTTTTGTGCCTCTCTATGTCGTCAACTGGAGTCATTTACTCAGCTGCATTCAGGCGCTGGTTCTGCTGGCCTGGAAAGTCTAAGGGGGGCCTTCCTTCTTACACTTGTTTGCTGCCTCGCTCTTCCTCCACATGGCCTCTGTTTATCCAGGTGGCTAGCTTGAGCTCCTTCAAAGCATGGCTGTCTCAGGGCAGTTAGACTTCTTATCTGGTGGCTGGCTCTGTGTAGGGAATATTCCAAGTGGCAAAAGCAGACTCTTCAGGTCTTTAAGGCCTTGCATCATAAGCTATGTTACTTCCATCACCTTTTATTTGTCAAATCAAGTCACAGGGCCAGCCCAGATTAAAGGAGCAGGGAACATTGTTTCTATCTCTGAATAGACTAAGTGGCAAAGAATTTGTGGTTATCTTCAGTTCTCCACACC
>NW_017731453.1:3510354-3520349 GCF_001890085.2 Hipposideros armiger | reverse complement strand
CAAATGTATAAGCTCTTGCATGTTCAAGGTGATGAATTACATATTAAAATAATTAGGAATGAGAAAAAAATGAGAACAACAATGTAGTATAATATAGGACAGAAAATACATTCTATATTATAGTAATCTAAAACCATATACATGAATACAAATTAATAATATGACATTAACTCATAGAAATCATCATTCATTTATAGAAATCTGGTTTTCCAGATTTCCATATCTCTGGGACTGGGAGTGTCTTTGGTACCATCCTTCACCTACTTCATCTCGGAAACTGAGCAGAAATGGGTCTCTTTAGTTCTGAGGCAGGAGTGTACCTGAGAAATTCAAGTGGAGGATTCTGCAATCATTAAGAAACAGTTCTGTGTATCCTATCTCCGTGTCTCCTGACATGTAAGGTTTGACAAATATATGTGTTAGCAAAACTATGTATATTAGGATGCTGCGGAGATGATATATATATATATCTTTATCCATTCATTTGTTGATGGGCATTTTGGTTGTTTCTATATACAGTAAAACCATGGATTGCAAGTAACTTGGTTTGCGAGTGTTCCACAAGAAAAGCAAACATTTCTGATACATTTTAACTTGGTAAACAAGTGATGTCTTGCAATACGAGTACATAGTTTGTTTCCAGAACAAATTATGCTCGTGAACCAAGGTATTACTGTATGTCTATTGTGAATAATGCTGCAACAAACTGGAGAATATATATATATGTATATATATATATATATATACATATAAATATACATATATATGTGTATATATATATATACATATATATATATATATATATATGGAGAGAGATAGAGAGAGAAGTGGAATTTTGTATTTCCAATAACCCTGTTTAGTGAGATTTTGTACAGACAAGGAGAGGTATTAGGACTGTTTCCTTTTTATTTTAACACACCAGTATTATTTATTTTCTTTTAACCATAAGAATACATTGGCTTAGTACTTAAATAAACATGTAAAAATGTTCCAGGGCATTTTGGTAAGCTGGAGAGAGTAAAATGAAGTATCTTCTCATTCCTCTCTCTAGGCCAGAGGTCTCCACAGCCCTCTAAATGTGGTTACTGTAAATAGTAGCTCCAGGTGAATCTGGTAAGAAGAAAGAGGTGGGAGGGGTCTACGGGCAGAGGCACAGATCTTAGGGGCATCCATTTGACCTTGTCACAAATATCCCCTCCAAAGCTACTTTCTGCTCCTAGCTGCATATTCAAATGCCAGGTTGGTTTACCTGATCTGTACACACAGCTCAGGAGGCTGAAGAATTGAGGGACATTTTCATATTTATTTCAAGGGAATTTTACAGTCTGGCTTCTAGGCACATACCAGGGCAGGGTCTGAGCATGGAAGATGGTGGAAGCGATAAGCACCAGGGATCACACCCTTGGCCTTGAGCTGGTGCTCTTTTCCTGCGAAATATTGGGGTCCGAGCCACCCTTCAGTTGTCCATGCCAGAGCTGTCCTGATAAAGTTTCTGAGCCTGAGATGAGTCCCATGGTCTACTGTGCCTCTTCCCCCAGCATCTTCACACAGGTGTAAAGAAACATTCAACGGTCTTTGGAGAGGAGAGAGAGGAGTAACTAAGGAAACAGGCAGCCCTAAGCGGGGTGAATGGAGAAGGAAGGGCCGGTAGGCCTTAGCATTGGTGGGAGAGTATCATGGGCACTGGGAAGCTGGTGAACATGAACGTCATGTTTCTATACATTTTGTTTATTGATACTATGCACCTCCTCCCAAGTGCTTCCCAGCGGGTGACTGTGGAACTTCCTGTCTCTCCTCCTTCCGCCCAAGTTGAGAAGCGCCTCCCAAAGTCACTGCTCAGCTCTGTGCACAGGTCTGGCCAGGACATTTCTTGTTTTCTAGGAACTCAGAGCCCTCTCAGAGGCGATCCTAGTGGTTGCTTCCTGTGGACTCCTCCCTGATTCCCTCTGTCTTGGGGTTGTAGGAAGAGAACTGGGGAGGATTGGCCTAATCATGTCTGGGTCCCCACCAGACTGGCCGAATTCACAGAATTCCAGTGCATAATCATTGTTCCCTGGAAAGGCCAGTGCGCCAGAGCCAGGGACGCTGCAACTGTGGTACCGCACCACCAACATACTGCTTTCCGGGCTGTAGGCATGTCTTTCACTTCTGGGCCTCAGGCTCATAGGCGACCCATCCTCATACATGGTCTTTGTTCAAGGACCAAGGAGGTAGCCCATGTCCATTGCTAGAACTGTGTCGACCACAGGAAGTGTATTCCTGAGAGTAGAATCCTGGCCACCTCTTCCTGTAGTAGGGTCTGGACATAGAAAGTGGAGCTGGACACTCACTGTTGCCCAGTCAGGTCCTCCCTCCACCCTGAGCTGTGAATGGGCAGGCTGGCCAGAAACCAACTCTGACATTTCCGGTGTCTTTATTCCATCCACTGGACATTTATCAGCACCAAACAAATACTTTCTGATGCTGAAGATCAAAGGATGAGTGAGAGAGGGTCCCTGCTTGGCCTCCAGGGGCTTCTCATCTAGTGGCAGAACTCATAACACGGGACAGCCCGGGGCCTCATATTCCCTCCTACCTGCTCTTTTCCCTGCCTACCCAATCAGCAGTGTGATCGATCCCTCCGTGTCTCCTTATTGGACCTTGGTCCTGTTTGTCTCCTCTCTCTCAGCCTCTCATTTCCATGGATGCCCATTCAAGTCAATTCTATTGTGAAAGGACTGAAGAGGGATTTTCCAAACCTTATTTAGCCATTTTTATTATGTCAGTCATCGTTTTACAATGGAGACTGATTTCTGATCAGAGATAGAACATACTGGACAGTTTGAAGAGTATTTTTGGACACTGTGCAGCCACCCTTCTAAATCTTATCTCAACATCTGCACCCTGGGATCCTTTCATTCACCACACATTTATGGAGCTTCTGCTCTGGGCCAGGCATTTTTCCAGGCCTTAGGAATAGAGCAGCTAGCAAAGCAAAGTGTCTGTCCACATAGACTTACATTCTAAAGTGGAGGCAGCCTGAGGAACAAAGTGCTATATGATGTGACGGCTGCTAATATAAGGGTGAAATTCGGCGACTCAATAACATATATAGTTTGATTTAGCTGGCTTACAGTTTGATCCTTCCTGATATTCAGCTGTTTTCTCCTTGTTTCTCCCCTCACTGCCTGACTGAAAAACTCTGTTCTGTTCCCTGTCCTAAATCTACCAGTACCTCGTTAATCCATTTAATCAACAGAATCCCAACCTCAAAAGAGCAATTTCTCAATCCTCAGGCGCCCAGACACTGGAATCCATTTTGCAATTCCCTTGCTGTTTTTACTGCTGATGCATAAAGCCCCAGGCCATGGTGGCCGAGTCAGAGTCCAGAGTCTGGAGATAACATTATCTTAAAACAGACCAGACCCCAGGAAGCAATGTCAGTCCTGGGACCTGCCTGCCTGACTCCTGCTTTCCTTTGTCCTTCTTCCTGTGCACCTATAAAACCTTCTGTCTGTTCTAGGAATGGGGAGATGGCCTTTGGACAGGAGTCCACCATCCTCCCAGAATGCCGGCATTCTGAATAAATTTGCTTTTCTTTCCACCAGTCTTATCTCTTGATTTTTAACTTTTTCAAGCAGCAGGCAGCTGGTCCTTAGCACGGTATCACTAGTATGATAAATACCATGTAAAGAAATGAAACATGATGAGGGGTTAGAGAATACTGGCAGAGAGTGGGGTGCTCTGATAGATGAGGTGGTCAGGAGAGTCCTCTCCAAGAATACTGGGCGAAGGAGTCAGGCAGGTAACTGGGGAGATTCCTTGCAAGGCAAAAACGATAGACAGTGCAAAGATCCTGGGGCCAGAGCTACTGGATCTGCGTGAGAATCAGTAAGGAGGACAAGGTGATTAGAGCAGAGCAGGGAATGGGAAGAGGCACCGAAGGTGACGCAGGGCCTTGACTCCCATGACCCAGACTCTGCTGTTTCTTTTGGGTGAGAAGGAAAAATTGTTGGAGGGTTTCGAGTGGGGAAGTGATCTAACTTTTGTTCTAAAGGACTCCTGTGCCTACGCTGTGGAGAATACATATACTGGAGGAAGAGAAGAGTGAAAGCTGAGAGATTCTTTGCAGCCATCCGGGTGAGAGAGGAAGGCTGGAATCCAGGTGGCAGTGGTAGAAGGGACAAGAAGTGATTGAATTGGGGATATATTTTAAAAGCAGAGCCCACAGAGAATGTTGGTTCTAAGGTCTTGGCTACAACTCAGTTGTCAACAACTATTTGAATAATCACATTCCAAGTAGAAAAACAAAACCATTTGAAAACACACGTCTTCATTGTTAAGCAAAACATAATACCCAGTGACCAAGGGACACTAATATTAAGACATGAAATAGTCAAAGATAGGCGGGATGCCTGCGTATGTTTATCTGATGGTTTTGTAGAACTTTTTATACTTCGCTATTTAGAAAAATAATAATGAAAAACGATAGAGATATACAATATTATTTCCCAACGAAAGAAAAACCCGTTTAAATAATATTTTGTCTGAAAAACAGGACTCCTGAGGGGTTTTCATTACTCTGAAAGGATGTGTGACTCCCGCGTTGCGGCCAGCAGTGCTAATAGCTGTCTGGGTAAATGAAGTTTAAATAAGCAAGAAAATGTGTTAATCAACATCACACAAATGAAATCTAGTGGCCACAGGCCCACCAAGAAACATTGAATTGTGTGAGTCGGCTGGGTTGAAGGGTGGTTAATCCTTTAAACTTGAGCAGGTTGGCCCTCTCTGAGAGATGGGTCTTAGGGCTCGCTGTGTCCTGCCTAATGCCTGTCCCACATCCCCTGCCTTGATCCGCCGCCTGCCTTCAGACCTACCAGCCCTCGGCTCCGCGACCCTGCCCGCCCCTTCCCGCCCCTTCCCTGGCTACGCCCTCCCCGGTTACGTCACCGCGGCCCTGCCCACCCCACTCTGGCCACGCCCCCACGCAGCGCTGGTATCTTCCCTAGACACGCCCCCTCCCCCCACCTCCCAGGGCCGCGCCGGCGCGCGGGCCGCGCGAGCGGCTTTGTGGGCGGATCTTGCGCAGCCGCCGGGACCCTTGCGTGCACCGCTTTCCGCCCCCGGCCACCCGCGCCTCCACGGACACGCACTTCCTGCGAGGCCTTCCTGCGCACCTTAGGCGACCCGAACCCAGCCGAGCCCAGCCCTGCCTTTCCAAGCGGTTCGCCATGGTGGACGAGCTGGTGCTGCTGCTGCACGCGCTCCTGGTGCGGCACCGCGCCCTGAGCATCGAGAACAGCCAGCTCATGGAACAGCTGCGGCTGCTGGTGTGCGAGAGAGCCACCCTGCTGCGCCAGGTACGTCCGCCGAGCTGCCCGGTGCCCTTCCCCGAAACGTTTAACGGCGAGAGCTCCCGGCTCCCCGAGTTTATCGTGCAGACGGCGTCTTACATGCTTGTCAACGAGAACCGGTTCTGCAACGACGCCATGAAGGTGGCATTCCTGATCAGCCTACTCACCGGGGAAGCCGAGGAGTGGGTGGTGCCTTACATTGAGATGGATAGCCCCATCCTCAGTGATTACAGGGCCTTCCTCGAGGAGATGAAACAGTGTTTTGGTTGGGATGACGACGAAGAGGACGACGACGAAGAAGAAGAAGATGATTACTAGGCCTGGAGACCCTCGGGCCTAAGGGGGAAGGGCTCTGCACGCCGCCACCTCCCCCACCCCCCCTTCCTGCTCCTCCCGGAGCCACCCTTCTCCCCCTAGCCCGCCCATCTTCTTCCCTCTCCTACCCTCTGGTCCTCTCCCTCGTCCCCCCTCCCCCCGGAGCGCTTGTCTTTGTTCCAGAAATTGTGCTCCAGTTACGTGCTGGGGCTGGGGGTTTGCTCTGAAGCGCGCTGCCACCCACTCTGGCCAGCCCCGGGAAGCACCCCTGCTAATGTGGACTGTGTCCTGAGCCCCAGCTCTAGGGCAGGTCCCTGTTACCAACTGGTCAGACTATGCCCTGCCCTGCCAACTGCCAGGCCAACATCTGCCCAGAGACCTACGCTGCCGCTAACTACACCACCATTCACCACATTCTAGCGACAGACCACCGCCTTTGGAGATGAGGACCAACCTAGAAGATGGGTTGGCTACACCTCCTTGGACATTTATTTGGACAGCTCACCAGCCCCCGAAGGGGCCAATCTTTCAACCGGGTTAGTTCCCTACCTGTTTGCAGAGGTCTCCCCTGCGCCACCAGATTGCTGCAGGGGCCTAGTGTGCCTGGCAGCCAAATTGTTGACATTTCTTTTCTCCTATGCACTAGTTTTGCACAGCTGTCATTTTTCTTTATAAATTGCAGCAGTCTAAAAAGAAAAACAGGCACTCAGCCAAGCTTCTCAATACTACCTGGAAAAAGTACTTGCGTTCTTTTCAATAAATATCAAGCACTACGAAAAAAAACAAAAGGAGTGTCTTTAATGGTTAAGTGCTATCACTGGCCCCGACCACTCTCACTCGGCCTCCCATTTTTCCCATTGAGATCCGGGAACTTAGGTCAATCCCAGAATTCCCCACGGTCATCTCTAGGCTACAGAGGACAGCTACCATAGGGCTTTAGAGGGATTTTGGGGCCTCCAGGGTGGCACACCATCTCTAACTGGGACACTTGGGAGTGAAAGGGGGTGCTATTAATTAGGCTGGGACAACAGGAATAATCTGGACACATACAGTGTTCCTATCTTCTTGAGCCTTTGGTTTCCTTCCTCAACCCTGCCAGGGAAATTTGGCCCCTTAATCCTTTATTGCCTGTGGGGTGCTGTTGAATTCAGGCTTTAATTAACAATGGAGCACATTATTATAATACCCCTTTCAGGTGCTTGAGCTAACATTAAATCCTGGATCCCTGGTATGTGCACCACGATAGCCTGATCTGAACGTTTTATCCAGCTTGGGCAGACACCCTTAGAATCCTTACCCATTCATGTGCCCCAGATTCCTGCCTAAGAATTTGGCAAGATGCCTGGCTAGCTCCTGAACTAAACCTTGTGCTGCTGAACTATGCTGAGATCTCTTTAAGGGCTCAGAGGTATTGAAGGAGTAGGGTGCTGAGAATAATCTGCATACTTTTGTGAGGTCCTTATCCCAGGTTAAGTCATTGAAATATTAGAGAAGCTGAGTTAGGGGATTTAGGGGGCTACCCCAGGGTGCCAGGAACTTTCAGGAGGATTTGAGGAGTTCCGAGTTCTCATTCTCATCTCCATCTGCCCAAATGTCATTGTATCATGCCTGGAGCTAGCTCTACCTTAGGAACTCTTAACGAATTCAGGTAATAAATGTCCTTACTGTTTTAAGAACTTTGGAGGCTGGGTATTTTTTTTCCTTGTACTGGTAAACCTCACTGTGGTTTAAATGAATACTACTCATCCTACTGGTCACCTCACAGGTGTGGATTCAGTGAGATCACACTCATGAGGTACGTAGAACTGCTACATGGTGAGCACTCAGTAAACATGGGCTGTTACTCCCAGGCCTGGGAATCAAAATCTCGCTTGGGAAGCATATCTCTTGCTATGAGCTTGGCTTTAGTTGCCATGAACAGGAGCACAGTAGGCTCTGGGAGAGTGGAAGTGAGCATCATGGCAAGACCTCGTTTACCCTTTGGAATCTGACATGAAGTCACAGCCAGTTAATTTACTTGGTGAACAGGCCAAGTCCAGGGCAGGAGTTAGTTTCTCGGCCTAGGAAAGTTGTTTATGGAGGGTAGGGACAGGGCGGATATGACTTAGCAAAGGAGGTTGAGGCCCACATTAGGGGTTGATGTGGGGAAGTGGGCAACAGCTGAAAGCTAGGTAAAGGGTCCGGCGACACCAAAAATTAGTCATTCAAAATGATCTGTGGTCCAGGTGTACTGAGAGGAGTTAGAGATGTGCTAGTGAATGAAAGGTCAGGTGGCTGTCCTCGTAGTGATCCTCGTTTGTTGCTTTTATGGTGTCTTGGGCCAGAACTAGGAGGATATCTAGCTTACAGGTAGGGTCCAGGAAGAATCTAGGTTGTGATTAGATCTGGGAGTGACCTTCCCAGTGTGGAAGTTGAAGTAGATGAGATTGACTCCCCACCATCAAACCAAGTGAGCACCTGCTCTAGGGGGAAGAAGGCTCCGTAGTCAGTGAGGATGGCAATGCCAAGGCAGCATCTGAGGAGCATCCCCGAGAGCTAGGCCAAGGAACTTCTTGGAACTGAGGTGCATGAGCTTGCTTGGAGTACGTGTATGCGTGTGATAAAAGAACAGGTTACGCTGTGAGCTGCAGAGAAGGATAATGTGAGAATCTGGCTACCTTGGGGGCAGATTCTGTAATACATAAAAGCACAGATATTGACAAAGGCTCTGCCACCCAGGAAAGGATTCATGACTGCACCATAAGGCAGAGCGAAAGAGAATGGAGAAGTTAATAAGCATGTCTAGAGATAAAAAACACTGCTTAGATGGAAACTAGTAAGAATGGGTGGAAATGCTGAAATCGTAAATATGAACTTCAGAGACCTCAATCCTCATCTAGGGCATCCTGGACTTGAAATGGTCCCTGAAATGACACTATGAATGAAATGTCATACTTAACGTCATACTCATTTATATGAGTATATGAGTATATATTAATAAACGTCATACTCATTTAATCCTATTAAGTCAACCAATGTATCTTGGGATTTCTCTAATGATTTGAATAGGTAAGCACTGCCTCCCATTAATTCTGTGTTGCTGTGTTTTGCAGGATGGTATATAAACAGTAAAAAGTTCAGCAATGATAAAGTAGGCAGACTAGAGGGACACATCTTGTTGAAATTAGTGAGATATTTTTTAACAAATGAACCTTAAAAAATTTTCTAGGTTCTTAAAAACAATTGAAACAAAGCTAGGAAAGGGTTTTCAGTACAAGATCCTGAGGTTTTTCCTCATTGGATGGTTAGGGTGGGCTAATTGTATGAAGCGTATTTATTTGCTTAGACATATGAATTTTGCTAAAGTCATGTTAAAAATGTCTAGTAGTTTGCATCACGGGCTAGTTCAGGTATATTATTCCTGACAGTCTTTTTTTTAGATGTTTTTATTGGGGAATTGGGGGAATTGGGGAAGGGAACAGTGTTGGTGAATTGGGGAAGGGGAACATTGTGTTTTTCCAGGACTTATCAACTCGAAGTCAAGTTTTTGTCCTTCAACCTTAGTTGTGGAGGGCACAAGCTTAGCTCTAAGTCCAGTTGCCGCTTTCATTCTAGTTGCAGGGGGCGCAGCCCACCATCCTATACAGGTGTTGAACCGGGAACCTTGCTGCTAAAAGCATGTGCTCTCACCAGCTCAGCAGCAGCTCAGCTCACTGGCCCATGTGAGAATCCAACCGGCAACCGTCTGTTGCTCAGAGCTGGCGCTCTTAACCAACTGAGCCACTCGGCTGGCCCCTATTCCCTACAGTCTTATGTCCACTAAGTTCTAAAGGTAGATACAATGAACACATGTTTGGTGTCTTTCCACAGTGCTGGTAACCGCGTACTTCCCTTCATGAAAATCAGATCACCGTCCTTGCATTTTTATCTTCTGGTCTGAAATGCCTCTGTTAGGATTTGTTCCTTTATCTTCAAATGTTCTATTGTCCAGAGACTTATTTTCAAACAATGCAGTTAGCTTGGGATGGGTAATAGCTTGCTTAAAGTAGTAATTATGAACAGCATAGCAAGATTTGTTAATGGAGCAGAAGCCCTCCCCTGGGTGTGTTGAGGGAATACTGGGGAGGCGCTGCAAAGGGGGATTCAGAATAGCCAGATGGCAATATTTACGTACCTCCCTTTCTCCCCTCAGGGCCTGCTATCTGAGCTATAATCAATAAGAAATTGATTTTTCTTATACTAGCTATAAGATTTGCATACCTCCTTCTCTCTGTAAATCACAAATGATTTCATCAGCAAAGTTGCAATACTATAATTCTTATATTTTAGCCAAAGTCCCTTATACAGTGAACTTAACCGAATTTGCCA
>NW_017731453.1:3506255-3507729 GCF_001890085.2 Hipposideros armiger | reverse complement strand
GTATTTAATAATCTATATTCAAATATCCCAGTGTCTTTTTAATTATTTGGTTGAATTACGTTTCAAAAAATGTCAACACATTTGGTTTACATATCTTTTAACCTTGTTAATTGGTAATAGTTCTCCCACCCTTTTTTTCTTTGCAATTTTTTGTATAGGAAACCAGGTCATTTGTTCTATGAAATTTTCTATGTCCTATATTTGCTTTATTTTTTTCATGTCCTTGCCCAAGTTTCACTTGGGTTGTTGATGTTTCTTTTTTAATTTTGTAGAAGCTCTTTATTAGGGATCTGTAATAAATTTTGTACATATTTATGTTCAGTTTGTCATTTGCCTTTTTATTTTCTTTATGATATTTTAGGCTGCGGTGAAAATGTTTCGTATATGTCCATTTTTCCACTATCTCCTCCCATTTCTGTGCTCCCCAATGTATTTATTTACGTTCTTTTAGTGTTAATACCTTTAAATGGTGTATATACCTCTATTATTTTTCAGATACGAATGATTTATTTTGACTCTCAGCCATGAAAAGATGAGGAATTCAACATACACAGTAATACTTTTTCCCTGTCAACTTTGTAAGTTACATTGTTTTATGTTGTTGGTGTTTGTAACATTTACATATTTTCCTGTGACTCTAATCCCCATGTGTTTTAATCTTAATATATCAGAATTAAATAATTACTATCTTGTCCAATTATCATTTAATCTCTTTTTGTTACCTAGTGTTTTTTTCTTTTTAGTTGTTTCTTTAAAAAAAAAAAAAGAAAACCTCCCAGGAACTATATGCTCTGAGTTTTTCAAGGTGAATGACAGCTTTGTTATGGGTAGAGTTTGAGGTGAGGTCACATTTCTTTTCTTTCATTGCTCCACTATCTTTTAGCATTGAATGTTATTTTGTAGAAATCTGAGGCCGTCCTAATATTTTTCACTTATAATTGATTTGATATTTTTATTGAGTTCCCAGGGGAATTTTTTTATATTTGAATAGGATATATCTAAGTGTTATTCATTCTTTGTCATTTTTTGTGTGAACCTGGTATTATCATTTAATATGTAGATTCAAGGCCTGATTCATTGATGCAATGCTTTCTTAATTGTTTCTTTAAATATGTATAACACCAGGGGTGCCAAAAAATATATACACATGACTTGTGTTCATCTTGTTGTCGGTATATATTGAATAATACAATTTTAATACAGTTTTTTTCCTTTCTCAAAATGTGTATACATTTTTTTGGCACCCACTGTATATACTGATATTTATGTTGACTCTACTTGCCCTCTACATTTTAAATTTTCTTCAATTTTTCAACATTTCCTTCATTTCCATTTTGTTCTGCCCACTTATATCAATCCTGTTCATTATGGCCTTTACAGTGATTCCAGGAGTATTTGTCATTCTTTGTGCTGCTTCCAATTTGGCTTTATTTCTGTGATAGTTTTATCTTAAATTTTTTTTTATTGTTAGATT
>NW_017731453.1:3495955-3497304 GCF_001890085.2 Hipposideros armiger | reverse complement strand
TCCATGCATTCATGAGCTTTCTGGATTTCTTCTTGTAATTGATTTCTAGTTTCATAGCATTGTGGTCGGAGAAAACACTTGATATGATTTCAATCTTTTTAAATTTATTGAGACTTGTTTTGTGACCTAACATGTGGTGTATCTTAGAAAATGATCCATGTGCACTTGAGAAGAATATATATTCTGTAGCTTTGGGGTGAAATGCTCTGAAAATATCGATTAAATTCAGCTGGTATAAAGTGTCATTTAAGGCCACTGTTTCCATGTTGATTTTCTGTCTGGAGGATCTGTGTATTGGTGACAGCGGGGTGTTGAAGTCCCCTACTATAATAGTGTTATTGTTGATCTCTGTCTTTATGTCTGTCAAAATCTGTTTTATATATTTAGGGGCTCCTACATTAGGTGCATAGATGTTTACATGAGTTATATCCTCTTGTTGGATCGATCCCTTTATTATTATGAAGTGTCCTTTGTCCTTTGTTATGTTCTTCACTTTAAAGTCCATTTTATCTGATTAAGTATCTCTACTCCAGCTTTTTTCTCGGGACCATTTGCATGAAATATTTTACTCTATCCCTTTACTTTCAACCTGTATGTTTCTTTTGATCTAAGATGAGTCTCTTGTAAACAGCATATGCAAGGGTCTTGTTTTCTTATCCACTCAGCCACCCTATGTCTTTTGATTGGAACATTCAGTCCATTTACATTTAATGTGATTATTGATAGGTGCGTAGTTATTGCCATTTTATTATTTGTGTTCCTGGTCTTCATTAGTTAGGTGGTTTTTCTTTTTCCTCTGCTTAAAGAAGCCCTTTTAACATTTCCTGCAATGCTGGTTTGGTGGTAATGAATTCCTTTAGCTTACTCTTTTCTGGGAAGCTCTTTATCTCTCCTTCAATTTTAAAAGATAACCTTGCTGGATAAAGCAATCTAGGTTGTAGGCCTCTGTTTTTCATCACTTTGAAGACCTCCTGCCACACCCTTCTGGCCTGCAGAGTTTCTGTAGAAAAGTAGGCTGATAATCTTATGGGGGTGCCCTTGTATGTCACTTACTGCCTGTCCCTTGCTGCTTTTAGGATTCTGTCTTTGTCTTTAACTCTTGCCATTTTCACTATAATGTGTCTTGGTGTGGGCCTATTTGGGATCACCTTATTTGGAACTCTCTGTACTTCCTGTGCATGTATGTCAATTTCCTTTGCCAGTTTAGGGAAGTTTTCAGACATTATTACTTTAAATATGTTCTCGATCCCTTGCTCCCTCTCTTCTCTTTCTGGTATTCCTATGATGCGCATATTGTTGCATTTGATGTTGTCGCCTAGCTCTCTTAAACTATTTTCCATGTTTTTTAT
>NW_017731453.1:3482190-3494690 GCF_001890085.2 Hipposideros armiger | reverse complement strand
ACCCAAAACATCCAAGAGAACCCAATTAACAATAACAATATAACCTATCAAAAAAGAAAACCCAACTAAAAACAATAAAAAAGGGAGAAAAAACAAGAAATAGCCAGTGTCAATCTTCGCTGAAGTCTGCCAAGCTCTCCCCAGGTTTTCCTCTGCAATACACACACTCCTGTGTGTCTTGTGGGGGCAGAGCCAGCCGCCTTAATATAGGTCTATTTTAGATGAGTGGATTTATGAGGTGTGATTGGTAGTTTTTTTACAAAGTCAGTGTTATTTCTGCTCCTGCCTGTCCAGAGGCACTCTGATTTCTCGCAGTGGACTGGATGTGCGTCTTTGGGTGCTCTTTCCATGGGGCTGTTGGAGGGTGGGGAATGGAGTTTTCAGAGCTGATGGTAGGCCTTCCTGTGCCTCAGCAGCCAAAGCTGTTCTGCTGCCACCTGCAGCCTTTTCTTATGTAAATTACTCAACCCCCAGGGAGTCGAAGCACCTTTGTTTTGACTTACTCCTCTCTTCAGGAGTCAGTCTCAGGCTCTGGCAGGGAGGAGGCCAAAGTTTCTGAGGGAGGGTGGGAGTGTGCACTTATCTATGCAGTTTATTTTTCCTATCTGAGAGAAAAGTGGAAATAAGAAAGAGAAAAAAAGAAAAGAGAAAAAAATAGGATAAAGAAAAAAAGCCCCTTCCAACGCCAGGCACCCTCTGGCAAAGCAGCTCGTGTCTCCACAGCTGTGGGGTGCGGGCTGCATCTCCACGCTTCTCGCTTCCCTCTTCTCCTGTTCCCCGGTTTGAGATTTCTGCCTCAGAAACTGTGCGCCCTGGGGCTCCTGTCAGACTCAGGGCGGGGACGGTCAGCACCAGAGGCTGAGCCTGTCCAGATGCTGAAAAACACTCTGCCTTTTCCTGGATTCCCACAGACCCGCAGCCCCGGGTGCAGACTTACTGTGCCTCCGCTCACGCCCTACTCTCTAGCCGTTCTGCCTGGTGCCCGGCCTGAGAATTCTGCCTTAGCACGGGCTGGAGGTGCAGGGAGTGAGCTGCGGGAACTCTCTGATCGGCTCTCTGAGACCCCAGTCTCCACAGATGCAGTCTGTCTCCATGCGCCTCACCTCCCTCTTCCCCCACTCGCCCGGTCTGCCCACCTATAAGTACTCAGCGTGGGAGTCCCTCCGCTGCTCAGTGTGCTTTGTAGAGATTTGTTTTCTGTGTCCAGCTGCTCAAATTGCTGTGGTTTGCAAGGAAGAACTCAGGGAGCCCTCCTCACTGCTGCCATTTTTTTCTCTCGAAACCAGTTTTATTTGTTTTTCTTCCACATTTTGCCAAGTGTTGCCAGCTCATGTTTTAGCTTCTATCGACTCCTGCATATTCCTGAATTATATATTTCTGATTTCTTCTCTTGCTATGTAGCTATGATTCCTTTATATGTTTTAAATTGATGGTGACATGATATGATGGTGATATAAGTCACATCTGTTTCCTGGCAATATTTTTCTAGGCAGTGTTATTTGCCATTTTTTTCCCTGTTCCTTCATGCTTGTGGGAGTGTTCTAGAAACTGTTCAGTGTCTTGTCTACTTCCCAGCAGTGTTAATCTTCCTCAGTGAGGGCAGGTATAAGTCAGCTTTCAGTCCAGTCCCAACAGCATTTCTCTGGCAGAAGTAACTCAATGTTGGTGGCTTGTACGTTGCATACTTTCCATTTTCCAGAGATGAGACAGATCTGTCCCCTACCCCCCACCCCTTTGTTTCAACATTTCATGGGGCATTTAAATAGCACTCTCATGTTGTCATTGTACCTGAATGTACCTAGATGATTTCTGACATTATTTTCGGAGTTATCATTCTGTGCTTTCTGTTTTCACCCCCATTGTTCAGTAGCTCTGAGGTTTAAATCACCTGAAATAGCCTACGTTCCTAGGAAGTGTTGAGCTAACTTGTGAGAGGAATTAAATTAGACTCAGCTCTGGGGGTGGGAAAGCCTGAAAGGTTTATTAATGACCTAGAATACTTTCTCAATACAGCGCTCCTCCTCCCCCCCCCCCAGTTTCAAAAATAAGGTCAATTTTACTACCAACTTTTGGAACAACTTTTTATCCTCCTGTGTAGCAAGAAGAAAAATGGAAGGGTTTTAGCCATCTGTGGAGAAGGGGAGCTGCATACGTCAGAGATCTGATCAATATGCATATGGAAAAAAAGGAAAGAAATCTGTTATTTATTGGAATAAAAAGTAGGGAGGGTGAAATTAGTAGCAGATAATAGACCTTAGAAGAGATAGACAAGCATATATGGAAAGATTGGTTTGCTGTGACATGAGAATAGATTGTGCTGTGCACAAAGTCTGATTCAGTGAGACCATGTTGGTGGCCAGAAAGACTGTAATCCCATTTGTGGCTTTGCCATAGATTTATTCTGCCAACTCCAGACAGATTACTTGACTTCTGTAATTATAAACCTCTGTACCTATATCATGGGAATAATTATATCTCAGGACTAATATAAGGACAAACTGCCTACTTACCTTATCTGGTAGTCAATAAATGTTAACTCCATTCTTTTGATCAGAAGCTACTACTTAGTAAAATAGGAATGTTAAGGTTGACTGACGTGGTAGACTTCTGTGTCCTGGTAGAAAGACATTGATATTGGGGGATTTGCAGTGTTAGGAGGAAAAGTGTGCAACACATTAAAATAAATACAGTCATATCAGAGGGAAAGTCACAAGAGTGGATATTAAGAATTAATTAACATGTGAACAGCCTTTGACATTTTAAAAAACACTGTCATATTTATCTTTTTGAGACACACCAACTCAGTGAAGAAGTATTTTTATTTACATTTAAAAAATTGAGATATTAAGACTCAGACATGTACTCACTTTGGCAGCACGTATACTAAAATTGGAACGATACAGAGAAGATTAGCATGGCCCCTGCACAAGGATAACACGCAAATTCGTGAAGCATTCCATATTTAAAAAAAAAAAAAAAGATCCAGACGGAAACCAAAAAATTTGTCCTTGAAAAAAATGGCAGGATCCGGGGTTGGAATTTCCCCCCCCAAGTCCAGTATTATTTTTACAATTTCATGCTGCCAGTGAAAGTAATGCGTTGTTCAACTTGCTTATTCCCATGGACCTCCACTTCCCTGTTTGTAACTCAGAGTATTTTCATCAGCGGGCCACTCTGCGCATCCTTCTCTCATTTAACAACAAACTAACTGAACAACTGGCACTGTCCCCACAACTCTGAACTCCATGATTCCATCCCCATTTTGCACAAACACTAGAATACTTGCATGAAACATTTTGAGATGTGAGAAAGATGCTGGGATTACTCTCTTTTTCCTTTGGCAGCAAAAACAAAAACAAACAAACAAAATGAAAAACAACCTAAATGTCTATCAAAGGAGATAGATAAATTAGGATAAATTGCATCCTTACATGAGCTGCAGTGCAGGGGTAAAAATAATATTTTGTTTGTATTCATCAGGGGAAGTTCCGATAGGAATTGTTGAGCATAAAATCAATTCACAAATACTTGTAGAGTATGATAACATTTACAAATATTTAACAACCTATATGTGTATGCATATGTATGTGTATACACATACAAAAGGAAAAAGAACAGAAAGATAAATGCCAAACTTTTAACAGTGTTTGCCGTAGAGAGGGGAATAGTATGAATCTTTTTGCCCTTTTACTCTACATCCCTCAGCTTTATTACAGGGAGGACTAATAGAATTTAAAACAAACTTAGCACTTATTCTGGAAAAGTTATGGTGAAAACAAAAAAAATACTATTGGTATCATTATAATGTAGTTCTCTTTTGGAAACAATAATTCATCTTGTAGGAACCATAACCTTGTTCACAACTTGTTATAAAATAAAGATAATTGGTTTTATAAATTCTGTTATGTTACTTTTTTAAATTCAAGTTTATTGGGGTGACAATTGTTAGTAAAGTCACATAGATTTAAGATGTACAAATCCGTAATGTATATCACACTGTGTGTTCACCACCCAGAGTCAGTTCTTCTTCCATCACCATATATTTGATCCCCTTTCCCCTCATTTACTCCCCCCCCGCTGTTATGTTACTTTAATTCTACTGAACAATTGATAATAAAACTCGGTTTCATCAGTGAAAACAACCTGTATGCAAACATTGACTTTAATGGTAAGTCTGGTCAGTGCAGTTAGGCACAGGTACATTTCCTGTAGTATGTCTTCAGTTTTTCCCTTGCGTTTCAGCTCCTATGTCCTTCGTTCCAACCCTTATTGTTTGCCAGGTTGATTCGAATGGACTCCTAGATGACCTTTCTTCTTACCGGCTCTCCTCCTTCTAATCTGTCCTCATTGCTGTTAGTGTTGTCTATTTGAAACCTAAATCTTATTTACTACTCTTATTCAAAAGGATTCAGTGATCTCCCATAGCTTCAGAAAGCATTTCAAATTCCTTAACATTTATGTACAGATTACTTTTTATAAAAAATTATCTTTTGTATTGAGTTAAAATTAACATACTGTAAAATTGATCCTTTTATGTGTACAATTTAGTATTTTCAGGATATTCACAAAGTTACACAACTAATTCCAAAACAGCTTCATAATCTCAAAAAGAAACTGTACACATTAGCAGTTATTCCTCTTGCCCCATCTCTCTCCCCTTCCTCCATACCTAGAAACCATTAATTTCTCCCTATATGGATTGCCTATCCTGGACATTTCATACAAATAGAATCACATAATACATACTGTTTTGTGATTGACTTCTTACATTTAGCATAATATTTTAAGGTTTGCCCATGTTGTAGCATGTATCAGGATTTTACTCTTTTTTATGGCTGCATAATATTCAATTGTATAGATATACCACATTTTGGTTTTCTACTCATCAATTGTTGGGGTTTTTTTTAGCTGAGCAATCCTGCTACCTGTTGGCAGCTCAGCGGCTGCTCAGCTCGGGCTGGACTCGAACCGCTGTTACTCAGAGCTCAAACTCTTGAGCGAGCTCTTAACCAACTGAGCCACTCGGCCGGCCCCACTACTCATCAATTGTTGAACATTTGGGTTGTCTCCAGTTTTTGGCCATTATAAATACTGCCACTATGAAAATTCATGTACAAGGGTTTTCTTTCAATACCTGTTTTCAATTCTCTTAGGATTATATCTGGGTGTGGAATTGCTGGGTCATAGGTAATTTTGTGTTTAACTTTTTGAGAAACTGCAAGATTGTTTTCCAAAGTGGCTGGACCATTTTCTATTCCCACTGGTATTATATGGGTTTTATAACGTGTCCACATCCTCAGTGACACCTGTTATTGTCTGTGTTTTTCGGTTGTAGTCACCCTAGTTGGTGTGAAGTAGTATATCATTGTGATTTTGATTTTTGTTTCCCTAATGATTAATGATGGTGAGAATTTTGTCTTGGACTCATTGACCATTTGTATATCTTTTTTTGGAGAAATGACTATTTTAAAATTAGGCTGTCTTTTGATTGTTGAGTTGTAAGAGTTCCTTATATATTCTGGATACTAGAATTAATTATCAAATATATGATTTACAAATATTTTCTCCAATTTGATGGGTTGTTTTTTTACTTTTTTCATAGTATCCTTTGGTGTACAAGACTTTAATGTTGATGAAGTCTAGTTTATCAGTTTTCTCTTTGATTTTTAGTGTTTTTGGTGTCATATTTAAGAAAGCATTTCCTAATGCAGGGTCACAACAATTAACCCCTATGTTTTCAAAGTTCTCAGAGTTTTAAGTTTTAGTTCCTTCATTTTGGTCTTTGATCCTTTTTTTTTTAAGCTGAGCCATCCTGCCACCTTTGGCAGCTCAGTGGCAGCTCAGCTCGGGCTGGGAATTGAACTGGCGACCCTGTTGCTCAGAGCTCGCACTCTTGAGCGAGCTCTTAACCAACTGAGCTGCTCGGCTGGCCCTTTGATCCATTTTTAAAATATATTTTTAATTTTTCAATTAGAGTTGACATACAATACTTTATTAGTTTCAGGTGTACAACAGCGATTAGATATTTATATAACTTACAAGGTGATCACCCTGATAAATTGAGTACTTATCTGACACCATACATAGTAATTACAATATTATTGACTATATTCCTTATGCTATACTTTATATCCCCATGATTATTTTGTAACTACCACTTTGTCTTCTTAATCCCTTCACAATTTTCACCCATCCCCCTAACCCCCCTCCCATCTGGCAACCATCAAAATGTTCTTTTTATCTATGAGGCTGTTTCTGTTTTGTGTGTTTGTTTATTTTGTTCTTTAGATTCCACATAGAAGTGAAATTATATGATATTTGTCTTTTTCTGACTTACTCAGCACAATACTCTGTAGGTCCATCCATGTTGTTGCAGATGGCAAAATTTCATTCTTGTTTATGATTGAGTAATATTCCATTGTATAAATGTACCACCTCTTCTTTATCCATTCATCTATTCATAGAAATCAAGGTTGCCTCCACATCTTGGCCACTGTAAACAATGCTGCAATGAACATATGGATGCACATGTCCCTTTGAAGTAGTGTTTTGGGTTTGTGCAGATAAATACCCAGAAGTGGGATTAGTGGGTACTTCTTTGTCTTGTCTGGTTTAAGTATTGCTACCGCAGCTTTTTGTTTTCATTTCCATTATCATGAAATATTTTTTTCCATCCCTTGACTTTCAGTCTATGTGTGTCTTTTGTTTTGAGGTGAGTCCCTTGTAGGCAGCATACGAGATGTAATAAAAAAATACAGTGAATGTTTAAATAAAAAAGATTATTACAGTAAAAGATACATTGCCATTAACCCCTTCAAAATACTTCCCCTGTCTTTGAACACACTTATCCCATCATTCTTGCCACTTTCTGAAGCAGATCTTGAAGTCCTCTTTCCTGAGTGTCTTTAATTGCGCTGTTGTGGCTGCCTCCCTGTCCTGAATCGATTCAAAACATTTACCTTTCATGGTCATTTCCCCCTCCTCCAGCCGTTGTTCTCAGTCTAGTTGTGGAGGATGCCGCTCACTGGCCCATGTCAGTATTATGATTGTTGCGCTCTACCAGACTGAGGCAGTCGGTAGCTGGCCGTTGGCCAGCAACTCATGGCAGCCCAGTTCCAGGTCCAGCCGTTGTTCACAATCTTAGCTGTAGAGGGCGCAGCTTACTGGCCCATGTGTGAGTCGAACTGGCAGCCTTGTTGTTCAGAGCTTGCGCTCTTACCAACTGAGCTATCCAGCCGCCTCCTTTGATGGTCATTTTAACTTGGGGGAAGAGCACGGCCAGATCCGGTGAATAAGGTGGATAAGGACACACTGTAATGTTTTTATTTGACAGAAATTGCCATATCAGAAGTGATGTGTGACGTGGAGACTTTCTATTGTGATCAAAACATATGGTGAATGCTGCTGCTGGGTGCCATCCAATGGAAAGGCAGGGATTTTCAATACGGGAAGCAGCATGTCGAACCTTAGTAACAGTGTGTGACAAGCTTCAACTTGTTCAGTGCAGTCAGTCAGGTGTGAGCTATGGTTGAGAGAAGGTGTGTTTTAAAGTGTGCCGTAAAGCATCCTCCATCATGACAACGCTCCATGTCACACATCGCTTCTGGTATACGACAATTTCTGTCAAAAGACATTAGGGTGTGTCCTCCTCCACCTGTTTAATGGGATCTGTCACCATGTGACTTCTGGCTCTCCCCCAAAGTAAAAATGACCATGAAAAGTCAATGTTTTGAATTGATTCACGACATCAAGGCAGCCACAACAGCACAACTAAAGACTCTCATGAAAGAGGACTTCCAGAACTACTTCAGAAAGTGGCAAGAACGATGGGATAAATGTGTTTAAAGTGAGGGGGAGTATTGTGAGGGGAATTAATGGCAATGTGTCTTTTACTGTAATAAATTTATTTTATTTAAACATTCACTATATTGTTTGATCACACCTCGTATGTCAGAGTCTTGTTTTCTTATCCATTCAGCTACCCTGTGTGTTTTGATTGGAGCATTTAATCCATTTACATTGAAAGTAATTGTTGATAGATATGTCGTTATTGCTATTTTATTATTCATATTTTTTATCGTTTTTCTTCATGAAGAAGTCCCTTTAACATTTCTTGTAATACTGGTTTGGTGCTGATGAACTCTTTTAGCCTTTTCTTGTCCGGGAAGCTATTTATCCCTCCAACAATTTTAAATGATAGCTTTGTTGGGTAGAGTGATCTTGTTTATAGGTCCCTACTTTTCATCACTTTAAATATTTCCTGCCAATCCTTCTGGCCTACGAAGTTTCTGTGGACAAATCAAATGACAGTCTTATGGGAGCGCCCTTGTAGGTAACTAACTGCCTTTCTCTTTCTGCTTTTAAGATTCTTTGTCTTTAAGCTTTGGCATTTTAATGATGATGTGTTGTGGTGTGGGCCTCTTTGGGTTCATCTTGTTTGGGACTCTGCATTCCCTGGGCTTGTACCTCTATTTCCTGCACCAGGTTAGGGAAGTTTTCCATCATTATTTCTTCAAATAGGTTTTCTTTCTTTTTTTGTTTTTTTTAAAAGATTTTATTGGGGAATTGGGGGAGTGAACAGCATTGAGGAATTGGGGAAGGGGAACAAACAAGTTGCTGTCCTTTTGTTCTTCACTCTAGTTGTGGAGGATGTCGCTTCACTGGCCCATGTTGGTATTGTGATCATTGTGATCTTCCCTGCTGAGGTAGATCGGTCGCCGGCCATTGAATGGCCACTCACGGTAGCTTACGGCAGCCCACTGCAGCCCCACTGCAGCCTATGTCGTTGCCGGCGACTCACAGCAGCCCAGCTCCAGGTCGAGCTGTTGTTCACCATCTTAGTTGTAGAGGGTGCAGCGTCACTGGCCCTCATGTGGGATCTGAACCGGGGCCCTGCTGCTCAGAGCTGGCATCCCAAGCCAACTCCTAACCAACGCACCACTCAGCTGGCCCCTATTCTTAATTGTTTGAGGAACCTCCACAATACCTTCCTTCAGAGTGAGTCCATGAGAAAGTAAGTCTGTACATGGGCCCTTAAGAGGAATGCCTGCGACTCCAGCCATCCTCTGTCTCACTCTGCCACAGTCTCCCCTGGTTTCACAGCCAGAAGTTGTGGGGACTTTTCTCCCTGGCACTTGAAGCCTGGGCTGGGGCCTGGTATGAGGCTGGGACCCCTTGCTCCTCAGGGGTACCTCCACAGCCAAGATATCCCTCTTGATTTTTAACGGCCGCATGTAGGTGTGGGACCACCTGTAGGCATCTCTGCCCCTCCTACCAATCTCGAGGTAACTTCTTCTGTATATCTGTAGTTGCATGACTTCTGTTTTGCTAGACTTGAGGCGATTCTCAAGATAGTTGTTCTGTAGTTGTAATTTTGATGTGATCATAAGATTATGCAAGTACACTGTTTACCTACTCTGCTATCTTGATTGGAAGTCTCGTCTTTGATCCATTTTGAGTTAATTTTTATAATAGGTGTAAGGTAATTCTGTAAGTTCATTCTTTTGCATGTAGACATCTAGTTGTCTTAGCACCGTTTGTTGAAAAGAATATTATTTTAACCCTATTGAGTTGTCTTGGCACCCTTATTGAAAAGCAATTGACCATGGATGTATAGGTTTATTTCTGGATCTCAATTGTATTCCATTTAACTATGTGTCTATCCTTATGCCAGTATCAAACTGTCTTGATTACAGTAGTTTTGTAGTAAGTTTTGAAATTGGAGAGTATGAGTCCTCCAGCTTTGTTCTTCTTTCAAGATTTTTTTGGCTATTCTGGGTCACTTGCATTTTAATATGAATCTTAGGCTCAGATTGTCAATTTCTTCCCCCAAAAAATAATAGTAAACACTTCAAAAACTGTGACTTGATGGGGATTGTATTAAATCTGTAGATCATTTTGGGGAGTGTTGTCATCTTAACAATATGAAGTCTTCCAACCCATGAACATGGAATAGCTTTCCATTTATTTTGATCTTCTTTAATACCTTTCAGTGATATTTTGTTGTTTTTATTATGTCTTCCACTTATTTTGTTAAATTTATTCCTTAGTTTCTTTTTTTTGCTATTATTCCAAATTGAATTTTTAAAATTTCATTTTTTTGTATATTTGTTGTTAGTGTATAGACTTACACTTGATTTTTGCTTATTGATCTTGTATGCTGCAACATTGCTGAACTTGTTTATTAGTTCTAATAGTTTGTTTTGTGGACTGCTTACGAGTCTCTCTCTGTGAGATTATGTAATCTGCAAATAGAGACAGTTTTACTTCTTGCCTTCCAATATGAATGCTTTTTATTTCTTTTCCTTGCCTAACTTCTCTGGCTAGAACCTCTAGCACAATGCTGAATAGAAGCGGCATTAGCAGACATCCTTGTCATGTTCTTGATCTTAGAAAGAAAGCCTTCAGTTTTTCACCATTAAGTATGAAGTTAGCTGTGGTGTTTTCATAGGTGCCCTTTATCAAGCTGAGTCAATTCCCTTCTACTCCTAGTTTGTTGAGTGTTTTTACCACGAAAGGATGGTCTGTTTTGTCAAATGTTTTTCCTGTATCTGTTAAGATGATTGTGTGGTTTCTGTTTTTTATTCTGTTAATGTGGTTTATTACATTGACTGATTTTTGTCTGTAGACTCAACCCTGCCTTCCTGAAATAAATCATACTTGTTCATGTAATATAATCCTTTTTACATGTTGCTAGATTTGGTTTATGAGTTTTTTGTTGACAATTTTAGTCTATATTCGTAAGGAATAATGGCATGTAGTTTTTTTCTTGTGCTGTCTTTGGGTTTGATATAAGGGTAATATTGGCCTAACAGAATGCGTTGAGAAGTTATCTATGTACATTTATTTCTTTGCATTTGCTTTTTTCACTTAATTGTAAATTTGGAGGTAACTCTGCTGATTCATAGATACCTTCCTCATTTGTGTGCAGCAGCATAATTAACTCTATGAATTTGCCATAGTTATTCAAAATTCTCCTAGGTATGGTCCTGTGTATGGGAAATATTTTCTTATTACAGAAATACATTTGCCATTAATAACAATATGCACATTTTATTTTATACCTTTTGAGGTATACCTTGACAATAACTTCCTGGGAGGAGGATTGCTAGATCAAAGGGCAAGTGCATATGTAGTGTGTCAGATATTTCTAAATTCCCTCCCTTAGCATTTTTGCCATTTTGTAAATCCTGTATTCTTGTCGCATGACCAGGATAAGGGCTATTTTGAATTTCTGACTACCTGATGGAGTTTTTTAAATGGTGTCTCACTGTACGTGTAGTTTTAATTTGTACTTCTCTTATGGGGAGTGAGTTATTTTTCTTATGGTGAGGGCTATTTTTCTTTTTCTATGAATTATCTGTTTATATCTTTTGACCACTTTTTACTATCTTGTTTTTCTTCTTTTTCGCCCGTCATCATTTAAAAGCTCTTTATGTCCTTGGGGAATAGCCCTTTGTTTATGATATAGGTTTTATGGATTCTCTCCCAGTTTTTCATTTGTCTTTTACCTTTTTTAATGGTTTTTTCTTTTTGCAATGCCAAAGTTTTTCATTCCTATGTAGATAGATTCATCAGTCTTTGCTTTTATTGCTTCTATATTTAGAGCTGGAGTTATAAACCTTTCCCTACATCTAAGTTGCAAAGGAATGTTTTCTTTTACTTTTGTGGTTTCAATTTTTTAACATTTACATTTCTGTTCCTTTTGGTGTTTATTCTAGTGTATGATGTATCCAGTTTATTTTTCCCCCCAAATGGCTATGCGGGTATTTCTTGCCATTTGTTAAAACATTCACCTTTTTCTCAGTTATGTGATATGGTTATCATATACCTGACTTCTATATGTCCTGTGTCTACCTGTGGACCTTCTAGTCAGTAGGCCTATTCGCTTGCCATTACTACATAGAAACTTTAGAGTATGTTTTAATATTTGGTAGTGCTAGTTTTCCTTCTAACTGGTCTTCTTTCTCAGGGTTCCTGCATGTTTATTTTTCCATGTGAATTTCAGAATCCGCATGTTTAGCTTTATAAAAAAATAACATTATATTTGATGAGATAACATTGAGTTAATATATCAAATTGGGGAGACATCACTACGAAGTCCAAGTACAAGAAATGCCTTTTTAGTTGTTCAAATTTACTTTCAAGCCTTTCTGGAATGTTTTAATGTTTTCTCATATAGGTTTCGAATGCTGTATTCCTAAGTAGCTTCTAGCTGATTTCTCTATGTGTGTATGTGTATGTGTGTATATCCTGTAGTTTTTGTATGCTAATTTTATGCCATGCCAAAAAACTTATATTTTCTCTAGTTTTTGTATTTCTTTGTTTTCCCAGATGTACTATTATACGCAAAACTTCTTTTCCAGTTCTCATGCCTCCAACTGTTTTCTCTCATCTTGAAATTATAGTGGAGGTAATGGGAAGCCTTCCCCTTACCCTACCTAGTCCACCCTTCAAAGCAATTTTGGAACTCTTTTTCTGGAATGGCCATCAGAGCTGTC
>NW_017731453.1:3474798-3476765 GCF_001890085.2 Hipposideros armiger | reverse complement strand
CCAGGTCTCAGTCTCCTTTCCGTGAACATATATATACACACCACAGATTTGATCTTGCCCTTTCCTCATACTCCTTTAGCACTTAAATTGGATTATTCCAGAAAACCGGAGGGAAATGTTTTGATCAGTTGCATGACAGCCAACATATTATTAGGAATTAGAGAGAGAAGAGGGAAGACAGTGGATCCATTTACTGAGCTTGACTCAGCCCTTTCGCTAATAATACCAATACCACAGCACTGCCTCTCAGAGCTACAGTGTCATGGGCATATAGTCCTGATGCTAACATAATGCTGGAAAAATCTCTGTTCTTCATGGTCCTCATTCCAGTGAATAATATCTCGATATCGTCATATAAAGGCATTGCTAGGTAAAATTTGAAAAATGCCTATAGACTATAAATAAACTCTTCAACATCATTGAATGATAGGCCATTGTCAGTTATGAGTTTTGGTCAATACTTTAAAAATACCTGCAGTTGCATTTGAAAAAGACAACAATATTCTGAAACCAATTTTGGTATAATCTCCTGGGAAACTAAGAACATGTAGCTATACACTGGGAGAGATCTTCTTATGGTCATGTGTCTGGAAGCAGACATACAATGAATTGCATGGCCTTGGTTTTGCTGACACAATGCTTCGACAGCTGCTGAAGTAGCTTTGAAATCTGGAATACCAGAGGTGCCAAAAAAAAGTGTACAAGTGGACACTTTGTTCAGCGTTTCTCAAGCAGTAGTTTGCTGTAATCAGAAGTGTCTGGACACTGATGGGAACCACTGTGAGCACCTCTTGTCATGGCAGAATTCAAACATGACTTGTATTCATCTTTTGTTATCGGTATATATTGAGTATCACAATTTGAATACATTTTTCCTTTCTTAAAATGTGTATACATTTTTTGGCACCCTCTTGGGACCCCCTGTATATGATTCTCTTTCGTAAAAAGTAACCATTTGAATAGAGGTCCAGTCAATGCTGTTAATAGCCCAATGATGATATAGTTCATATCAAAGGTGGTAATGTTTATGGTCTTTTATTTGTTTATAGATCTTTGTGTATCTCAGGAGGCATATTAAGTCTTTGTAGATGCTGAAATTGACTGCTGGGAGTACCCAGGATCACCCTCACAAGGCTGCCTCAGAATTAAGATTAGAATTTAAAACCTCTGACATACAGATGACCAACAGGCATATGAAAAAATGTTCAACCTCACTTAGCATTAGGGAAATGCAAATAAAAAACACAATGAGATACCAGCTTACTCTGGTCAGAATGGCTATCATCAATAAGTCAACAAACAACACATGCTGGCAAGGTTGTAGGGAAAAGGGAACCCTGGTGCACTGCTGGGGGGACTGCAGACTGGTGCAGCCACTATGGAAATCAGTATGGAGTTATCTCAAAAAACTGGAAATGGAACTACCTTATGACCCAGCAATCCCACTCTTAGGTATTTATCCAGAAAAAGCCAAGACATTAATTCAAAAAAACATATGCACCTCTATGTTCATTGCAGCACTATTCACAATAGCAAAGATTTGGAAACAACCGAAATGCCCATCAGTAGACGACTGGATTAAGAAACTATGGTACATTTACACAATGGAGTATTACTCAGCTATAAAGAAGAAGGAAATCATTCCATTCACAATGATATGGATGGACCTAGAGAACATTATGCGAAGTGAAATAAATCAGTCAGAGAAAGACAAATACCATATGATGTCACTTATACGTGGATTCTAAAATACTGAGTAAATGAGAAATGTAAACAGAAATAGTCTCAGAGACACAGAGGAAAAACTGAGGGTTGCTAGTTGAGAGGGGGTGGGGATGAAGGAGAAGGGGTAGTGACGGGACAATACAAATCGATAACTACAATATGGCCTCAGGGATAGAAAAGACAGTCTGGGGAATATAATCAATAATGTTGTAAATATTTTTTAGGGGGCCAGATGGACTCAT
>NW_017731453.1:3473593-3474571 GCF_001890085.2 Hipposideros armiger | reverse complement strand
AGTGTTGCAACAAGTTCGTGAATTTAATTGTCACACCTTGTACATAAACACATAGATATATATTTTTGTCTTTTCTGTGTGTGTGATACCATGTTATATCATGGTATTAAATTTTGTGCAGCCTGTTTTCATTATCTATGAAGAAAATGTTATATTTTTTCCTTGGATTTATTAAAATGATGGATAATGAATTTTCTAACATTAAATGATCCCTGCCTTTCTGGACTAAGTCCCATTTGGTCATATACCTTTTCATTTTTAATGTGATACTGGAATCTGCTAGTATTAATTCAGAAAATTTCATTGATGTTCGTAGGATTGGTTTGTAGTCTTCCTATTTGTGTTTTCATCAGATTTATGTGTTAATATTATACTTCTTTCATTAACAAAATGAAAGTTTGTCTTTTACTGTGCTCTGAAAAAGTGTAAGTAGCAGTGAGATTGAGTCATATTCAGTTTCTATTTGAAATCTACGTGTGAACAAGATAGTCATTGCAAGGTTAGTACATCAAAATTCTCCAATGAACAAATAGTATGTGCTATTTCAAAGTATAACACTTTGTTTAAGTGTTTACTGGAAGTTTAATAATAGTTAATTATAGTTAATATTTGATAATAGTAAATAGTTTAATAAAATGTTTAATAAATACATTTATATTATATAGTGTGATCTTCACTTCAATTTTATGATTCTGTTATTCTACCCATTTGATGGATAAGAAAACTGAGTCTCAGGAGGATTAAGTGGCTTCCCCAAGCCACACACTAGCAAGCAGCAATACAAGAATTTAAACCTATATGTACAGTTTTCATAGACTCTGTTAGTTCCATATTGCTTTCATGAAATGTCTTTATGTCAACAGTTGGCCAAGTATTTTAACTCACAAATCTTTACATGTATATTCAGTAGGGAAAAACATCCTTGGTTTTGAATTTATTTTTGTTGTACTGTGGCACTACCAGTTCTCACTACATGTA
>NW_017731453.1:3471347-3473203 GCF_001890085.2 Hipposideros armiger | reverse complement strand
ACTAGCCATTTCGAAGATAGGCTTATTAAAAATAAAAATCAAAGCAAGTAAAAATTCCAAATATCTGTAAGAACACATTTAATGTGATGCCAGATTCCACAATGTATTAAAATTCTAAAAACAAGCATAGTGCATAATCTCTTGTACCTTAAACTTGATGTCTTATGTTAAAGTAACTAGATACTGGAAAATGAAAATGTGAAGTAATATAGTATGATACATTACAATCAATAAACTCAGTAGTATATCAGTGTAAAAATATACACATTTTGGTGATATGAATCATTTCATTTTGATGTATATTTATCTTCAGATACATTTGTACACAGAGTTCTAGCAATTTAGTATGATTGTCTTTATTTCATGTAATTTTCGGAGTGCCTGGAGTACATTGTCAAATCCCAACTCTGTGCCATGGCTGTGTACAATCTGCCTCTACTTCCCCTCCCCCTTCTCTTTGAATTCATCTTTCCCTTTCTGTTCTTCAGTCTGAGCTCCAGCTCAACTGGTTTTCTTCAATTTCAGGACTGTAAATATTTTTCCTTCCACAATGACATCCACATGCTATTCCTCTGTCTGGGATAATTTTCCCCATCTCTTTTCTGAGCTAACTCCAGTATTCTTCCAATCTTACCTTAAATATGATTTCTTGGAGTAGCCTTACCTCATCAATGTCCCCTACCCCGCTACCCCATCCCGAAATGACACCAGTTTACCCTGTTGTAAATTCTCAACCTGCTATACTTCTCCCTTGGAGTATTTGTTAAATGATCATTTTTGTAAATTTTTTTAGTGTCTCCTATTAGAATGCAAGCTCCGTGAGGCCAGGGTCCTTGCTTGTTTCATTCTCCACTATATCCCCTGTCCCTAGAACAATATCAAGCACCTAGTAGGCACTAGTAAATATTTGTTGTATAAATGGATGACTGAATACTTTTATTTTTTCAAATTTATTATTATTATTATTGTTAATTTTATTGGGGAATAGCCATGGTCATTGGTTACACATTGCTTTCATGCTACAATGGCATAGTTGACTCTTTTAGGGAGGGCTCAGCTCACAGTGGCCCATGCGGGGATTGAATTGGCAACTTTGGTATTATCAGCACCACATTCTAACCAACTGAGATAACCGTCACCCCCAGTGAATAATTTTAAACAAGCATTGTGAAAGAGGGTGTTGCATGAGATAATCGGAATCCCGGGGAAGTCAGAAAATTCAGGGATTATTACCTTAATAAATAAAACGTGGGAGACTGGTGTGAGCATACCCTAAGAAGGAAAGTACTAAGCCTTTCTGCAAAAGAAAGATGACACAGAGCTCTTTTCATAAAGTGTTTTCAGCACTTTATGAGCCATTTCCATTTCCTTATTTAATTTACCAAAGAAAAGTAGTAAGCGGGTACATCTGGGAGTGGAAATCTTTCTGAGATTTAGCCATGATGTACACAGCTTTTGCTTCCCATGTCACTTTGCTGTCAATGATAACATTCAACTCCTCTTTTACGCTCTGCTGGAGATAGACATGTATTGGAGAAATAAAATTCATTATCATAGAAAACACTGGATTCATGCTGCCACCCTAGAGAAATTAGGAAATGCCACTGATTTAAGCTTGAGGTCAAGGGACACTTCTGGAGAAAGAAGCATAATGGGTTTTTAAAAATGCCAACCCAAGAGCCGTATCTGTATGCATGCAGTAGTTGACCATTTTGAAGTTCCTGTTCTTCTTGTATATTTTATTCCCATGCCATTTTCTTTTTTCTGTACTTCCCCCTTTGCTTGACTGATAGGTCAACCATGGAACAGTTAAAGTAGTTTCTGGAAGTACACCCAGCCTATACACCTTTATGTCT
>NW_017731453.1:3435236-3468548 GCF_001890085.2 Hipposideros armiger | reverse complement strand
GTTTCTGTGTGAAGGGCGAAAAGGATAACCATTGCATTGTTCTGTACACCTGAAACTAACAATATAAAAAGAAAAAAGAAGAATTTAGAACCTCTGGGTTCTTGCTTTTGTTAAGAAATACTGATAAAGGGAAATATAGATGGAAGTAGTTTGTATGAAAGGGGGTTGTGTGCTGGTTCTTGGGTGGTCTTGCGTAATAGATATGGTTATCAGTCCCTTGGACATTTTAATGTTAGGCATCCCTAGTGTGGTCCTGTGAAGCACTGAATACGAAAACATTTCTGAATGCCAAACTCTCTGCTAAGTACATTATCTCTAACCTTTATCACAACCTTGCAAAATAATACCCTTATTTAACAGGAAAGTGAGGCTCAGTGAGATATAAATACTTGCTCAAATTTTCTGACTAGTGAGATCCCAAGCCCAGACTTAAACTGAGATCTGTGTGATTCCAAAGGTACCACACACCATGATTCTTTTTTATGATCATATGTATCCATTAATATATCATGTAATAGAGGAGCGCATATATATGGGAGACGGATGACATTTGAAAGGTTGAGTGTGTTAGTTTCCTGTGACTATTGTAAATTACTACAAACTCGGTGACTTAAAACAACATAGGTTTGTTTTCCCACAATTTTTGAATCCAGATGTCTGAAATTATGGTGTCTGCAGCTCTGTACTCCCACTGGAGTCTCTAGGAGGGCGTCTGTATTTTTTCCTTTTCCACCTTCTGCTGCCTTGTGGCTGTGTCGCTCTAATCTCCTCCTCTGTCTGTCACATCTCCCTTAATCTCAGTCTTCCAAGGTCACTTGTCATTGGATTTTAAGATCACCTGGATAAGCCGGAGTTGTCTCCTCATCTCAAGATCCTTAACTCAGTTATGTCTGGAAAGAAACTTTTTCCCCAAATAAAGTAACATTCAGTTTCTGGGGATTAGAATGTAGGCCTGTATTTGAGGGGGTGGGGGCTACCATTCAGCCTACTACAATGAGTAACGGATTTCTATGGTCAGACGGACTTGGGCCAGGGTCTTTGCCCCCTTTCTCCCAGTTATGGTTTCCTGGAGAAGATGAAATTGTCTGAGAGGCCTGAGGAGCTGGATAGATTGGATGATAAGTTGAACAGACAAGGGGTACACTGAGTTGTGTACCACTCTTATGGGCTCAAACCAGCTAACATGAAATCCTTGGTAGAAAAGTTGAATGATTCTATAGGATAAACTAGTTTTAGAGTGTCTGTTCACAGTGTAGATCCTGTCTTCAAAAGACTCCCATTATAAGCAGGATGACAGTTTATTGAATAAAGCATGGGCCTTACCATAACAGTTCATCAGATGCTGGATTTTTTTTTCCCAGTGAAAAAAAATTCATAAAAAAAATGTTAAGGGAAGAAACCGCCATATTGGCGGTGGGGTGGGGGCATCAAGAGTAGAATAAAACCAAACAGGCCTACTCAGATAAAACCACCACCCTTCCTCTCTGACCACCAAGGATCAGAGTGCCACCACCCCTACTGTGTTTTGGAGCCATTAGGACTAATCTATCTCCTCGTGCTTTTTTATCCTTCGTATGTCAGTCCCACAGGTATTCCAGATCACTTCATCTCCATATTCGCCACATCCATCTTTGTATTCACCCTATTTCTCAACTCCTGAGAGCTGTCTGTTTGCCTTCTGGTAACCAGAGTCAGTGTGCAGTAAAATCCTATTATTGTCAATAACTTCTCATATGTATTTCTTTTACTTCCTTATTCTAATGGTCTACCCTAATGACTGTCATGGCAGTGTTTTTAAATGGTGGATATTTTTTCTCCAACACACTCCAAGTACTATTGATGGTAGAGTTAGAATAGGTGTCTTCCTTGATTCTCCTTGTTGATGACAATCTCTTCTTCCTTCCTCCTCCCAGCTTCGATTCTTATGTCAATAGATGATACGTCTTCTGTTACCCCTTGTGATGATTAATTTTTTGTGTCAACTTGACTGGGCCATGGGGTGCTCAGATATTTGGTCAACCATTATTCTGGCTGTGTCTGGGAAGGTGCTTTAAGATGAGTTTAACATTAATATTCAGGGCCAGACGAGTGGTGCAGTTGGTTAAGAGCATGAGCTCTGAGCAACAGGGTCGTCAGTTCGATTCTCACATGGGCCAGTGAGCTGCGCCTGAGCTGAGCTGCCACTGAGCTGCCAACAGGTTGCAGGATGGCTCAGCTGGTTCCCTGAGCTTTCGACAGGCAGCTGGATGGTGACTGGACTTGGAGCTGAGCTAGCTGCGCCCTCCATGACTAAGATTGAAGGACAACAACTTGTCTGTTCCCCTTCCCCGATTCCCCAATGCAGTTCCCCCCCCCCAATTCCCCAATAAAATCTTAAAAAAAAAAAAAAGACTGACCTTCCTCGGAATAAGGGGAAATTCTTCCTGCCTTTGAGCTGCGACGTCAGTTTAACCTGCCTTTGGACTTGAACTGAAATATTGGTTCCTGCAGGGTATAGAGCCTGCTAACCCGCAGACTGGCAGCTACACACACCATCAGCTCGCCCGGTTCTCAGGTCTTCCTTCCCAATCTGACTGGAACTACACCATGGGCTCTCCTGGATCTCTACCTTACTGACTGCATCTCCTGGGACCTGTCGGCCTCCATAATTGTGTGAGCCAATTCCTTATAATAAATCTTTTTCAATCCTAATGGTTCTGTTCTCTGGACAACCCTTACTAATGCACACCTTCTTATTACAGTCATCTACTGACTTCTATAATAGTTTTCTTTTCCTCAGTCATTGAAGATATTTTACCTCATGGCAGACTCTCACTCTTGTCCGTACCATTCCTGTATTAATTCTCAATGGTTTCAATATCCATGTATCTGATCCTTCTAACACCATAACCTCTCAGTTCCATGACCTGTCTTTCAGTTTTCTTTTTCTCACCAACGTTGCCACTTGTTCCCCTGGCCATACCTTATCATGTCATTATCAGTAACTGCCACCCCTCCATAACCTCAGCGTCAAGCATTTCACTTGATCATTCCCTCCCTCCCTCTAGTGCCCTGATAACAACAATTCTTTTACCCACTGGGACCTCCAATATAGTGACACTACTAATATTTATCCATCACCCTCCCCCCATACCCACAAACATATACTCACGTTCCTTCACATTGGGCTTAGAGTTCATGGTCCATTATCACCTTCAACTCCGTTGATCCCGTCTTGTTCATCATAGTCATTTGACAAAATCCCACGCCTAGTTAAATCAAGTGTCATTGGAGAAACTCATATAATCATGCTAAGTGGTCTCACTTTAAATTCAAGAATCACTATCCTGAAGTGGGTTCTTAATGCTGACTGGCAATTATGCTATATTTGCCAATTCCATTAACACTCTCAGTGACTATTTCGTGCCTTGTCCCTTTTCAGAGCTCAAAGATCCACTTCCTCCACCCAGCTTCCTGTGTGAGAAAATAGCAAAAAGCAGAAGACACTTTCCTCAAGCTACTATTACCACATCTTTCCCCAAGCAGCTTCTGTGCTCAGCCTTCGTTCCTATTACTGTGGATAAACTGTCCACACTCCCAGCTAAAGCCACTATTAATCCCATTGGTGTTCAGCAAATTCAAAATATTCCTCCTGCAATTCTCTTTTTCCTTTACTGTGTCATTAATTTCTGCCCTCCCCTCCACCCCCAGAGCTTTCTCATAAACATAACCTGCTAATGTTTCTCCCATCCTCATAAAACAAAAAAATAGCTCCCTTGATTTCATTTCTTTCTCTGGCTACTGCCCCATTTCTCTTTCCGCTTTACAGCAAGATCCCTTAAAAGAGTAGTCTATAGTTGCTGTCTTTGATTCTTCTCCAACTTGTTCTTAAAGGCTTTCAATCTCACCAGTCTATGCACAATTGATTTTATAAAGGCTGCTGTCGTGGACTGAATCGTGTCCTCAAATCCATCTGTTGAAGTCCTAACGCTGGTATCTCAGAATGTGACCTTATTTGGAGATAAGCTCTTTATAGAAGTAATTGAATTAAAATGTGGTCACTGGGGTGGGCCCCAATCTGAAAGGATTGGTGTCCTTATAAGAAGAGGAGATTAGGACAAACAGAGAGACATCAGCTGCACGTATGCACAGAGGAAAGGGCATGTAAGGACACAGTGAGACTCTGCAAGCCAAAGAGAGAGGCCTCAGAAGAAACCAAAGCTGCCAGCACCTTGATCTTCGACTTTTAGCCTCTAGAACTGTGAGCAAATAAATCTCTGTTGTTGAAGCCACCTAGTCTGTGGCATTTTGTTATGGAAGCCTTAGAAAACTAATATAGTTAACAATCAGTTCCATGTTGCTAAACCTCAGGCCCATTTTCAGTCTTCATATAACTTATCATCAGTATTTAATATATGAGGTGTGACAATTAAGTTCACGAACTTGTAGCAATGATGTTGGTGACCTTTTTTTGCTATCAGAGGGATTATTCATTATGAATTTGTACCGACTGAACGAACAGCTAGCCAAGTTTACTATTTGGAAGTGCTGAAAAGGCTGCGTGAAAAAGTTAGACGACCTTAACTTTTCGCCAACAATTCATAGCTCTTGCATCATGACAATGCACCAGCTCACACGGCACTGCCTGTGAGGGAGTTTTGAGCCAGGAAACAAATAACTGTATTGGAACACCCTCCCTACTCACCTGACCTGCCCCCAAGGACTTATTTCTTTACTGAAGAGAAAGGAAATATTGAAAGGAAGACATTTCGATGACATTCAGGACATCAAGGTTAATAGGATGACAGCTCTGAGGGCCATTCCAGAAAGAGTCCAAAATTGCTTTGAAGGGTGGACTAGGCACTGGCATTGGTGCATAGCTTCCCAAGGGGAGTACTTCCAAGGTGACCATAGTGATATTCAGCAATGAGGTATGTAGCACTTTTTCTAGGATGAGGTCGTGAACGTAATTGTCTGCCCTCGTACTTCATGGACTTCCTCTTACTTGATACAATATCTTCACTTTGTTTCAAGAATATTATAATCTCTTTATTTTCCTCCTACCTCACTGTGTTTTCCCTTCTCAGTTTGCTTTGATGACCCCTTCCTCCATGTCCCCAATTCTAAACCATGGTCGATTCCAGGGATCAGTCCTTGGATCCTCCATGCATTCACTATTCATCACTCCCATTACCACCACTCTGGTCCAAGATAAAATTTGTAGCCTGGATTATAACAATAGCTTCCAAACTTGACTCCCTGCTTCCACAATTGACTGTCTACAGTCTTCTTCACATAGCAGCCACTGTGATATTTCTAAAAGGTTATGCCTCTTCTCTGCTCAAAACCCTCCAGTGGTTCCTCTCTCCACCGGGATGAAAGACTTACCAGAAAGTCTCCAGAGTCTTGCTCCTGCCTACCTGCCTAACTTCTTCCCCTCTGACTCTCCCCATTACTCACGTTCGCTTTCATTTGAGTACGCTAGACATGCTCCCCCCAGGATGTGTTTATATCATCTTCATTTTGCCTGGAATGGCCTTTGCCCAGATTTTTGCATGTTTCTCTCCCTATCCTCTTTCAGGACCCTGCTCAAATGTCACCTCAGTTAAATCTTCTGTGACCACCTGTTTAAAATTTGAATGCCACTAGCAGTGATCATGACTCGCATTCCTTCTTTTCCCCATCGAACTTATCACCATCTGACATAAAGTGTGCTATTCTTACTATACCTGCATATCACACACACACTCGAATGGAAACTCCATGAAGGCATGGATTTTTTTTCTGTATTGTTTACTGTTGTATGCCTAGTTCCTAAGATAGGGCGTGGCACATATTCGGTTTTCCATGTGTATTTGTTGAATGAATGAATGACCAAATTCAATGAATAGCTCAAAATGCCATCATTTTTCTTCCAATAGTACCGCATGGAAGAGTAAGCTCTGAGAGAAAAAAAAACCCTCAAAATTATTTAGAATTCAAAGGAAGAAGATATATGTTTGGAACCGTGGGTAAATGTCAAGTCCTATGATTGCTTATTCCTGACTGTGTTGCCTTAAAGTTTTTATATTAAAAAATGCACTTGTTTTGGGCCGGCCGAGTGGCATGTTGGTTGAGAGTTGGCTTGGGACACCAGCTCTGAGCAGCAGGGCCCCCGTTCGGATCCCACATGGGCCAGTGACGCTGTGCCCTCTACAGCTAAGATGGTGAACAACAGCTCGACCTGGAGCTGGACTGCCGTGAGCAGTCATGAACAGCCATCCAATGGCCAGCGAGCGACTGCATCACCCAGGAAGAGCGCAGTGATAATACCAACATGGGCCAGTGAAGCGACGTCCTTCACAACTAGACTGAAGAACAAAAGGACAGCAACTTGTCTGTTCCCCTCCCCCAATTCCCCAATAAAATCTTTAACAAAAATGCACTTGTTTTAATGGCTTCAATTTGGGTGTAAATTTTATAGTTTCTTGAGTTTGCCTTACCTAAAAAAAGGACAGTGAACATTATGTGTCTGAAAATTGCACTCTCCAATGAGTGAGGCAGCAAGAGGGGGCATACTAAGGGCATACTAAAGAATAAGACATTACAACATCACCCGCTGAAACAGGACATTTTACAAGCTTGATTTTTCTGCATCCTGTAGAGTTTGAAAGCATTTATTTGGAAGTACACATGGTATTGTAATTGCCCAGTGTCCAAATAAAAAATAAAGCCTTCTGAAACATAACCATTAGGAAAATCGATGACACCTGCTGTGACATATAAATATGAAAGCTCTTTTCTCAATTTTTGGCTAGACATTATGTTATTAGTAAAACTGAAGTCTTAAAAAAGTTTTCTGTGTTCTTCTGGGCTATTTGCTTTATCCCATTGTCTTATCTACTTTATGTGATTTAGGGTATTTTCTTCTTTGGTATTAGCGAGGTTTGTTTCCCTTTCCAAACTTCATGAGGACTTGTCAAATGATTCTTTGGCTTAGTACCTCGCATAATGTCCGGCACATTGTAGACCCTCAATACATTTTGAATGAATAAAAAGATATTCATTTTTTCAAATTCAGTCTCTTTTGCCCGTATTTCTCAAAGGGTAATTTGGAAAGCCCCTGCGTTAGAATCACTGGGTTGCCTGTTTATAAAAATGCAGATTCCTGTAGTCTATCCAGGATATATTGGAAAGCATGGAGGCAGTGAAATCTGAGAAAAGTTATTGTAAGCTGCTACTGTTTGTCACGTTATATGTGATAGGTGCTCTGATAGACAACTATGTTTTCTGTCCTGTGAAAGAGGCCACCATCCAAAGAGGAACAGGGAACAGATAAGAAATAATGAAACAAATAAATAGGATGTGGTTAGTGCTATGCAGGAATAGTTATGGCGCTTGGATAAACAACGGGAAGACCTGCTTTATATTGGGTAGTCAGAAAAGTTCTCTCTGGCAGGTGGCATTTAAGTTGAGACATGAAGATATTTAAAGCCATACGACACTCCTACATTTAGAAGTTGGAATGAGGAGAATGGTGAGGATCCAAACCAGGATTCTTAGGAGAGGGAAAGGAGGCAGGGCCAGTGTGTGAGGAAGCAGCTCCATGTTGGCACTCTGACAATCTTGCATGTCTCCCCATAGGCCATGTAGGCGAGGCTTAAAAGGATCATGTATAAATGTGGATAAAAATAGTACCCATTTCATAGGTCAGTGTGAGGGTTAAATAAGCAACGAGTGCCTCGCAGATAGAAAATGCTCAATAAATGTGAAATGTTGTCTATTTTTTTAAACTTGGACTTCTTGGATACTAGTGAGTTTATAAATCTTTTTCTATGTTTATTTCCCATTATAATTTCTTTTTGGAGGCATTTCCTATTCATGTGGTTTTGCTAATGTTGTGTTCATCTTTTTCTTAATTGGTTTTCAAAATCTTGACCTTCATCTCCCTATCTGGAAAAGAAAGTTTGTATCAGCTGGTCTTTGAAAGCTTTTCTACCTTCTACCCTTTATATTGCTCAGTGTGTTGAAGGCAGAGCCATTTCATTGAGAAAGACCTGAACCCCTAAAAGTTTAAGACAACAGTTTCACATTGTCATTTATGAAGAAAACAATCTGCACTTGCAAATCTGTTTTTCTTGTTAGGCAACATTATAATATTCTACATAGTTATCCATGAGTTGCTCAGATTTCACTGCTTAGAAGAAAGTGTTTTGTGAATAACACTTTGTATATTAGCCTAGTCACTTCTTCAAGGCCATCAGTTTTTGCCTTGCGATTCAGTTGTTTTTCTCTGCAAAGGAGTAATCTCTGATGATACACTTCAACTTAACAAAGGCAGATTTTTTTCCCCAGAATGTCCTGGGTAATTACCTTGCTGCTAAATTGTCTCCTTGTAACTATTAATGGCATTCGTAGCAGTAACTTACATGAGTGAGAGATAATCTTGCTTTGAGTTTAGGCGGTAACACTTCTTTGGGCCAGTAGCCGAAACTACATCCATTCGTTGCTTCTTTTTCCTGCAGATCCTCAATAGGATACATCTTGGCTGTATCAGACCTCCCTGGAATTTTAATTAAGACCTCAATCACCTACAGTCATTAAGCTCACTTACAGAGTTGTAGGAGAAACATAGATTTAGATCCTGGGGGAAATGTGGACATGCTCTTTACTGAGAGACACATTGGTATACCTCAAATTGGTGCCACGGTACTAGGGTTGTAGTAACTTAACTTTTCTGAGTCTCAGCTCTCTCATCAGACATATGGGCATCATAATGCTGTGAAGTAGGCAGCATTATTATTTTGACATGCTTTTTTAATATTGACATAGCTGAACCTATTCGTTTTTTTTCCTTTTTGTGTTCCTTTTCTGTCATAGTTCCAAGACAATGCCCGATCAGATAAATAAGTATTTACCCAAGCTGTCTTTTGTAGTTCTTTGATCATTGTACTTTTTTGCATCTCTTTAATCTTCTTTCGATTTATTTTGATGTTTGGTGTGAGTTAGGGACCCTAATCTCCCTTTTCAAACATCTAGCCAATTGTTTCAACACCATGTATTTAAGGCATTCATTATTCTCCCACCCATTTTTTGGTGCCAATTTCATCATGTACTCCTGTGTGTAAACATAGACACATAGCTGTTTCTTGATTTCTCTATTCTATTCCAATTCATTATCTACCTAATCCTTTATCAGTAGTAAACTGTTTATTGTGGCTTTACAATGCATATTAACATGTCTTTTTTTTTTTTGCTTTGCTTTGCTTAGCTAATCTTGCCCAGCTATTATATGTAAGCCTCAGAATCATTTTTGTTAGGTTCTAAAAAACCACATTAATGAATAAATTACAGGTGGGCTTTTTACTGTTTCATTCATTCTCATTCCCCACCTGTAAATAAGTCTATCTATGTGTGCATTAGTTTGTATGTTGTAGCAAAGAGGTAGATTATCATCTCTTGAGGTATGTAGATTGACCATTAATTTAATGTCCAAACTAGGACACTCTTAGGAGTGAAAGAAGGTAGGACGAATGTGGAGGGTAACAGCTCCATGCTGACACTCTGGCAACCTTGCGTGCCACCCCATAGGCCACGTGGGCAAGGCTCAAACACAGGCTGGTATAAGTCTTGGTGGAATGTCCTGTGATCAACACGGCAACATTGGCAGCCTTAAAAAGGGTGTAGCTTTGTATGGTGATGGATGGTAACTAGACTTATTGTGGTGATCATTTCTCAGTGTATACTAATAGCGAATCATTACGTTGTACACCTGAAACTAATATAATGTTATGTGTCAATTACACCTCTATAGTAATAATAATAAACGATTGGCAGCCTTGTGAAGAACTGTCACAGGCATTTCTCATTTGACTCTCTGTCTTGCTGGAGGCTTCTAGGAGGCGGTTTCTCATTTCCCTTCCTGGTTCTGATGAGGCATGCGCCATTCACCTCACTCCCCTCTCCTTAGAGTGCAGCTGCGGACTATAAAGCTACCTAGCTTCCATCTAGACGGGCTCCTCAGCGACTGAGCAAGCTATGGTTCACGTTGTCTTTCGTTTGGCCCCTTCGATGTGGTATCGTCGTGTAAGTCAAGCAATGCCCGAAGCTGATGCCATGTTGATGTTGCTTTTGCTGTCTGGGTAAGTAATTAACTGTTTGAATCTATCTGGGCTTATTGTCTCCCTCGCAGCAGAATCTGTTAGGCTGCTTGACAAAATGCTAAAAGCACTTGAGATTCAGGAATAATAAAAGTGCAACTAAACAGCCAAACCCACATTGTTGTCAACATCTTTTCCACGGTACAAAAGGGGCTCAGTGGTGGTTTGTCCATAAAAGTTTTATGCAGGCTGCAATATCACTAAAACACTTCCTTAGTGACGTCTTCTGGTAAGCTCTTGGGCTCTCTGTTGTTATGGTGGCCCTGGGGGAAGGCAGTTAATCAGACATGCAGCCTATTTAAACTTCAGCCCTAATAACATGCTGACTCTAGAATTTTCGGAAAGAACAGAAAACTAAAAAGACAACTCTTATAAATATTGTTTGTGTATATCCTTCCAGTCTTTTTATTATGTGTAATTTTTACATAATTATGTCTAATTTTGTATCTGCCTTTTTTAATTTAACACTTGTAAGTGCTTTATAAACCTTTTAATGACTGCGTATGTTTCCATCAAGTGGATTTATCACTTTTTGTAAATACTCTTCTATTAAGTGAACTGAAGTTATTTCTTTTCTTTTTTTCTGTTTTTTAAATAGTAGCCAATAATTATGTGATATGCATGTTCAGCCCTTAGGGTAGATTCCCAGCAGAGAAAGACATTTTTTCAGGCACTTGATGCATACTGTCCAATTGCCTTTTAAAGGGTTTGCGTATTTACATTCCAACTAGCATCTGTAGTATCCACTCGCTAGCTCTGAAACTGCAAAATAAAGTCTTGAACGTCATAATCATTTATATTCACTTTCTGGGAAGTTGAGGATCATTATGTCTATAAGGACCAAACAAATCAATGAAACGCTAGATGAATGATTTTCATAATCAATGAATGTATTGCATTTTTAGTGAACTTTTTTTTTGATAGATCATTTTTTTCTGGTTGATATATTTATTATTTTTGTTATCTGCACAGTTAATATCTGTAATGGCAGAGGTATGTCTGGTGTGGATTTGCTGGTCCCAGATATCACCTAGAATTTCCATAAACGTAGAATGCACATAAAAGGTACTACTGGGTTGTTGGAAAAGACATGACGTATTTTTTCTGTTTTTCATTGCAAAAATGCATCATGACTTTTCTGACAACCCAATAGTATGCATCCTATTGTTGAGCAGAGAAGGATTTCTAGATCTCCACACTGTCTTTTTTTTTTTTAAGATGTTAGATATCTTTTTTCAAAACTTTATTGGAGAACAGTGTGTTTTTTTTCCAGGACCCATCAGCTCCACGTCAAGTCGTTGTCTTCAATCTAGTTTAGGGGGGGCGCAGCTCCTTGGCCCATGTGGGGATCGAACCGGTAATCTTGGTGTTAAGAGCCCTGCACTTCAACCAACTGAGCTAACCGGTCGAACTCTCCACACTGCCTTGATTGCACTACTCAGGAAACACTATAGACCAGTGGTTCTTAACAATCATGAGAGTAATGGAATCCTTTGGGAATCTGAGGCAATGTAAGGCACTTTCTCCTTAAATAAAATGAATGGATGGACATTAACATTACATTTGCAGAAGTTTTCAAGTTAGTGATGATTCTCTTGAAGTACTGTATTTTCCCCCTGTATAAGACGTACCTTAATTTTTGGGCCCAAAATTTGAAAAAAAATGTAGTACTTAAAGTTATTGAACTCAAGTTTTATTCATCATAGAATTCATACAACTCCTCATCACTGTCAAAACTCCCAACCATTGCCAGCCTCAGATTGTTTTCTCTGTTGGAGGAGGACCAAACTTACGTTCAGCAGCACGATTTCCATTCACTTTTGCAAACTGGGTCACTTTTAACTTGAATTCAGCACTGTACGAAAATCTTTTCTGAGCTATTTCTGGGCAGAACGTGGCAAAACATAACCTAATATACCGGTAACAAGTGTGAAACAATGAGCGTCAAGACAGCAAGCACGAAAAAGTGGGAAATGCAAGTAAAAAAAACTACAACCACTGTATAAGACGCACCCAGATTTTAGACACCAAATTTTTCAAAAAAGGTTGCATTTTATACAAGGGGAAATATGGTATGTTGATGATTCCAGGTTAAGAACTTCCAGGTTAGGCTGTGATAGCCCTGTCTCCCCCCAACAATGTTACCCACAAGAATGGAGAGTGGTAGACCAATTTTGCTCTATCACTCATTCAATACAGTGTACTGTACTTTCTGCTCTCTGGTCACCACAGTTCTAGGATTCTTCTCTTGCAGCACAATTTTGGCTGAAATTTCTGACTTGCCATTGGAAACTCCTGGACTCTTGCCTGCAGGAATGGCATCTCAGCCACTTCTTCCCCTTTCCTACTATTGAAAACAATTCCTCCACAAAAATGTAGTGCTTTATATTTACAATTTGTAGCCATCATCCTTGGGAGGTATACAGAAATTGTGAGCAGTGGTTCTCAAACTTCAGTATGCATAAGACTCACCCAGGAGCAATTGTTAGCATGCAGATTACCAGCTCCCACTCCAAAACCCCTGATTCAGTTGTCTGGGTTAGACCTTTTATATATGTTTTTAAATGTTTCATTTTAGAATCATTTTAGATGTGATAGAGGATCTCTATCTTTTTTTTTCTTTCATGTGGGACTCGAACCAGCAACCTTGTTGTTACGAGTGCACACTCTATCCACTGAGCCATCCGGGTGGCCATTTTAGATTTACAGAAAATCTGTGAAGATATAACAGAGTTTGTGTATACCACACACCCAGATTCATTTCCTCTGTTAACATTTGACATTAGTGTGGTACATTTTCCACAATGAATGAGCCAACATTGATGCATTATTATTAACTAAAACCCACACTTGATTCATGTTTCCTTTGTTGTTACCTAATGTCCTTTTTCTGTAGCAAATCCAGGATACTGCATTACATTAAGTAGTCCTGTGTCCTTAGTCTCTTTTTGACTATGACAGTTTCTTAGACTTTCCATGTTTTTTATGACCTTGACAGTTTTGATGAATACTGTTCGATTTTATTTTTTGGGGGAGCCTACCGAATGGAATTTGTCTGATGTTTTTCTCAGGATTAGACTGTGGTTATGGGTTTTGGAAAGGAAAAATCAAAGGGATGAATTACATTACATCAGGTCAAGGGTATCCACTATCAACATGAATTGTCACTGTTTGCATTAGTCTTTACATCACATGGCTGAGGTGGCGTTTGTCATGTTTCTCCACTGTAAAGTTATCCCTTTTTCCCCCTTCCCATACTGTCGTCTTTGGTAGAAAGTCACTACAGGCAGCCCGTACTTGGGGAGTAGGGAGTTATGACCTACTTGAGGGTAGAGTATCTATATAAATTATTTGGAATTCTTCTGCCGGAGACATTTGTATATTCTATTTATTTAATCATTTATTTATAGCAGTGTGGACTCAGGGTTACTTATTTTATTCTTTGGTTTATAATCCAGTACTACTTTATTTTGTGGCTCATGCTGTTTCAGCTTGGGCCGTTACTAACTCTTACAGTTGGCACCTGTGCCCTTTTGGCATACCCCTATCATTGTGGTTTTTTTTTTTAGCGCTTTCTTACTTTAAGTCATTATAAAAGACTCCAGGCTCTTCTTGTCTAGTTCCAGCTCCAGTCTTAGAATCATCCATTTCTCCAAGGAGCACTGGTTCCTTTTATTGGATAATGGTGTTAGACACGAAGATGTGGGTATATGTGTGCTCATTGCTCCTGGGGTGTCATGGTTTGTAGGTCCTCTCAGCTGACAGAGCCAGGAAATAAATGTTGTATGTTAATGTATGCTTGTGTATATCTATCAACATATCATATATATTGTCTCTATATATGTCTCTATCTCTATACATCTGCATCTCAATAAATGAGTTCCTACTGATGTCTTCAACTCTAACCATTACCGCATGGATCATTCTAGCTTTCTCCCAGTCCAAGAGTGAGAAGCTTGGCTCCAACTGTCCTCCATCTGTTTGCTTAATTGTTTAATCCCAGTACACATTTTTGGCGGTTTCAGAACTATTAACCTGTACCCTTATGGAAAACAACTTTACCAACTAGGGTACAGCACTTTTATCAACAGTTCCTTTTGCCTCTAGTCTTATAGTATTCACTCATTTCCAAAGCTACTTAGGTTAGTATGTTTTTCCCTAGCCCCTTTAGTGAAGTTGCTTTGTACTCTGGTACAAAGCAATACAGTTAATTGATTATATTACAGTTAGATGATTTTGTCACTGTCTGCATTCCACATACTTCACAAATGATTTTTAAAACTGTATATACATTAAAGTACACTTTTTGTGCTGTGAAGTTATATGGATTTTGACAAATGCATACTGTCATGAATCTACAAATACAGTATCATGCAGAAGAGTTTCACAGCCCTGAAAAAATCCCGTGCTTCAGCCATTAAATCTTCCCTTTTGCTCCCACAAACCTCTGGCAAGCACCGAGTTTTTACTGTCCCTCCAATTTTGCCTTTCTCAGAATGTCATCTGATTTGAAACATACAGTATGTAGCCTTTCTCACTGGCTTCTTTCACTTAGCATTATGCTTTCAAGGTTTCTCCATGTCTTTTCATGGCTTGGTAGCTCATTTGTTTTTATTACAGAATAGTATTTCATTTCATGAAAATCCATTCACCAATAAAGGGCATCTAGGTTGCTTGCAATTTGGGGCGAGTATGAGTACAGCTGCTTTAAGCATTCACATTCAGGTTTTTGTGTGAACATGGGTTTTCAAATTAATTCAGTAAGTACCTAGGAGCACAATTACTGCATCATGTGGTAAAAATTATATTTAGCTTTGTAAGTGACTGCCAAACTGTCTTCCGAAGTGACAGTACCGTTTTGCATTCACATCAGCAATAGATGAGAGATCTTGTTGCTTCATATTCTCACCAGCAATTGGTATTGTAAATATTCAGGTTTTATCCATCCTAGTAGGTGTGAGTGGTATCTCGTTGTTGTAATTTGTATTTCCCTAATGAAACGTTCTGTTGAGCATCTTTTCATATGCTTATTTTCTTTGGTGAGGTGACACTTGTGATATTTAGTCCATTATTTGTTTATTTTTTATTGTGAAGTTATAAGAGCTCAGTCTATATTTTGGATAAAAGTTCTTTATGAGAAATGTATTATCAGATAGCTATCTTGTAATTATTTTCTCCCAGTCTGTGGCCTATCTTTTCATGCCCTTAATGACATCTTTGGCAAGCAGAAGTTTCACATTTAAAAAAAATGCAACTTACTTATTTTCTTTTATAGATTGTGCTTTTGGTTTTGCATCTAGAAAGTCATCACCTTGCCTAAAGTAATATGGGATTTCTCCTACACTACCTTCTTATTTAAAAAAAAAAAAACAACCCCACAAGTTTCCTTTCCACCCCCTTTACATCCATCAGCATAGATTCTGATATTCATAATCATTCTTGGTATTACTTTTTGAGGTACACTGGTATAGAATCGAAGAGTTTGGGCATTAAATTTAGACAGCTAAATTTAGACAGTTCTGGCCCCAGTATTTCACACCAAATATGATGTTTTGCAAGTCCCTTCACCCCTATGCTTTAGTTTCCCAATCTGTAAAATATGTCTATAGTATCTGTACACTAGAATCATGAAGATTAAATGAGATCATTCATGTAAAGCACTTAGCACAGTGCCTGGTATATAGTGTAGCTATTGTTGTGGTTACAAATTTTATACAGAAAACTGTAATTCTATTTAAATTGTTCTTAACGTCACTGTGAAGAACATTTTATTTATAAATAATAGCTTCTAAAACTTCTGAATAAAATTTTATGTTAAATTGCATATGTTTATTTAATATATTTTCATTTGCTACTTTGAATTAGGTTTTACTTGTAAAAATTGAATGAGTATATATATGTAATGTATAATCAATAGGTTAGGATTTATTAAAATTTTTATATGTATCTATAATGTGTATATATGTATATGTATGCATGTATATGTGTATATGTACATATATATGTGTATGCATGTATATATGTATATGTGTATATGTATGTATATATGTATACATATATATGTATATGTATTCATATATTCGTATATAGGGGAAGAGACAGAGAAAGAGATACTAATGATAAACTCTTTAAAGTGTGTGGTTATGGTAGACCTACTCCTTTTTTGCCATATATACCTAAACAAATGAATATAACGGCCAGTATAAAATGCTGCTCCCATTATATGACTTCCTCTAGGTCAAGGTGGCTTTAATCAACTCAAAGTACGTTTAGGAATCAGTGGCTCCATGTTGCTATGAGGTATAGGAACGTAAAGCCTGGCTGGCTTTACCAGACGTCTTGAGTAAACTGTTTCTTTCTGCGCTTCAGCTTCTTCTCTTGCTTGGACATTATACAACATCACATTATTAATCATAGCTATAGCTTCCACTCATTGAGCATTTCAGTGAATCAGATACTACACTAAGCACTTAACCTTCATTATGGCATTTTATCCTCTGAATGACCTCTTTTGGTCGGTGCTAATCTTTTTTTCTCTTTTTTTCCTCCCCTTCCCCTGCTTTATTGAGGTATATTTGGTATGTCTCATTGTGTAAGTTGAAGGTGTAGAGTGTGTTCATTTGATAAACTTATATATTGCAAAATGATGACGGCCATAGCATTAGCTAGCGTCTCCATCATGTCACATAATTACCATTTTTTGTGGTGTGAACATTTAAAATACTGTTTGCAACATTCAAGCATATAATATAGTATTAGCTATAATCACCATGCTATATATTAGATTCTCGGAACTTATTCATCTTATGACTGGAAGAGTTTGTACCCTTTGACAAACATCTCTCCACCCCCCAGCCCTTAGTAACCACCACGCTACATCCTGTTTCTATGAATTTGGCTTATTGAGATTCCACAAATAAATGAGATCATACAGTATTTATCTTTCTCTGTCTGACTCATTCACTTAGCATCATGCCTTTAAGGTTCATCCATCTTGTTGCAAATAGCGGATTTTCTTCTTTCTCGTGGCTGAATAATAGTCCATTGTATTAATTTACTTATATATATTTATTTATCCATATATATATGTATTTATTTATCCATATATACATATATATATGTATATATGGATGAATTGTTAAAGAAGATGTGTGATATATATATCTCACACATCTTCTTTAACCATTTATCCATTGACAGACACTTAAGTTGTTTCCATATCTTGGTCATTGTGAATAATGCTGCAGTGAACACAGGAGTGCAGGTATCTCTTCAAGATCACTTTTTATCTCCTACGAATAAATACCCAGAAGTGGGATTGCTGGATCATATGGTAGTACTATTTTAATTTTTTGAGGAATCACTATAGAGTTTTCCATAATGGCTGCAGCAATTTTCAATCCCACCAACAGTACACAAACGTTTCCTTTTCTCCACATCATCATGTACACTGTTGTCTCTTCTTTTTTTATGAATACCATTCTGACAGGTGTGAGGCGATATATCATTGTACATTAATTTGCATTTCTCTGATGATTGGTGATATTGGGTATCTTTCTACATATCAATTGGCCATCTGTCATCTTTGGAAATATGTCTATTCAATTCCTCTGCTGATTTTTAATTGGTATAAGTTGTTAATTGGAATTGCTATTAAGTTTTATGAGTTCTTTAAATATTGTGGATATTGACCCCTTATCAAATGCATGATTTGAAAATATTTTCTCCTGTTCCATAAATTGTCTTTCCATTTTGTTGATTGTTTCTTTTGATGTCCAGATGCTTTTTTGGTTTGGTGTAGTTATACTTCTTTATTTTTTATTGTGTTACTTGTGCTTTTGGGGTCGTAGCCAAAAAAATTGTTGCCAAGGTGCTTTCCCCCTATGCTTCCTTCTAGGAGTTTAAACGTTTTAGTTCTCATGTTTAAGGCTTTAATCCATTTCCAGTTAATTTCTGTGAGTGGTATAAGATAGGGGCCTAATTTCATTTTTTGCACGTGGTTATCCAGGTTTCCCAGAACCTTTTATTAAAGAGACTATCCTTATGTTATTGAGTATTCTTGGCTCCTTTGTCAAATATTAGTTAATGGTATATTTGAGTGTTTATTTCTGCAGTCTTAGTTCTGTTTCATTGGTCTATGTGTCTATTTTTATGCCAGTATCATATTGTTTTGATTACCATAGCTTTATGCTATAGTTTGAAATCAAGAAAAAACATACAAGAACAAAGGGAGTTCAACAAAGAGATAGAAAACATTAAAAAGTTTTGAAAACTACAATGACTGAAGAATTCAATAGAGAACTTCAGTTGCTAGCAACCTTCACTAAGCAGAATATAGGGTCAGTGATCTAGAAGACAGACCAATTGAAATTATCCAATCAGAGGAGCAAAAAGAAAAAAGAATGAAAAGGAATAAAGAAAGCCTACAGGATTTAGGAGGCATTAAGAGAAACATTCTGCACATCATTGGAGTCCTAGATAGAGAAGAGAGGGAGAAGGGGCAGGAAACTTATTTCCAGAAATAATGGCTGAGGTCTTCCTAAACCTGAGGAGAGATTTGGACATCCAAGTTCATGAAGCTAAGTCACCCCAAAATCTCAACCCCAAATGATCTTTAAGATACCTTATAATAATACTGTATAAAATCAAACACAAAGAGAGAATTTTAAAAGACGCAAGAGAAAAAATCTGTAATACAAGGGAACTTCCATAAGTTTATTAGCAGATTTCTCAGCAGAGAACTTGAAGGCCAGGAAAGGTGGAATTGGATATTAAAAGCACTTAAAGCAAGAAACTCTCACCCAAGAATACTTAGCAAAGTTGTCTTTCAGAAATGGAGAAGAGATAAAGACTTTCCCTCACAACAAAAACAACAAAAAGCTGAGGAAGTTTCTTAGCACTATACCTCCTTTATTTTGCTGAAAGGAGTTCTTCAAGCTGAAATGAAAGGATGCTAATTATTACATGAAAACATATGAAAATATACAACATTTGGATACAGGTAAGCATATAGTCAGATTCAGAATACTCTAGTACTGTAATGTGGTGCATTAACTACTTAACTTTAGTATAAATATTAAAGGACAATGGTATTAAAATAGCTATAGTTACAATAATTTCATATTGGATATACAATATAAAAAGATGTAAATTGTAACATCTAAAATATAAAAGGAGGAGAGTAAAAGGGTGGAGTGTTTGTATGCAATTGAAACTAAATTATAACCAATATAACACAGACTGTTATATCTATAAGAAATTTCAGGTAAGCCACATGGTAACCACAAAGCAAAAACTAGGAGTAGGTTTACAAAAGATAAGTAGAAGGTAATCAAAGCATACCAGTATCGGAAATATTTAGTTCACAAACTAAGGCAGTAAGAGAGGAATAAAGGAACAGCGGGGCTATAAAACATCCAGAGAACAAATTAAAAATAAGGAAATTCAGGCTTTGAAAACTAAAGTCCCTTTTCGAAAAGTCACATAGCTGATAGATGTGTGAGTCTCAACTGGAACCTAGGATTGTCTGATTCCAAAGCCAATTCTCATAAGCACTATGCTCAACTGTCTCTCATGGCTAAAGTGAAATGGCTATAACAGCTACTGAGAGTAATAAAGTGATATCTAGGAAAAGCAAATAAGGCTTAAATGACAAGATATTCTTTCTGGGTAACTGTGAGTGTCTTAGGTTTTTGTTTCAGAATCTTTGTCCTTGGACTGTCCAATGTTCTTTTGGTTTTCTTGGTAGTGTATGTAATGTGACAGGCACCCATCTTTCATGAAGGTCCTTATTAGACAATTGATTAATGACTGAAGGCAAACATGATTCCATTTTATATTTTGGAAATGTAACAGAGATTCCAGCAATTGTATGACATTTGTCTTTTTAAATATTCCAAAACTAATGTCTGTGTGGTTGATGTAATTTTAAAGAAAGTCATTTAATTTACCAAAGTAAGTTGGATGTCAATGCTAAAATTTAAAAGCATCCATGCTTCACTCAAACCTCTGCATATGGTTTTTCTTTGCTAGTTTTATATTATATGCTTCTTAACAAAATATTTCTTGGCAATATCTTCATCAACTTATCTTTGCAATTGTTAGTTTGTAATTTGACTTTTTCATTTGACAGGTTGAAATTTGTTGTGCCTCTTAGAAAACTCACCATAGTACACTAGCTCTCAATACAGTAAAAACTTGGATTGCGAGTAACGTGGTTTGCGAGTGTTCTGCAAGACAAGCAAACATTTCTGATACATTTTAATGTGGTAAATGAGTGATGTCTTGCAATACGAGTAGTTTGTTTCTGGAATGAATTATGCTCGCAAACCAAAGTATTACTGTATGTGCCTATTTCACATCAAGGGATGGATATGTGAATTCTTCATCTCTGTGTGGCATTTGGTCCTAAGCACAAGGCCACTTCCCTAGGTATCTCCTTTGAATTCAACAAATACTAGGGATGCCAAAAAAATAAGTGGACAGTTTGGTCAACGTTGCTCAAAGCAGTAGTTCGCCATATCAGAAGTGCCTGGACGCTGATGGTAACCAGTTTGAGCACCTCTTGTTATTGCAGAAGTCAAACTCTTTCATTATCGGTATATATCGTGTATTACAATTTTAATAGTTTTTTCCTGTCTTAATATGAGTCTACATTGTTTTGGCACTCTCTGTATGTGTTGAGATGATTAAAACCACAAAATAGACCTGCGTATGTTTCAGGTCATAATCTCAAGACACTTCACTAACACCAGGAAGTTTTCATATTGGATCTGATTTTTGCCTATAAAGAATATACTCGAGATTTATATATATATATATATATATATATATATATATATATATATATATATATATATATATATATATATTTTATATATAGTGGAGTCTAGCATAAGATTCCAAGTTGGGATCTTCAGGATTTGTAGATTTCTTATTTGGATTTCACATGAAAATTTACTATTATCAAGGCTCATTCTTTTTTATTTTTTAAATTTTATTGGGGAACAGCCATGGTCATTGGTTACACATTGCTTTTATGCTACAATGGCATAGTTGACTCTTTTAGGGAGGGCGCAGCTCACCCATACGGGGATCGAACTGTCAACCTTGGTGTTGTTGGCACCACGCTCTAACCTACTGAGCTAACCGGTCAGCCCCCAAGGTTCATTCTTTATCAATAGAATCATTTTGGGAAAGATGCCTCTAGAGTATGAATAATTTGAGATTTTTCTTTCCACCAAAATACTTTTTTTTTTCAAAATACTTTTTCATAAGTTATTCTTAGCTTCTCATGGGGTGTTTCTCATGGGGTTATATAACCCTTGTTTCTTTCCATATCATGAACATCTTTATGAAGTAAAATATATTCGAAAGCCATTTTAAAACAGCTCTTTCTGCTTCATTTTAAATTGGCATTTATCCTTTCTCATTGGTTAATGGAGATTATTGATTTGGCTTGTTTTTGACATGCTCCTCAGTGTTAAGAGATGTTATCTTATCTCTCTTTCAGATTTTAGTTCCCCTACAGTTTTCTAAAGCTGTTAATTTTCTACAGGTGCTTTTATGATGCACCTATTCCCAAGGCCAGAGATGCTCAGATAAGATTTGGCAATGCATAGAAAAAACTTTTATTTGTCTGCTTCCTTGGTGGGGAAGTGAAGGATTAATGGAGCAGTGAAAGCAAATAACTGAATTGTTATTATGGATTGCTTAATAAAAGCAGATTTGTGCAGCAATTACATTTAATGTTAACTAATATTTACAATGTAACCATTTTGCTGTAGGCTGAACAAGAAGATATATGTGAATATTCAGAAAACTGTGCGGTGTTAGCGTATGTGAGGCATCATAATTATCATCATTAAGCTATTTCCTATTCAAGCTGCTTTTAAAGGACTTACCATACCCCCTCTCCACCTTAATCCCCACCCCCAAATTAAGACAAGATGGACTATAGATTTGGAATTCCATCTACATAGTTTTTATAATTTCTCTTCATTCAAGCGACATCCAATTTTGCTTCCTAAAATTGGTTTATGTCAGTCATGTGTTCCTATTAGTGTCTACATGACTTCTATGTTTGACTCCAGCTAGCTCCCAAATGCTCATTTTCAGCACCTTGCACCTTAATACCAGTGGTACGATTCAAAGGATATCTAACATTTTTTAACTGTCTCTGTGGACCACTGACCTTCCTTCCAGCCCTCCCTTTTCCCTACTATGTTTGCCTAAAATTCAATCATGTCATAATTTTTTTTTGGTGATTAGACATTTATATACCTCACAGAATGATATACCCAATAAGTCTACTACCCATCTGACACTGTACATAGGTGTTAATTGTCCAACCTCGTATTCCCCATACTGTACTTTACAACCCCATGATTATTTTGTCACTGTCAATTTGTGCTTCTTAATACCTTCACCTCTCACTCAGCCCCACAAACCCCTTCCCGTCTAGTAGCCATCAGTTTGTTCTCTGCATCTATGAGTTTATTTCTATTTTGTTTATTCATTTATTTTCTTCTTTAGACTCCACATATAAGTGAGATCTCATGTAGTATTTGTCTTTCTCAGTCTGACTTATTTTACTTAGCATAATACCCTCTAGATCCATCTGTGTTGCCATAAATGGTAAGATTTCATTCTTTGTTATGGCCAAATAGTATTACATTGTGTATATGTACTACATCTTCTTTATCCAGTTGTCTATTGACGGGCACTTAGGTTGCTTCCATATCTTGGCTATTGTAAATAGTGCTGCAGTGAACATAGGGGTGCATATCTCTTTTCAAATTAGTGTTTTGGATTTCTATGGAATAATTCCCAGAAGTGGAATTGCTGGGTCATAAGGTAGTTGTATTTTTAATTTTTTAAGGAACCTTCATACTGTTTTCCATAGTGGCTGCATAATTTGCAATTCCACCAATAGTGCATGAGGGTTCCCTTTTCTCCACATCCTCACCAGCACTTGTTGTTTGTTGATTTATTGATGATGGCCATTCTGACCGGAGTGAGGTGGTATCTCATTGTGGTTTTTATTTGCATTTCTCTGATGATTAGCGACATTGAGCATCTTTCCATATGTCTGTTGGCCATCTGTGTGTCCTCTTTGGAGAAATGTGTATTCAAGTCCTCTTCCTATTTGTCAATTAGATTGTTTATTTGGTGTTGAGTCGTATGAGGTTTTTTTTTAATATATAAATTTTGGATATTAACTCCTTATCAAATGTATCATTGGTGAATATCGTCTCCCATTCAGTAGGTTGTCTTTTTGTTTTGTTGAGTTTCCTTTGCTGTGCAAAAACTTTTTAGTTTGATGTAGTCCCATTTGTTTATTTTTTCTTTTGCTTCCCTTGCCCAAGGAGATATATCAGTAAACATATTACAAAGGGTGATGTCTGAGAGTTTACTACCTGTTTTCTTTTAGGAGTTTTATGGTTTTGGATCTTACACTTACATTTTGAATTTATTCTTGTATATGGATTAAGAAGATGGTCCAGTTTCATTTTTTTTCGCATGTGTCTGTTCAGTTTTTCCAGCACCATTTATTTAATAGACTGTCTTTAGCCCAATGTGTATTCTTGCCTCCTTTGTCATAGAGTAAATGACCATATAGGCATGGATTTATTTCTGGGCTCTCTATTGTGTTCCATTGATCTAGGTGTCAGTTTTGATGCCAATACCATGCTATTTTGATTACTATAGTCTTGTAGTATAATTTGATATCAGGTAATATGGTATCTCCGGCTTTGTTCTTCTTTCTCGAGATTGCCATGGTTATTCAGAGTCTTTTATGGTTCCATATAAATTTTAGGATTATTTGTTCTAGTTGTATGAAAAATGCCATTGTTATTTTGATAACATTTGATAGAGATTTCATTGAATCTGTAAATTGCTTTGGGTAGTATGGACTTTTTAACTATATTAATTCTTCCTATCCGTGAGCATGTTATATGCCCATTTATTTGTATCTTCTTTAATTTCTCCCTTCAATGTCTTATTATTTTCTGAGTACAGGTCTTTTACTTTCTTGGTTAAATTTATGCCTAGATATTTTATTTATTTACTATTTGATGCAGTTGTAAATGGGATTGTTTGAATTTCTCTTTCTGATAGTTTGTCATTGGTATATAAAAATGCAACTGATTTCTGAATATTAATTTTGTATCCTGCTACTTTACTAAATTCATTTATCAGTTCTAATAGTTTTTTGGTGGTATTTTTTGGGTTCTCTATATATAGTATCATGTCATCTACAAATAATGACAGTTTTACTTCTTCCTTTTCAATTTGGATGCCTTTTAATTTTTGTCTGATTGGTATGGCCAGGACTTCCAGTAGTATTTTGAATAAAAGTGGTGAAAATGGATATTCTTGTCTTGTTCCTCATATGAAGGCAAATGCTTTTAACTTTTTCCCTGTTGGGTATGATGTTAGCTGTGGATTTGTCATACATGGCCTTAATTTTGTTGAGATATGTTTTCTCTATCCCCACTTTGCTGAGATTTTTTTTGTCATTAATGGATGCTGGACTTTGTTAAATGCTTTTTTCTGCGTCTGTTGATATGATCATATGATTTTTGTTTATGTGGTGTATCACATTAATTGATTTATGGATATTGAACCAACCTTGCATCTCAGGAATAAATCCCATTTATTCATGGTGTATGATCTTTTTATGTATTGCTGAATTTGGTTTACTCGTATTTTGTTGAAGATTTTTGCATCTGTGTTCATCAGGATATCGGCCTGTATTTTTCTTTTTTTGCAACGTCTTTGTCTGATTTGGGAATCAGGGCAATGGTGGCCTTGTAAAGTGAGCTTGGGAGCCTTCCCTCCTCTTGAATTTTTTGGAATAGTTTGAGAAGAATAGGTGTTAATTCTTTTTTAAATGTTTGGTAAAATTCACCTGTGAAGCCATCTGGTCCAGGACTTTTGTTTGTTGGGAGCTTATTGATTCCAATCATGTCATATTTTATGAATCCAGCGTTTCCTCAATGAAGCTCTCACCAAAATACGCCTGCCTTGGGGGTAATAATGAACAACTTTAGGTCCTCTTCCCCTTAATGGCCCTTGGAAATAGCTCACATGTTATCTGTTCTGTCCTCCCCAATGTGTCTCTACTTCTACACTCCAGTCTTTTCTTCTCTAAGCTAAATATCCCCCAGTTCCTGCCAAACTTTTCCTCCTAGAAAAGTTTGATTCCTTTTACTTACAGCACGCTGTTGTGATGATTCTGTCTCTTCCAGTAACAGTGGCTGCTGCCAGGTCAGATGACCCCCATCCTACATGAGTAGAACTGGTTTGCTGGATTCCAGTGCAAATCGATGTTGGGTTTTGATTATGGGATTTTGTTTATTTTGCTCTGGAATTTGGAAGACACAGTGTTCTGCTCATTCTGTTACCTCAGCTGTTTAATTGTGTAAAGGTGTTTCAGGAAAGTGAATACTGGAACTTATAATAATAACAAAATATACTATATGTTGACTTCTTACTATGTGCTAATCACTTCATATGTGTTCTTTCATCATCATCACTACTCTTAGAGCCTACTGTTATTATCATTAGTCCCTTATGGTGTGTCACATAATAGACTCTTAGTTAAATGAAGGAATGAATTGATGTTCAAGAGATTAAATAACTTTTCCAAGATCCCACAATGTCTTAACTCTTTCACTGCATTAATTGATTTCAAGTTTATTTTTCAAAATGTGTCAGAAATTCACAAAAAAACCCAAAAAATTGATATTTTAACTATTTTATGCATTTAAGAATAACAATTTGAGCTGCTTTGTATATAAATGACATTTTTCTGTATAAAAACTTAGGATATATTCATTCAGATATATCTGACCATTGTGACAAAAGGGTTAAGTGGCATTCTGTGGAACCTCAAGTCCAAACATTTAAAGTATTATACTGCATAATCTGTTTTAGGGAAGACTTTGAAGAATAGCAGCCTTGCTTAACACAATAACATTTCAGCTTTATTATTACCTTTGATGTTTATATGATTTCTCATTAATTAACTTATTCATATACTTCATAAATATTTATTGAGCACCTATTTGTGTGTCAGGCATCTTCTAGGCACTGGGCATACTGTGGTGAATAAGATAACAAAGGTTTCCTTTACTTCTCATTTTTCAGAACATTCTGCTATTTAAGCTCTGGCCCCTTAGGTGCTAAGAAATATATGGCAATTCCTCATACATTCTATGTCATTTATTCTTCTCAATGTTTTGTGCACAAGGGGCACTCAACTGTTTGTTGAAAGGCATGGTGATGTCATAGGAAAAATACCTTAGTGGTAGCCGAGCTCTGGCTTTGCATTTGCTATTGCTGTGACTTTACACAAGTCACTTAATCTACATGAGCCTCAATTTCCTATTCTCAAAATAGGAACAGTAATCCCTGCCTCACTGACTGATTTATAAGTGCTTTGTAAGGTATAAGACTCTGAAATTCTTTCTCATTCCTATTATAACCGTTGTCAACTGACTGGATAAGTGCTAGAAAATTATTTTTAACTTGGGAGAGGAAGAAGTAGCAGAAAGTGGGAAATGAGGCTGAAAAATTAAAGGTAACATGTTAACTTTGAACTTTCTATCATTCTGGTGCTTTTTTGTCTTCAATTTGTTGTCATATTTTCTTCAGCATGAAAATGATAGGCTGGACAAAAATGATAGCGTTTGGCACCTTTAAGAGTTGTCAAGGTTATAGAGAGACCTTGGTTTAGGGATCCCTCAAAGTGTAGAGAGCTGATGAATATCAGGTGAGTAGGAAATCACTTAGAAAGTTTACTAGCGTTTAGTGCACACGTGGGAAAAGGGGGAAAAATGTCTCCTAGGTCTTAATGGGCTTTGTTCTTGGAGAAGTTTCAAGACATTTCTGTTTACTGCCTGTGCTGATAATTGTTCACAATATTTCCTCCAGATAATGGAAGGCTATCGTTATACAGGGGTGGGACGATGATGAACTTGGCCTCTCCAGTCACAAGAACAACAAAGACAGGAGAATGTATAGCTTGAGGATTTTTCTCAGTGTCAGTATTTTAGAAATAAAGTTCCAGCCTGGTAGCTTCTTTCCATGTTGTTGCCAATATCTACTAAATTTGCATACTCTTCCCGCCTCTACTCCCAAAGCTTTGAAGTAGGAAAATTTTGTATGGAACATTTTCCAACTATTTCAATAGAAATACCATGGCCGTCATGGAATACTAACAAAGCAGGGAACATAAGAAACATCGAGGAGGAAGAGGAACATTGTCAGCATACCAGTTATGATAATCCTGCAAAGTTCTGAGACAAAGATACAACATGGAAGAATGAAACGGTGGCTAGGAGTTTAGACACATGTTTTGATAACTCTTCATGTTTACATAGTGTTATATAGTGTATGCAATACTACCTCTTAAATGTTCTTTTTCTTTTTCTTTTTTTTTTGAAGCATTTGTCAGTTGTTTTCTTTTATAAAAAAATTTATTGGGGAACAGTGTGTTTTTCCAGGACCCATCAGCTCCAAGTCCAGTTGTTTCAATCTAGTTGTGGAGGGTGCAGCTCAGTGCCCCATGTGGGGATTGAACCAGCAGCATTGGTGTTATGAACACTGTGCTATAACCACCTGAGGGACCGACCACCCCCTTAAATTTTCTTCTTTGCACCTTCCATCCATACTATGAGGTAGCTAAGGCACTGGATCCTGTTTGTTTATATCCATCCAAATTTCTTTCCCCCATTTTTTCGTTATAGCAACTGTTTTTTGTTTGGAGAAATATCCCCTCTCCAGTACATAGAGTGATGCTAGGGACTGGGATCGGCTGTCCCCCCAAACTGTGTGGTTCTGCAGTAGGAGAGACTAAACAAACACATGATTCGTGATGTTAAGAGAAGGATCCAGATCATCTTGAGAATATTATTTGCATTCCTGAATGCAGTTGCACCTGAGGTCTGTCCCGCCCCCCTCCCGCCCGTCTATTTTTAAGATGACATATTTCCTTTATGTCTCAGTTTAAGTTGAGTTCTTTGCAGCTGGATGAGTCCTGAATAGACACCACCAATGTATGGAAGAAACTGAGATTCAAATATTAAGTGTACTTCTCAATATCATATACCTAGTGTGTCGAGTTAGAACCCAAATCCAAGCTTCCTGACGCAAATCCTGTTTTCTTTCTTTTTTTTTCTTTTATTGGGGAATTGGGGGAGGGGAACAGCGTTGGGGAATCGGGGAAGGGGAACAGACAAGTTTCTGTCCTTTTGTTCTTCAGTCTAGTTAAGGAGGACGTCGCTTCACTGGCCCATGTTGATATTATCATTGCGCTCTTCCCGGCTGAGGCAGTCACTCGCCGGCCACTGAACGGTCACTCAAGGCGGCGGCTCAAGGCAGCTCAGAAAAGTGCACGCCCACTGCCGGCCAGCCCCACTGCAACCTATGCCATCACCAGCGACTCACGGCAGCCCAGCTCCAGGTCGAGCTGTTGTTCACCATCTTAGCTGTAGAGGGCGCAGCGTCACTGGCCCGCATGTGGGATCTGAACTGGGACCCTGCTGTTCAGAGCTGGCATCCCAAGCCAACTCCTAACCAATGTGCCACTCAGCCAGCCCCAAGCCTGTCTTCTTATTTACATAAATGTTCTGTAGTTCTGGCTCCACCATTAAATACCTGTAGAGCTTTAAACAAATTGCTTCGCAACTCTAAGCCTCAGTTGTTTTCATTTGTAAGATGAAGTAGACGGATCAATTATCTCTAGTGTCCTTACCAGCCCTAGTTTTCTCTCCTTCTTTAATTTACATATTTACTTTTAATTCAACAAGTAAAACATAAAATGTTATCACTGTAAAAATTCCAAACATTACATGTTAAACTAAAGTACCTTTGACTGCTGGGCTAATGCCTCTTTTTTCCCATCAGCTTAGTTTCTATCCTTTTGGAATTTTTCTGTGTGCTTACATAAATATGGAAGTTTCTATAGAAGTATTTAGTTTGTCTTGTATCTTTATATGTATTTAACTCAAATTGTCTCAAATGTGTTTTTGTGCAGCTTACTTTCATCATTTAACTGTAAGTCTTCTTGTACATTTTCTAAGATAATGCATAAGATCTAGTGCCTTCTTTTAAACTTGTCCATGGTATCAGTCTACCATATTTTATTCATCCATAACTTATTGATGGATATATGGGTAGTTTGCAGTTTTTCTTTTCTTTTTCTTTTTTTAATTGGGGAACTGGGGGAGGGGAACAATGTTGCGGAAACGGGGAAGGGGACCAGCCAAGTTGTTGTTCTTCAGTCTTCGTTGTGGAGGGCACTGTTCACCATCTGGCTGCCCGTTAGCAGCTCGTGGCCTCTGAGCTCAAGGTGCTGTGTTCAGTCTTAGTTGCAGGTGGGCGTAGCCACCATCCCATGCAGGAGTCAAATCAGTAGCCTTGTTAAGAGCGCATGCTCTATCCACTGAGCCGTCCGGGTGGCAGCTCAGCTCAAGGTGCCGAGTTCAGTCTTAGTTGTGGGCGGGCGTAGCCCACCATCAAACAGGCAGTCTTGTAATAACACATGCTGTCACCAGCTGAGCCATCCTGCCACCTGTTAGCAGCTCAGCAGCAGCTCAGCTTGGGTGCAGTGTCACTGGCCCAGGTGGAAATGAAACCGGCGGCCCTGTTGCTCAGAGCTTGCGCTCTGAAGCTAACTCTTTTTTTTTTAATTGGGGAAATGGGGGATGGGAACAGCACTGGGGATTTGGGTGAAGGGAAACAGACAAGTTGCTGTCATTTTTGTTCTTTAGTTGTGCAGGACGTTGCTTCACTGGCCCATGTTGGTATTATCATTGCGCTCTTCCCGGGTGAGGCAGATCAGTCACCGGCTTCTGGACAGCCGCTCACGGCGGCCAGTGGCCGCTGACACTGGCTGCTGGCTACACACAGTAACCCATGGCAACCCACTGCAGCAGGGGCTGCAGCCTACACCATCGCCGGTGACTCCCGGCAGCCCAGCTCCAGGTTGAGCTGTTGTTCAGCATCTTAGCTGTAGAGGGCTGTGTCACTGGCCCTCATATGCGGGATGCAAACCGGGGACCTTTGGCATCCCAAGCCAGCACTTAACCACCACGCTACTCGTCCAGCCCTTAAGCTAACTCTTAACCAACTGTGCCACTTGGCTCGCCCTGCAGTTTTTCATTATGATAAACAGGGCTGCTAAGGACAGCCCTGTTTATTTGCTTTGTGTGAATGTTCTAAGGCAGATTCCAAGGAATACCAGTTTATATTCTTACCAGAAGTACAGAAGGGTTGCTCTTTCTCCACATGCTTGCCAGCCCTTAATATCATTAAACTTTCGAAACGTTAACAATTAGATCGTTGTTGTAAATGTGTATTTCTGTGATTTGGGGGCAGTTGAGCAGCTTTTTATATATTGATACTTCCCCCCCTCCGCCCCGGTGGATTGCCACATTCTGCAGTTGGAAGTATCTGGCGATGGTTATTCTGGTTAACCATGGTCTCAGTGTGGCATTGTAGAGGCCCAGTAGCGGTATAATAATGGGAATCTTCTTCCCTCAGAGAATTTTTGAGTTGGCTATCACTGGGTTGCTCACCAACGCCTACTTGCAGAACTGACATGGAATTACAGAAGCTCATGTCTGGAAATGACAGCTCTTTAGCTGTCATTTACTCCTCCCCAACCACCTGAGCTGTAAAGTCTATCTTCAAAATCCTAGCCAAACAAGCATACAACTCATGCTTGAACTCTGCCTTTTGAGGTGGCCGAACCCATCTGTGGACAGTTCCGTTGATCAGAACAGTCTTTCTTGTATTAAACCAGTTGTTGTTTCCCTATTGTTTCTACCCACTGTCTTAAATCTCAGAGAACAAATCTGCCTTCTCTCCCACATGGCACACTCTCTGCTATGTAGTGGCTGTTTCTACAATGCTCCAAGTCACCTTTCCTCCAGGTTAAACGTGCCGGTTCTTATAGAATCCTTATTGGTGTGGTTTTAAGGATTTTTCCCCCACTTTCTTCGCAACTTTCTACTGAACAATTCCTAGTTTATCTATGTCATTTTTAAAAAAAAGTCATTGAATTCAATGCCTTAGGATGGACTGCATAATAATAATAATAATGAATAATGTTACTTATAATAATAGACGTTAGCCTTTATTGAGCATCAAATACCGTGCCAGTCACTTTATAGGTATTAATTCATTTAATCCTTATAACAATACTAGGAATTAGAAGTTTTTTCCTCATTTGACTAATGAGGAAACTGAGGCACATGGAAATTAAGTAATTCACCTTAGACTTCACAGAACAGAATGGAACTAGAATTTCACCTATTATGGCTATTGTATTTCAACTTATGTGCCTATGATCACATTCGGTTTTTTTTAATTGCTTATTGATTCATGGTAAGTTAAGTATCACCTAAAAATCCCCAAATATTATTTGAATGGACTACAGGTAAGCCACTCTTTCCATTTTGCACAGTACAGTTTCAAAGCCCAGTCCAGGATCTTGTATTTGTCTCTGTGAACCTGCACATAACCTTACTTAGTCTATTATAGTTGGTAGCCCATAGTGCCATTCAGGCGTCTCCTGCATCCCATTTTTCTCTCTGTTTCAGTTAACTGGCTCTCTTGTTCTGGCGATTGATTTCACACTTGACACGCTCCTCTGCAGCGCTATATACTGCATATTTTCAGCTTAGCTGTACATGGTTGAACTGCTTACTTTATTTTGCTTTCCTTTTCTGTTTGCATGCAGAAAGCAGGCTTCCAAGATACAGGGGAGTGAGTATTGTTTCACAGTTTTATGGAGGTCATCTACTCTATTTTTCCTTCCCGCTAGAAGGATCAAAAGCATTTACCAACTTGTCATACGCTTCATGTAGCAGTCAGTGTTGTTTATGTTCCTTTCAATTTTTTCATCAGGGATATGCTTGAAAATGATACTGTGCACAAGACTTGTCAACTCGGTTTCTACCTTTCTACTTAAGAAAAAAATATATTTTTTAGTTTATTAGGTATCAAATGAAAAGGCCCTTTTCCTCTTTCTAGACTCACATTGGATAATTAGTTCAAAAATCAAGAAATTGTTTAGGGGTGTGTTTCAGTCTGCTGTTTGTGCAGTGCCCTGGGGCTGGTAGCCTGCCAAGAACTGCCTTTTCCACTGTGATAGTTCCATGAAGCCCAGGAGCACCAGTCCCCTTGGCCACTGGGGCCAGGTAACCTAGTGGCATCTTCTGTGTAGATTTTATGCACCTGGTGGCTTTAATGAGACAGCTGGAGAGTGTAGGGGGTAGGGCATGCTTGCAGTCTTCAACAAGGCAGCAAGAGCATGTCTTGACTGCAGGTGCCTGTGGGCTTTAGGGAGAGTGCAGGAGAATGTCCTTATTGCTCAAACTCACATGTTCCAACCAGGGAGTAGCAGAGTGTTGCAACCACCCACACCCTTCAGATTCAGCTAGGCAGCATGACAGGGTCATGACCACTTGGCCCTGTCTATCCTAGCAAGGCAGGGAGAGGGTGCCGCATCCAAGCTCGCTTGCCTGTGTTAGCAGGGCAGGCAGGAAGAGCAAAGATAGCACCCGCCAGTGTCTCCGGAGTTTCAATTGTCTCTACCCCTCCATCAGCTACTCTAAGATTAGCAAATGATTCTCCTTTATATGTAGTGTAGGTGCTTTTCAAACTTCTGCTTTTTCACTGTGTCCTGTAGTAAGTGAGAGCACACATGGGCCCTTTTTTTATTAATGTATTTTTTATTAGTTTCAGGTGTACAACACAGTACAATAGTTATACTTTTTACCCCTCAAAGTGACAACCCCTTCCCCCAATCCAGTGCCCCACTTCCCCCCCTGACCTGATAGCATACATATCTATTACAATTCCATTGACTCCACTCCCCACACTGTACACTACATCCCATGACTATATATTGGGTCTTTGGAAAAGTCATGACATATTTTGTCTGTGTTTTTCAAAGGTCACTTATTTGTATAAAGAACAAAGATCAATCAGTGATATACTGCCTTTTTTGTTCGATAACTTTTTGTCATCTTTCGGTAAGCTTCATAATTCTTCATTCATAAAAGGACCTGTCTTTATTTGTGAAAAACTGAACAAGGTGCTGATTTACAGCCTTATCTGAATTGAATGTTATACCATGCAAGGAGTTTTGAAGAGAGCGAAACAAGTGGAAGTCTGA